>NC_045548.1:80133512-80476273 GCF_009769535.1 Thamnophis elegans | reverse complement strand
CATGGCAGCCTTCTTCAGCTGGTACTGCTGGTAGAGCAGCGGGTGCATCACCTTCTCCAGCTGCCAAGCAGGGAGGCAGACGAGTCAGTCCCACATCCAGCCCGATTCCCTCCCTGCCCCACTGGCCCCACTGGGCTCAGGGCACCAGGGCCGCTTGACCTCAAACCTGGGCTGCTTCCAAGCACCCCCCCCTCTTTCTGATTCAGCACCCCCACCCAGGGGACCCCAGGCACCAACTCTGCTCTGAGCCAGCCCCAAAGGGGGGGGGGAGAGGGCAGTGGAGGAAATCCCTCCCTCTTCCAATTTGGTCCTTGGAGCAAGTGGTGCCAGTGGCAGAACCAGGCTGGCCCAGCTTTTGGGGAGGACTGTCCCAGAGTCCTCTGGGCCAATCCCAGACCCCTGCCCATTGCAAAGGAAGGGGGAGAGCCCTTTGTGAGACCAGGTGGGGGCCTCTCCGCAAGGCCCAGGGGGCTCCAACAGATGAGGGCCGGGGGGGGGGGGGGGGACTGGCTCACATCCCTCCTGCCAGGGGAACCCAGCAGGGCCGACCGCCGGCAGAGAAAGAGGCATCTCCGAAAGGCCAGCGGTCTCGGCTTCTGCTCAGCAGCCCTTCTCAGCTCGGTTCTTCCAGAGAGGGTTTGTGGGGCAAAGCAGGGCACCCGCTGAACACCTGGCAGGGGCAGCTGCGGAGGAGGGATCCTTGGCTGCAGAACTGAGCCCCTCTCCAGGTTTGGCACACGGGAACAACCCAACAGGACAGCAAGGATCCCAACATAGCAGGTAGAGCTCCAATTGACCTCGTCAAGGGCCTTATGCTCCTCAGAGCCCCACAGGTCCCCCCCCCCATGGCACCTTACTGAGACCCCACCACCCAGCCTCTGCTCCACCTCCAAGGCTCCAGGATGGGCCCTGCTGCCTGCAAGGGCTGCCCCTCCGCTGAAGGGGGCGGAGACGACCAGCCACCTTGACAATCCACAGCTTGCCATGAAGCCCGGCCAGCGTGTCGTAGAAGCCCTGGACGATCCTCTGGAAGTCCTCCGAGTGCTCAGCCAGCGGAAGCAGCTTCACTTCGCCCTCAGCTGGGGGGTCTAGCAGGGCTGCAGGAAAGTACAGGCTGTGAAGAAACGGCTGCTGCCCTCCCCACCCCCAGGCCCGGTGGGGGCCCTCTGCATGGCCAGGGAGGCTGCCACAAGAGGAGCACCAGAAGCCCACTGGGCGGGTGGGGCATCTACCTGCAGAAGCCAGTGGCAGCTGGACCTGGGTGCGGCCAATGGGCAGCGTGCGGCCGTTGCCAACGTCGTACTCCTCCATCCGTTCAAAGTCCACGGCAAAAGGCCGCCCGTCGAAGAACACCTCCACGCGCTTGTGGCCGCGGGACCACGCTTGCTCCAGCAGGGCACTGGCCTGGGCCGAATAGGGGGTGGGTAAGCCCTGCTCAGAGGGCTCCCAGCGGACCCAGCAGGCATCCCCACAGCCCACGGCCACTTCCATGTGCAGCAGCCGGGCCAGCAGCAGGGCAAGGTCTCGGGTGGCGGCCACAGGGTAGTCCAAGAAGCCCGACACGGTGGCTACAGGGCCGGCGAGCGTGATGCTCACTGCGTGCTTCCTCTCCAGGTAGGTCAGGTAGTCAAGGCAGAGAGCGGGCAGAGACAAGAGGGCCTCGTTCTGCACCATTTCCTCCCGCATCTGCATGCCCAGGGCACGCTCCAGCTCCTGCACCACGGCCTCTGCATCCTCCTCCACGGAGGTGTAGACCTGAACACGAGTTGCAGCCGCTGCCTCCTGAGAGGCCCTCATGACAGACAGGATGTCGGCACCTGGACTGGACGGCTGCTCCTGCTCGAAGGAGCGCAGAGAGAGCTCAGTGGCACGCGCCAGCTCCTCCTCTTCCTGCCGAGCACTGTCCATGGACTGCTGGATGGCCAGGAGCAGCTGTGCCTCCTCCTCCTCCTCCTCTTCCAATGCCAGGCTTGGGATGGGGCCTGGGACGGGCAAGGGCCCTTCTTCTATTGTGTCGAGGTCAGCCAAGCTGGTCTGCTGCTCGAAGCTAGGGGGGACCTCTGGCAATGGCTCCGCGGCCGTGCCTGCCTCCTCCTCCTCCTCTGCTGCGGGAAGGGCCACCCTGGGAGGCTGGAGGGCAGCCAGCAGGCCCTTGATCTCTTCTGCAACGGGAGGGGGGCTCAGTGAGCAGGGAAGCAGCAACATAAGGTGGGCCTGCACAGAAAGGGGGAACCCTGAAGCTACCCCAAGCTCACCCTAAGCTCCAACCTCAGGCCAGAAGGGGATGGCAGGTGCCCCTTGCTGTCCTTCACCTCCAGGGACAGGCAGCTAGACAGACATTACCCAGCTTAGCTTCGCTTTGCCAGTCGGCCTCCCCGACTGGGCTCTGCAGATGCTCTTTGAGGCCACGCAGGGAATCCCGCCGGTCCACGAGGGCAATTGGCTCCTGTGAGGTCTCCAACTCGTGCTGGGGGAGGGGAGAAGAGGCCCTTCAGAGGCAGCCCCCCCTTTTCAAACTCTTCTCTCGCCTCCAGCTCAGCACTCCAGCCTCCAGCCCCACCGCACATCCCATGCCCCATCCCCTCCTCCAGGGTACTCACCTGGGTCTCTGGGGAGCGCCACTGGAGGTGCTCCAGCCCGAAGGCACAGCAGAAGCCCCTCTCCAGGCCCTGCAGGATGGCCTGGCCACGCTCCTCCAGCAAGAAACGGCTCACGCCAGGCTGATGTAGCACCACAGTTCGAACAGAGATGGCACAGAGCAGACTCTGGAGGAGCTCAGCCGCGGCTCGGCACGCCCAAGAATCACCGCTCAGCTGCACAAAAAGACACCGTGCCAGATTTCTCAGGCTTGACAAAAGGTTGGCAGAAGCAGGGTTTGACCCCCCACCCACCCTTTTGGCCACAGTGCCCAAGGACACGTGGCAGCTGGCACGAGAGGGGACACTAAAGCAGGGCAGAGCTGGCAAGTGCCTGGCACCCTGTGTGTCGAGGGCGGGACATGGAAGGACGCTGCAGCTGCACCCCTTTTACCCGCAAGCCGGTGACCTCGGCTCCCTCCAGGGGCAGCAGTGTGACGTCAGCCAAGCCAGCCAGCAGTTCCTGGCGATGGAGCCGAAGGTAGTGAAGACGTCCAGGCTCCGTGGTCACCAGCACCTCATCCGGCAGGCAGTCCTGCAGGCCACGCTTCAGCTCAGCCACATTCTCCTCCTCCAGGCCAGGCAAGGTGAGGCCCTCCAGGTGCTCCCCGTCATCAGCCAGGCGCACACAGCAGCAGCGCAGCCCCGCCTGCACCCGGGCCCAGTGTGGGGAGGCCAAGGCCAGCAACTGCCGCTCGGACAAGGGCAGGGAGATGGAGCTGAGAAAGGAGTCCAGGAGAGAGGCGGCCAGCTGAGCCACGGGGGGCTTCAGGGCCACCACTACCACCTCCCCTGCAGCGGGAAGGTAGCAGGCGCTCACTCTGCGCTCAGCAAGCCGTTCCGCCAGGTGCTCCTGCACATCTGCCCGTTGCAGGAACTCAAGCATCCAGGTTGAGGAGGGCAGTCGGTTCTGCGTCACCGCATGCAAGGCTGCCTGGATGCGCTCCCGCAGCTGCTGCCGAAGAGCCGGGTCCCCACCCGAGATGCACAGCCCAGCCTCTTCGCAGCGAAGCACGCATTCGGGAGCAAAAGCCCCCAGCTCCTGCAGGACGCCCTGGGACTGCAGCAGCCGCCTGGTAGCTGCCTCTGCCACCGGAAGGGTGGTGGATGGGGCCAGCTCTGCTGCGGCCTCTGGGGCTTCCAGGAAGTCATAGTGAGGGGAGACCTTCAGACGGCCGTCTGGGAGCTGGTGGGGCTGCTTCAGCACCCGATCCACCACTGCGGGAAACAAAGGCATCAGCATCAGAGGAGCCTTTTCAGCAGGAGCCAGGAGAGGCGTCTCGAACAGCCCTCACCTGTGCGGTCCTGAAAGGAGACCACGGCCAACGTGCCTCCCTGGAGAAGCCGCACTGCCTGCACGCGGCCCCCGCCACTCCGCCTGCTCTCAAAGTAGAGGGTCAGCACCTCTGGCTGCAGCTGGATGACTCCGTGGTGACTCCGAACCAGGATGCTGTCTGTCTGCTCCACCCAGTCCAGCACCAGGCTGGCCCCGTCCAGCACGCGGCTTTGCACCCGATCCGCCAGCGCCAAGAACTCTGCCAGGGAAGCCAAGGAACTCAGTCAAGGCAGCCAATGAAGACTTTGCCCCAAGAACTGCCTTCTGTTATGCCCCCCACCCCACCCCAGTCAGAAAAGCAGCCAGGGGGAAGCCAGCTAACCTCCCTCCCTCCTTTGAAAACGGATGACACAACTGGAGGCCAGAGACTGGTTTCCAGGCCCAGTGAAGCCAGGAATCCCTGGCAGACGACGGCTAACTCTGCCCATAGAGCAGGATCCTTCCGGGTGGGCACACGGTCCCAGCCAAAGTCAGCAGCCCTGGTGATGTTCCTCAATGCAGGACTGGCACATTGGGAAGGCGGTGCTTTCTCTGCCCTTTGGGTATCTGTCCCTCCTGGTGTTGGGAGAGGGCAGAATAAGGGGCAGGTGCCGAGAAGAGGTTCGAGGCCCCCCGGTGGCAACCAAGCTTGGAGGGCAGGAAGGCCCCTCAGGGGCCCCTCTGGGAGGGAGCCCAAGGAAGCTCAGCCGGCTGTGCTTGGAAGGGGAGACCTCCGGCAAGTACCTGGGTGGTTGAGCGCTGCCTGCAGCTGCACCAGCGCCTGGTCCCCGGCAGGGCTGCGGTGGAGGGAGTAAGCGTCCCTCTCGCAATCCAGCATGTGCTCCACGTACAGCTCCACCAGCTCCAGGCTGCTTTGGGGGTTCAGGCCCCGGAGGACCACCTTCCCATAATCCCGAGGAGCAGCGGGCTGGACCACCAGCTGCACCCCTTGCAGGGCGTGGTCAGTTCTGGAGAGGACCCTCTGGGCATCTGCGAGGGAGGAGATCGGCGGGTGACCTCCAGAAGGAAGGTCCTCACCCCAGACCCCCACCCTCCCCACCAGGGCTTCAAACTCCTCAGAAGCCAAGTCCCAGAAAGGCCCAGCCAGCCGTTTGGGGGGACCTGCCAGGGACAAAGCTGCAGCACTAAAGACCGCAGCCCCATAGCCACCCGAGTCCCCATGGACTATGCTTCCCATCATCCCAGCCCCCTCAGTCATGGAACCCATGGAATTTGTAGCCCAACCTACTTGCTGCTTTTGTAACTCCCGCTGAGCAAAACTGGCCTCAACGTCCAGCCTCTGTGCCTTAGTACGCAGCACAAGCCCACGTACTACCTGGCTCCAAAAACCTGGACGGCCCAGGAAGGGTGGCCGTGTGGTGGGAAGGCGGTTGCGTTTTGTGAAAGCCACGGTGGAACGGGGGCAAGCCTCGGGGCTGCCGGCCTCCGCCTCCGGCAGAGCCCCAGGGCCGGAAGGCCTTTCTCCCCGCCGGCCTGTCCCCAGCCTCCCTCCAGCCCTGGCCCTCACCTTCGGGGCGCTCAAAAGTTAGAGTGGCGCGGTCGCCCCTCCGCCGCCAGCTCCGCACCGGCCCCCCGCCCGAGCGCCGACGGTTCTCAAAGTAAAACACCAGCAGCTCATCGGCCACATCCGGGGGGACCCCGAGCACCGCCACCGCCGCCGCCGCCGCCATCGGAAAGCCCCGCAAGTCCGCCCAAGAGGAGGAAGGAAGCCCGGGAGGGCGGAGGTACCGAGGCCCGCAGCTGCAGCGCCGCGGGAAACGAAAGCGAAAGGGCCCGCCAGCAAGAAGGGGCGGCGCCGCAGCCGCCTCCCTCCCTCCCGCCCCGCCCCCTGCCCGTCTGCGCCCCTGCAGGCAGCCGTCGGTTCTCCCCCAGGTGTTTCGCTGGACTCCGACCCCGCCCGCCCCGGCCTTTGCGGCAAGCGAGCTTTCCCAAGGTGGGCTGGGTGGGCTGTCCACCAGGTTACGGAGCGAAGTACAAATCCCAGCACCGCTGCGGCTGGGAGTCCCAGAAGAGGCAGATACCCCCCCCCGCCCCTCGGCCACGAAACCCCGCCCCGATGTGGAGAAGCCGACTCGACTGTCGGGGCGCCGTTGTGCCCGTTGTCTGTAGGCGGAGGGGGTCCCTCAGGCGGAGGCTGGGCTGTGGGTCTGGGCTGGCGAGCGAGGCACCTGCGCCCCCAAATAGGACACGCGTGGCCTGGGTGGGCAGTGGAAGAGAAGGTGGCGCTGAGGGAGCGGCAGAAGGACGCCCGTTTCTCCCCGGGACATCTAGTCTTCCACGGGAGCCTCAGGGTGGGGTAGTGGGGAAGGGAGGGGGAGACACGGGGGCTTTAGGAGGACCCTGGAACGCCCGGCCCCCGGCCCTTCCTCAGGGAGCCGCTGCCGCTTTCCCAGCCCGTTCTTGGGCTCCGGGAAGTGGGGGGGGGGTAGAAGGCTGCAGGCGGAAGATCTGCTTCTGCTGCAGGCCGGGAGCTTCGGAATCGCCTGGCCTAGGGCGGGGTGGGAAATCTGCAGGCCCGCCTTAGCACATCTCCCCCTCGGCCCTTTCAGGTGGGGGCTCCACCTTCCTGTATTCCAGGTGTAGGTAAAGGCTCCTGGCAGGGCTGGAATCGTCCAGTTGGATTCCTCTCCTGCAATATTTATAAAGAGGTTTCGCACCCGAGTTCAGTAATTCCCAGGGAGAAGAGCTGGATTTTAGTATAAAAGTTCTTTTATCACATGCCGGTTGTAATAAGGAGTCCTCACTACACAACCGCAGTTACAAGGCAGTTGCGTTAAAATGACATTTGGCTTTGTGGATCTAATATCCTCACTTATTAGTAAGGAGAGAGAACAGCCCTCTTCAAGAGAGCCCTGCCTGGCAGGAAAGGAGGCGGGCTTCTCTCCCGGGGCTCAAAGGGCAGGAGAGAAGGGGGTCAGGGGATCTGAGCAAAGGCCGCCGTGCTCAGCAAGAGCCCTTCGCGCAGGGGGATGGGGCAGCGCAAGGGACCTGCTCCACGGGTGCGCAGTGCAAGCTCACTATTGGATTCCGCCTTATAACACGGGAACCTGTCCAGGGTGATCGCCTTCCAATGGGAACAGACAGACGGGGGGGGGGAGGAGGGGGCAGCCTGTTGCGGCTGCGCAAGGACTCCGCCGGGGGGGGGGGCGGGGGGAGGCGGGCTCAGCCAGGCCGGGAGTCGAACCGTCACTGGCGGCGTTGCTTCCCCGCCGGCTCAACGCTTCTCCCTGCCGACCATCCGGGGAGGCGCGCGCCCGCCCGCCCGCCCGCCCGCGCTCGTTCCAGCGCCGCGGCAGTTGGGGAGCCCGCCCACGTTCCCGGCGATCGGGCGAGAGGCGCGGCCGCTCCCGGTAGCCGCCCCGACGACGCGGAGCCCACCAGCGGCCAGGCAGGTGAGCTCAGCAGGGGAGGCGGCTGGCCTCGCTGCCTTTGCCGCAGAACAGAGCCGCCCTCCGTCGGGAGGCTTCGCGGGCGAGGCCGGTGGGCGCAGGAGGAGAGGCCGCCGCCCGCCTGGCCTCCGCGCTGCACCGCCAACCACGGCCTGGCCGCGGCGGAGCCCCGTGCCAGCAGCCCCGGCCGCCCGACTCCGGGGCCTGCGGCAGCGTCCAGGCCGAGGGCAGAGCTGGACTCCTTCGATGCAGCGCCCCGCTCGGCAAACGGCCCCTCCGCAGCCCCCGCCCGCTGGCTCTGGGCGCCGGCTGGGCAAAGCCCCGGGCAGCTGGCAGAGGGAGGGGGCGACTGCGCTTGCGCGGACCCAGCCAAGATTTCCTCGCCCTCTGGATTCCCTGTTGCGGGGAGGGCGCTTCTCATCCGCCCCCGCCGCCCTGGGACTCGGGGGTCCCGGGGAAACGCTTTGGGCAACAGGCCTGCAACCCGGCCCGTTTTGGATGGGACGGCATCAGGCGGAGGGGGGGGTGGGGGGGGGGTGGGGGGGAGGGGGGCTCCTGGAGGTTCCTTTATGGGGTCCAATGCGAGGCTCGCGCTCGGAGGGGGGAGAGGCGGATGGCTGGGAAGGGGAGCCCCTCCTTCGGCCTGGACCGCCGACTGTGACCCGTTCAGGCCTCTGAGGTTGTTATAATGGGTTAATGGTTGAATTGAGCTCTTCCACGTGGTGTATCTTGAGAGATGAATTTTGGGAACTTATCTGTCTGTTCCCAAGGGAAGGCCGTCACCCTGGCGAGGTTCCTGTATTATGGGCAGAACACAATGAAGTACTTCGCATGAGCTGTATACCTGTGGATGGGGTCGCTTGCGCCTGGCACATCTTCCTATGTGAAGACCTCTTGTTGAGGGTTCAGCCCACTCACCAGGGCAGGATGACTGCCCATGCTCTGATCCTCTGGCCCGGCCCTCTTCTCCCTCGCCCTCCCAGCCCAAGGAGAGGAGTCCGTCCCCATGGCTGCCAGCAGCTCCCTGGGTGCTAGGAGACAGGTGTTCCCTCTCCCGCCTCCCCCCCTTAATTGCTTTGTTTATAGACCAAATGTACCTGGGTATTTTCACCACTCCTCTAACAGGCTCCTGTCTCCATCCCCCCTTCCTCTGAACCTCTCCAGTCTAGCCTCTTTCAATGGGAGGGCCCCCACTGCACACAGGGCTCCAAAGGGCCATGGAAGAGAGAGATCTGAAGACTGGCCATTCCCAGTTCCTTCAACCATTTCTCCTCAAACCCTGGGCCTCCTTGCAACTCTCCTCTAAACAAGGGGCCCTTGGTGCTGTCCGAGCTCAGGTGCTTTCTTGCAGGTGTCTCATTACCCAGTGCAGGTAACATCATCGGTGCTAGCAGGAAGGGGGCTTGGAGGAGGAGGATGTGGGGGGCATTGAGGGGTCCTTGGTCTTCTCTGAGCTTGGTTGTTTTCTTGCTGACGTCTCATTACACAAACTAGGCAACATCATCAGTGCTGCTAAGGAGGGGGGTTTGCTCCCATTTTATATTCTGGGGACTTGCCTGGATGTCGGTGGGGGTGCTCTGGCAGGCTCTTTGGTTAGGCTGTTTACTGTGAGCTTCTTTGGGGTATCGTTTACTTCTCGATTCTTGGTCTGAGGTTAATCTTAGTGTCAATCTATGCTCATCTGGCTATTGATAGTGGTGGGGAGGCGTTTGGCCATTGTGTTCCCTTTCTGGTTTGTGGAGTGTCCCTTTTGCATACAGCAGGTGGATGTTGTTTATGTCTATATACCTATTGATGGCTACTTTGGCAGCCCCAGCCAGGAATTCTCTCTTTTTTCCCCCCAATATATTTTTATTATTTTTACATTTAAAACAATGCAGTGCCGCGAAGTCGAAGTGGCCATACCTTCACATTTGGTAATATGTTCATTTTTATGACTGTGATCCTACCCATCAGGAACAGTAGTAGGTTTTTCCACCTTTCTAAGTCTTTCTTAGTTTTATTGATCAAATTAGTATAGTTATCTTCTTTGACGGTCACACACCTCGCAGATAAACGTATATACCAAGATATTTGACTTTTTTGGATAATTTCTTCGTTAACTCCTCTTTCGCTTTTGATATCATATATTTAACCAGCATTTTAGTCTTAGTCATATTTATCTTTAAACCTGCTATTTTCCCATACTCTTGTCAGTTCCTCAATGAGTTTCATACCAGACTTTATAGGATCCTCTAACACAAACACTAGATCGTCCGCAAAGGCCTGTAACTTAAATTGTTCCTTTTCTATTTCTAGTCCCTTTATCTGTTCCTCTTTACGTAATTCCTGGCTAAAACTTCTAAGGTTAATATAAACAGCAGCGGGGATAAGGGACAACCTTGTCTTGTTCCTTTCTGGATTGCTATACTTTGCGTTAGGAATTCTCTTTTTGGACTTGGCCTGGTAAGGATGGTCTCACATGTTCCAGTTTCCAAGTTGAAATTGTGGCTACGTCTGTCCACATGTTGCCATGAAAGAGTTTTCTCCGTGTCTTCTGACTGCTACTTGATGTTCATGGATTCTGCTGGTCTTCTGCCTGCTTGTCCTATGTAGAGGCGGCTGCGGTCTTGACACCGTATGTTGTAGATGACTCCTGTTGTTGTTGTTGTTGTTGTTGTTTCCTTTTGGGGCTGCTGGGTCTTTTGGTTTACTCGGGATGTTTTGGAGGGCTTCTCGTTTCCCTCTCTAAACCTCTCGCGGTTTCCTCAAATGCCTCCCCACCAGGATGCCCAGGGCTCAACCCCATCCTCCACGGGGGGGGGGGGGAACCTACCAGTGCAGGAGACAAGGAACTGCCTAACACGGCACCTTCTGGCTCACTTGGGGGACTCTCAAAGGACGCCACGACCTTCTCCACAAATACTGTTGCTAACTCAGGGACCCCCTTCTATGCTCACCCTTTTCATCTTTGTCTCCTAAGTAAAGAATTTAAAATGCCATGTTCTTACTTTCTCCAGCCTATCTGGGCTGTTGTGCTTCTGCCTTCTAGGAAATTCCCTTGACTTTTTCCTCCTGTGGTGGTAAAAGATACCCCCCCCATGAGTTGCATTCATATTAAACCTGTGAGATCCCCCCCCCTTTTTAAATGCAAACGACGAAGTGCCCAAGTGAGGGAACATCCAGGGGGAGCTGAATTGGTCCTGAGGGGGGGCAGGAGGAGGAAGAGCCAGCCAGCCAGCCACCTTATCTCAGAGAGATAGCACAGGCTGCAGGCTGACCTCAGCGGAGAGGACCGAAGGTCACCAGGGGGGCCTATCAGAAACCCCCCAAGGCCACCTGGTGATGATCGCAGGCCTCTTTGTCTTGCCTGGCAACGTAGTCGGCCAAAGGTACATTTCGCTTTTGCTTTTGCTCAGGGCTGCCCAACAAAGAGCCTTGTTGGTATTTGGTTCACACCGTTTGTTGTTTGCATGCTTAACAACCGCAGGGGGGGCCCTTGGTGCTCTCTGGGGAGGGGAGTTTTCCAACAGACGTTTTCTGTTCCTGACTAGGCAGCATCTCAGTGCTCAGAGAGCACAAAGGCCGAATATTACAGCCTTTCAATTATGGTGCGTGTCAGATCCTCTCCATTAGATAATTAGGAAAGAAGACCACGAGACTCCATGAGTAGAAATCAAGTGTACTTTTACTAATTATAAATGATTAAAGGCATAGCGAAACGAAGTCTGATTATTTAGGCGCGAAAGCGAGTGATATATAGAATAGCCCATTCCCCACCCCTTGGCATCCCAGTCACAGTCCAATCATAATTCTCCCAAGCGTCAGGTGTGAGATAACTTCGAAAGGCATCACCCAGATGGAATGTCTGTGCCGTTGGCCTTGGCGGGAAACCTCCTCCGCATGCGCAGTAAGACAGGCAGCAGAAACTCCAGAATCTTCCTCCAGCACAAGTAGTAAACCCCTCCCAAATACCATGCCCCCCCCCTCTCCGTTTCATGGCAGCCGAAAGCAACAGCAAAGCAGAGGCTGACAGTGCGTCTTCAAAGCAATTTGGTTGCGTTGGGCCAGGGGTCTCCAAGCCTGGCAGCTTTAAGACTTCAGGACTTTACAAATGTTTGTTTCCCCCCCCTTTTCGAGTTGTAAGCCGCCCTGAGTCCCCCCAGGGAAAAGGGCGGCATATAAATAAACTTCTCAATCTCAATCTTTAACTCCTTCTGGGAATAAAGTCAACAAATCCTAAAAGTTGCCAGGTTTCGAGAGCTTTAGGCCAAGGTGGTTTTGGCTACAACAACCCAAATGAGGAATGGAAACGTTGGAGAGGGGAGGATATAGTAGTAATAGCAATAGCAGTAGACTTATATACCGCTTCATAGGGCTTTCAGCCCTCTCTAAGCGGTTTACAGAGAGTCAGCATATTGCCCCCAACAATCTGGGTCCTCATTTTACCCACCTCGGAAGGATGGAAGGCTGAGTCAACCCTGAGCCGGTGAGATTTGAACCGCTGAACTGCTGATCTAGCAGTAGCCTGCAGTGCTGCATTTAACCACTGCGCCACCTTGGCTCATAGGAGGCGGCACCAATCCTGTCGAGCCCCACCCAGTACATCTCCCCAGTTTGATGAAGAACCAGTGAAGATGAGGATGATGTGGGAGCCCTGGTGGCGCAGTGGTCAGAACGCAGGGTTGCAGGCTGACCCTGCCCACAACCAGGCCAGAGGTGGGTTCCTCTGGGTCCGGTCTGGCCCAATTGGTAGTAACTCCGGTGGACGCGTGACGGCGCCTCCATCTTTTATGCTTTTTAAATGGGGGGAAGGGGAACTGGCTTGATTTGTTCATCGGATGTTGGGGCGGTTTCAGTCCGGGGGTCCGTTGAATTGTGAGGAGGGGCTTCAAGTCAGCAAGGGAGCAAAGAAAGGAGGGCCCTGGCACTCGGTCTCCTCTGGGGCAGTTGGGAGAGTAACTCTGGTGCTCCAACGCTGGAGGTTCTTAAGAAGAGACTGGGCAGCCATTTATCTGAAATGCTATAGGATGTCCTGCCTGAGCAAGGGGTTGGACTAGAAGACCTCCAAGGTCCCTTCCAACTCTGTTATTCTGTTGTTCTACCCTTGACAATGCCGGCTGGCGACCACTCGGGGGAGAGCCTTTTCTGTAGCTGCTCCGGCTCTGTGGAACGAGCTACCAGCAGAGATCCGGACCCTCCCCACCCTCGTGGCCTTCCAAGAAGCCACCAAAACCTGGCTGTTCCGACAGGCCTGGGGTTTCTGATTTTCAAATCAGGTTCAACCCCCAGTTAAACCGAATGTATGTTGTGTTTTTTAAATTGTTTGTATTGTTTGTATTTTCCCCCTGTGTGTTTTTAATTTCATTTCGTATTTGTAAGCCGGCCGGAGTCCTCCGGGATTGGGCGGCATAGAAACTCATTGAATTGCGAATTGTTTAAATCTCAAAGTGTACTTTTTGGTTCTCCAGATAAGAAACGAGGTCTGCCTGTATGCAACAGGCTCGAACTGGTGACAGAATCCACCCGTTTTTGTTTGTTTGTTTATTTAATCAATTGGCCACCCAAATGGTCACAGTTGCAACTTTGGGCATTTTGAGTTGCATCCAAAAGACGTCGGAGCAAACAAGAGCCACAAATGGAAAACGGGATCCGGGTTTGCAGACGGAGGGAGCCCCAGGGAAGGAGGTGACGGGACTGGGGTCCCCGGTGGCATCAATGCCGCTTCCGGTCCAACTGATGTGATTAAGGTTGCCAGTCAGCACCCATGACAAGCGGAGGGGGGGCCTTTTAAACGGGGTGGGGGAAGAAGCTGTCAGTCTGAGATTGATGGGGCTCCAGCTGTTCCCTTTCCAGATCAGAAGATCTTTGGGAGTCAGCGGGGAGGGAAGGAGGGAGGGAGGGGGGCTGGTAAAGGCTTATGTCCCAGGAGAAGAGAATGCAGAAGAGATAAGGGCTACTTGGGTGTGGGGGGGGGGCGTTACCAAACAGGCCAGGCTTATCTCAGGAGGCCTGGAGGTTTATTTCAGAACCACTCTAAGCCGTGGAGGCTTCTAAGCTTTGCTGCGCTTGGCTCCCTCTCCCTTTAAGCCGCTTTGCTCTGGGCGGTCACTATAATGACCTACTTACAGGGGAGCGTTGGGCTGCAATAGCCGCTCCCTCCATCCCTCCTCGGTGGGTTGATCATCGGGGTCTGGAGAGAGAGAAGAGCAGTGGGAGAATCCGCTGTGGCACTCCTGGAATTGGGATCGCAGCTGCTGCCCTGGCAAGTTTGGCAAGGCTCCCCTGTGGCCGGTAACTGGGGGGAGGGGCGGCCAGGTGCTTTGTCCCTTGGTGGGATTTTGGCTCCGCTCACGTCTGGCCCAGAATCTGGGCCGAATCCGCCGTTCTCCTGCGCTCCGCTGAGCATCCGAGGGCTGCTGTAGGATAGCTTGCGTGCTCTGCCGGACTCCATCCCGAAATATGCCGGAGCATCTCTGCCATTTTGAGCTGGCATTGGCCGTGGCCGACCGCTTGCAGCTTTGCCGCTGGCTGGCTTCGTTCTCCCGGGATCTAGCGACGCGGTGCTGAGGATCCCGTGGGACTGCTCACTGGGATCTCTGCTGTCGCAGCGTCCGTGATTCAGCCCCTCGGCAGCTTCAGTGACGGGGATCTGTGCATTTGGGCCTGTGTGGGAATGTCCGGCTCTTCCCCAAAGGGCCAGAGGAGTGAACCAAGCACCAATTTGGACTTTCACTTTGGCTGTTGTGCCAGCTGCCCTTCCCTGTGCCAAGGAGCTGGGAGACTTGGTTTCTTCTCATGGACAAGAGCGTCCGGCCTAACGGGCTGTGATCTCATCAGCTGGCATCTTCCAAGGTGCAATGCTCTGCTTTTGCCTCATTCTTTATCGATTTTGTGCAGTTGCTCTCCATTTTGGCACATGGGAAACCCTGAACGTCAGTGGTCAGTATATCCAGTTCTCCCAACCAGACGACCAGTCCAGATGCCCTCTCTGCCCCCCCAATCGGCTTCATCACTGGCAAAATTGGTAGCGTCTTCTGCATAACAAGTGGCAATGAACTGACCCAGTATAAATTCAATGCCCCTTTATGGTGCCGTCTCAGGCTGAGCAGCGAGGGGGACAGGACAGACTCCTGGCCTGCCCAGGGCAAACTGGGAAGGCCATCATGGCCATCCTCACCGGGCCTGGACTGCTTGGAGCCCCCTTGATCTGGCCAGGCGCCTGGTGCTGCTTCCCCAGGAGAGCTGGGGGAGGGCAGGCAGCCTGGTGGCCCCTTGAAGGCCGCTCCCAGCCAGCCCTGCTGCTTAGCCAAGAGCAGCCATGGAAGCCCTGCAGCCACCCAGCTGGCCCTTGTGGGGGGGCAGTTGGGGTTGGGGGGGAGAAGGGTTGTGGGTTCTGCTGTCCTGAGCAGGGAACTGGAAGGGAGGTTAAGGAGGAATGTACTCCTGGTAGCAAGGAGCAGCAGATGATCCCGGGAGGGGGTGGAAACAAAGGGGGGCTCCCACGCAAGACTCTGCTGGGGTTGGGTTGCCTAAAGGCCAGGGAGGCTGGTTCGGGCCGTCTGTGGTGGTGGGGGGGGGGCACCGGGGTTCTTGGCTGGGGATCTAGTGGGCAGGGGATCCATTGTCTCTGGGCCCAGAGCCTTCAGGGCTGGAGTGTATAAAAGGTACCCCAAGTGCTGAGAATGTTTTTGGGGTGATAGCAGAGGGCCCTGTGCGGGCCTCTTCCTTTGGTTGGCATTCGGTGGACAGAATTGGGGGTGATTGAAAGGGATGGGGCAAAAGGAGGAGTGCAGCCCATGGATGGGGAGGCTGAGGGTCCCGATGCTGAAGAAGGTCCAGGCCCTGATGGGCTCTTTCTTCGGAGAATCACAAACGGCGCTCAGTGCCCCCTCCCCGTAATACACACGGCTAAAGGAGCCCCTGGACCGCGGGGGCTGTGGCCATGCGGCTGCGGGTCTCGGCCTGCGTCGTGTCCGAAGATTGGCCCCGGTTCAGCCACAGCCGGTAGCATCCCGTTCTCCCAGCCCGCAGTGCCCGGCCTGGGCGTCTCCGGCGGGGAAGAGGGCAGGGCGGGGGGTCCAAACGGGGCTTTTTGCGGGGAGGGGGGACCAGGCGAGCCGGCGATCTGCTCCGGGGAGGCCGGCGGGCGAAGGGAGCCCCCCCCTCGGCCACCCCGCAGCCCCCCCCCGGGCCCCCATCGGGAGGGGGCGGGGGAGCTGAGGCGCTGACGTCACCGTCACCGCCCCCTCCCTGCCCGGCCTGGGAGGGGGAGTCGCCGCCGCCGCCGCCGCCGTTCTTCATGCGCAACCTGAGCGCCGCGGACTCCGGGAGGGACGGTGAGTCCAGCAGCCCCGGGAAGGGCGAGGCGGGGGGGCGGCCTGGCGGGCGAGGGGCTTCGCGGGGGGGGGGGTCCTCTGCTCCTTCCCCAGGCAGCCCCGGCGCCGCCTCCCCCGCCAGGGTCCCGTGGGCGGCAGACTCCCCGGCCCAGCGGAGGCTCCGCTCCCGGGCTTCGGCGCCACCCCTGCCCGCAGAAGCCCCTCCCCTGCCGCAGTCGGCGGCTGGGCTGCCCGGCTCTGTCCGGGGTGCGGCTCCGGCCCCAGCCCGCTCCCCCTCGCCGGACCCGGGGGCTTGCAGGGCCGCGGCTGGGGCGAGGGCTCCGCAGCTCCAACGGCCGCGGCTGGAGGGCAGCCGGTGCTGGGTGCCCCTCGCGGAGCCGCCTCTTCTTCGGGCGAGCGGAGCGAAGGCGTCGACCCTCTCCCTGCTCCGAAGGGCGGCCGGGAGGCGGCTTCCCTTGCGGGGCCCCGGGGGACCTTCGCCTCCCTTCGCTGCTCTCGCTCGGGGGGGGGGGCTCGGAGATGGAGGAGCAGTTGCTGAACACCCCCCCCCCCGGACCCTGCTGAGCCTGGCTAGGGCCCCGCCGGAGCCCCCGAGCCAGGGAAGCTGAGTTGGGGGGGGGGGTCTCTTGGTTTGAAGCTTTTAGGCAGCCGCCGTTTGAACTGAGAGGCATCCAAAGTCATTTTGAAAACTATAAAAGGCAACCAGCTGAAGCATTAAAACAACAAAAACCGGCCTTGATCCGGGTGGAAGTGCTGTCCTCTGATCTGGCCAGGCTTGAGGGGAAAGCCAGCTCTGTGATCCCCACTGAAGGGGGCCTCAAAGGCTGGGGGGGGGGCTGCCAAACGTCGGGGGGGGGGCACAGAAAAGGCTCCTTTTCTGGCTTCCCTTAGAGGAAAGTTTGGGGGAAAAGGACCCTGGCAACTTTCTCTGAGGGAGGGGTGTGATCCTGTAGGCAAGCTGGCCCTGTGCCAAGTGCAGCACCTTGAATTGCACCTAGAGAGAAACTGGGAACCAGAGAAGCTGGCACAAGAGAGGGGCTAGTCCCTGTTGTCGTGTGGGTGCTGCCGCATTCTGGACTGACTGAAGTTTTTGGGTGGTCTTCAAGGGCAGCCTCATGTGGAGACCATCGCAGTAATCCAGATGGGAGGTGAGCAAGGTCTCCTGCTCCTGGAAGGGATTCAATTGGCCCACCAGACAGATCCATGCAGGGGCCTCCCCAGCCATGGCTGCTCCTTCAGCAGGAGCCCCCCTCCCCCAATTGCGCTTCAGCTCAGTCCAGGGAAATGCCACCCATCCAGAGCCAAAGGCGAAGCATCACCAGGGCCTGGGGGGGGGGGAGCCAAAATCCCACAGTCGGAGCCAGCCCCTCCCCAGCCAATCCCTTACAAGCTCCAGGCCCTCAGCCAGCACTGCCAGCGCCTCCCCTGTCCAGCTGGGGAGGAGATACCCAAGTAGGGTGCCTGGCACACGATGAATGCCAGGCCTCACCAGACAGTTCCCTCCCAGGGGCCTCTCCGTCTTGCATGGTCTCGGGGCCTGGGCCTGCCCTCCTACCAACGCTGGTCATGGAGGAAGGAGGAGAACCGTAGGGCTGGCCCAGAAGGACCCCCTGCTGGTTGGCAGCAAAAGCCCCTGAGAGGGCCACCATCCCAGACCCCCCAGACAGCCAGCGCCGCTTCAAGGCTGGGACTGGCCTAGAACCCAGGCCAGCTTCACCCGGGGTCCTCTGGAGCTGTGTGCCAGCCGCCCTCCCTTCCCTCAAAAGGGACCAAGGGCAGAGAGTGGGACAAACCTTCTCCAAGGACGGACTCTTGAAAAGGGGAGGCACTGTGGTTCCCCCCCCCCCCAAGAGGGGCATTAATCATTTTGGAGATAAGGCTGCAAAGCTCCCAGAACTGCAGAACTGGGCAACATAGGAATTTATTCAGATGAGGAAATAAAAGGGTCTCCTGAATGTGTAAAACGTTCAGCATTCCCATCCCCGTGACTTCAGAGGTGGGTTGCTCCTGCTTTGGCCCAGATTGGGCGAACCGGTGGGGGCAGAGGGAGGCACCCGCCCAGGTGCTCTCTGTGTGCCCAAACTGGTGGTAGAAAAATTGGCAAGCCCCCCATGGCCTGATTGCCTGCCACCTCAAAACATCCAGGCTCAAAGGCGGCCCAGATTTCCTAAAGGGAGGAGCCCGTTCCCTTGGCAGGCCTCCCCCCCCCCATGATTTAGCCTCCCTAAACAGAGAGCCTGGGGCCAGGGAGGCAGCATCTCTGGGCCTGGAGGGGCCCCCAGAGATGGAATCCCCAGGAGCCTGGCCTCTGCTGAAGCCCTGGTGGGGGCTGGCTCCTGATTGGGAGAAGGGGGGCAGGCAGGGCCCCCCTCTTGCTGTTCATGGCTGGGCTGTGGATGGACGGAGGGGGGGGGAGGCTGGGGACTCACAATGTTCCCTCTAAGGTGCGTGGATATGCGGCCGCGCACATGACAAGAAAACGCCGCGCGGAGAGGAGCCAATGTCGCAACGAGATGGTTGTGTGGTCTTAATGCTCTGAGACCATAGCCAATACTTTTGCCACTGGGTGGTCTCAACAGACCTAAACCGTCCCAAAGAGACGGTGAACAGGAAGATTACGTCTTGCTGATCTCGGGGATATCGCAAAATCCTCGAAAGAAGCAAGATAAGATCTTCAAGCCGTTGACAAAAATTCCAGCCACAAGGCTGACAAAGGTGCCCAGGCATGAAAATGTGCCGCTCAAACACTATACTTTTCCGCGCAGGCTGAAAAGAAATGAGAGGGAAGATTGCTGGGGAGCCTGGCCAAAGGCTGCCAAGGGAAGCCCGTGTTGAGTGGGGGTGGGGGGCAAGCTGACATCTGGGCCCAGGTTCAGGATTGCTACCAGGAGGACAGCCACCCTCGTGGGGGGGTGCATGGGCTGATTCTCTGAGCAGGTGGGGCCTCCAGCTTCTCCTGGGACTGGACCCCCTTCTCCCTTCTTTCCCAAGAGCCAGTCTGGCACCCCCAACACCACCCCCTGAAGCCTGTCCAAGGAGAATAGCGGTTCGCTGGGCACCATGGCAACAGAGCCCATAATAGAAGCCCACAGTGGTGGCAGCCAGGTGGGGCAGCTTCTGCCAGGCAGAGGGGCCCTGGAGGTGGGTTGTCTGGCCTTGACTGGCCAGGCTGTCTGAATGCGTCCTGGGGCCTGGAGCTGACCTCAGCTGGGGAAAGGAGGAGGGGCTGGCCAAGTGGGCCCTGGGGCTGCATGGGGCCTCTCTGCCTGCACAGTTGCAATGGGCCGGGAGTCTGGAATGGGCTGGGATTTGGGGGGGGGGGCAATCCGTGTAATGGGGGACAGCTGGGGACCTTCCAGGGATTCTCCTTTTGGCACTGAGCCCCTCCAGCCCTTGGCAGCCCCCAGGGAGAGTGCCGTGGCTTATGGGCCTAGGCCACCTCTGGGCCAGGTGCCCCCCTTCTAATGAAGAGGTGGGGGCTCAGCTCCGCCTCTCCCAGAGATGCCTGTTTTGTATGGCGGCTCCTTCCCTGTCAAGTGGGTCTTCAGGAGGGCCCCCCCCCCAGGCCCCCACTGAGCAGCCGTGATGGATGAGGAAGCTCCCTATAGCTACTTCTCAGCCGATCTCAAAGACAAGCAGGGCCAGAGACGGTTAGCGCTTGGATTGGGCTCCCCCAGCCAGGAAGTCCCCAAGGGGCCCATGCGCCCCCCAGCAAAGGAAGGAAGGCTTATCACTTTGGCCTCGTCGCCCTCAATACTGGGGTGTAACAGCCTGCAGGAGAAGAACTGGGCTCCAGGGGGCTCTGCCAGTAGCCCAGGCGGGTGCAGTGCCACGCAGGGAGCTCCACATGGTAGACCACAAAGGGGGGGGCACAGAATACCCGGCGGGGGGAGGAGGCCTTGCGACCTGACTTGGGAGCCCATGCCATGCGGGGGAATAACCTGCCAATCCAGGTGAAATCTAACTCTCGGAGACCCCCAAAGCTCTCAGGCTAGAAGGCGGATGACAGAGCCGAAGGGAGGCCCAGGGCCGCTTCCTGGGAAGAGCATGTGATTGGCTGCTGTTCTCTTGGAGAGGCAGGTGTTGATATTGCCCACCGGCTGCACTGGCACAGGATAGGAGGGGGAGTCCCGGGTGGGATTCCATGGGGGAGTTTATATAAAAATTAAATTGTTTTTTTAAAAGGGGAGGGAGGATCCCCCCCAAACTCCCCCCTCCCCCTTTACTCCCGGGAGGCTGCTGGGGCAACAGGTGAGAGGGCATCTGGATTGGTGCGATGTGGTGTATGAGGAGAGGAAATCTCCCCCCCCCAGCAGAGGGGGGCTGGGGAACACCGGGGGGGGTGTCTAAGGGTTCTCACCCGGTTTACTTAGGGCATCTCAGTTGCTTAGGAAGCATGTTGGGGGGGCTGTGATCCTCTCCCTGGGATTTTTGGGTGGAGGGATTGACGGGGCAAGGAAGGAGTGTGGAGATTCTGCCTGCTCACCTGCCTTCCTCTCCTCCTTGCAGCTCCCAGCATCACCGCCATGTCGCATGAGAAGAGCTTCCTGGTGTCGGGGGACACCTATCCAGGCCCGCAGCCTCCGGTGCCCCCTGCCTATGCCCAGACTCCGTATCCAGTGGCCCCCCACCCACAGGGTCAGTTCCAGCCTGCACCTTACGGCCAGACCGGCTATCCGCCAAACCCCTACCCGGTTGCTCCCTATCCCCAGGTCGCACCCTATGGACCTTACCCACAAGCCGCGTACCCTCAAGGGCCGTACCCTCAGGGCCCCTACGCGCAGCCTCATCCTGCAGCACCTATGAGCCCACCTGGTAAGTTGTGCTCTGGTGGCCAAAGGGAGCGGGTGAGTTTCCTGGGCATGGAGCCATCTGCAAACCCTTGGTGGCTCTGCCCCTTCCCCCCCCCCCCCATCCTGTGCCGTGAAGGGAGTCCTCCTAAGGCACCCACTGACTGTGAGCGGCCGCCTCTGGGGGTGTCCGTCTCCTGAATTCTGATCAGGCAGAAGAGGGCACCCTCCGTGCGACCTGGGGAGCAGGGACCCACCTGCACCAGCCCCGCTTTCTGAACGCCCGGGTGTCCAGGGGCCGTACGGAGAGTCGCTCAGTGTGCCTGCACTGCTGCTTCTGTGCAGGGCCAATACACAACAATTACCATGAGGACGGTCCACCTTCTTACTACGACAACGAGGGCTTCACCCCCAGCAACTGGGAGGACAAGAACATCCGGCAGGCTTTCATCCGCAAGGTCAGCAGGATGGTCACTGTAGGGCTTGGTGGGCAGCGTGGTCCTGGTTGGGTGAGAGGCTGTCCCTTTGGTTGCTGCCACCCTGCCCCGGGCCAGGCTGCAGGTGGGCCGAGGCTCCTGTGCCCCTTCCTTGGGAGGCCCCACTAGAGGCTCAGCTCAGGTGGCCCCCCTTGGACCCACTCCTTGTCCTCTCCTTGCAAGAGGAAGGGAATGGTTCTTGGGCCAGAGGAGGGGCGGGGGACCCTACCTGCGCATAGAAGGGGCTTCTTCCGTAGACCTCCTTGTGGGGAAAGGACGTGGTGTGGAGGAGAGGAGCTCCAGAACGTCCTTCGGACAGGCCGAAGCGGAGTCTCCTTGCTCTTTCTCCACTTTGGGGGGAGAGCTTTCCCTGGTGGGCTTCCCACACTGCCCAAGAAGGGGCTGGGCAGGCTCTTGAGTGAAGCTGAGCTACACGGGGTCCCCTTTTTCCCCCTGGGAGCAGTTGGGCTTAGGCGGAAGGGAGCTGGGTGCCTCTTGCAGGAAAGTCCTGGCAGGAGGCAGGAGGGGGCCACATGCTGTCCTTGTTCTCGCAGGTTTTCCTGGTGCTGACCATCCAGCTCTCCGTGACCTTCTCCTTTGTGGCCATCTTCACCTTTGTGAAGGAGGTGAAGGGCTTTGTGCGCAAGAACGTCTGGACGTACTACGTCTCCTACGCCGTTTTCTTCATCTCCCTCATCGTCTTGAGCTGCTGCGGGGAGTTCCGGCGGAAGCACCCCTGGAACCTGATAGCGCTGGTAGGGCAGGACCTTGGCAGGGGAGGTTGGGGCTGCACCCCACGAGAGCTTGGAGGGTCTGGATGGCTCTCGGGAGAAGCCCCCCAAGGCAGCGAGGAAGACCCCCTGCATATCCTGGTGGAGGCACTAACACCCTCTTTTCCCCGCACAGTCCATCCTGACGCTGAGTCTCTCATACATGGTGGGCATGATTGCCAGCTTCTACAACACGGATTCCGTCATCATGGCTGTGGGCATCACGACCGTCGTGTGCTTCACTGTCGTCATCTTCTCCTTGCAGGTGGGGACCCTTTGCTTCTACTGGGATGGGGGAATTGGGCCACCGCCTCAGACCGTAAATCGGGGTCACATTCCCATGTTTGCGGAGGGATTGAGGAGCACTTGCTCGCTTGCTTCGGACCCCAACATTTCCCCTGCCTGTTGGCAGTGCTGCTCTGGGGGAATCACTGGGAAGGAAGGGCCTGAGAGCCAGGTTCCCGGGAAAGCCGCTGTGCCTGTGCCAGATGGGTACAGCGTGCAGGATTCCCACATTCCTGGACTTCTCACTCTGCAACACACACGGTGGCCGTCCTCTGCAACCTGAGAGATAGGACCTTTCAGAAGCAAGAACATAATGTTTGTGTGTGTGTATGTGTGTGTGTGTGTGTGTGTGTGTGTGTGTGTGTTGCATGTGAGCGGGGGTCAGTCAGGGAAAGCAGCCTGGATGTCAAACCCCTTGAACCTGCCCTGTGGCCCCCTCCCCTCCTGCAGACCAAGTACGACTTCACCTCCTGCCGCGGAGTGCTGATCGTCTGCCTGATGGTCCTGTTCATCTTTGCCATCCTTTGCATCTTCATCCGGAACCGCATCCTGGAGATCGTCTATGCGTCTCTCGGGGCCCTGCTCTTCACCTGCGTGAGTCTCTGGGGGGGCCTGGGAAGGGGGGGTCTCCTCTCTCGAGCGGCTGCGGCTGCTGTGCAGGAGGTTTGGAGGAACACACACACACACAGAGTCTGCCGGCCTGCTGGAGCTGCTGAGAACTGACGCAGCTGCTTCTTCCTTGCAGTTCTTGGCGGTGGACACCCAGCTGATCCTGGGGAACAAGCAGCTGGCCATCAGCCAGGAGGAATACGTCTTTGCGGCCCTCAACCTCTACACGGACATTATCAACATCTTCCTGTACATCTTGGCCATTATTGGCCGTGCCAAGGATTAGGCCACCTCCAGCCCTCCCCTCCCTCATGACCCCCTCCCCTCCCCAGTTTTGTTCTCTTTCCCCTAGGGGCTCGGTTGGTGTGCTGAAGTTGGGGTCCTGATGCTCCCATGGAAGGCGACACCGCAAGGGGCCAGCGGTGGCCACTCCTCTTTGGTCTCTCTCTCTCTCCGGAGCGAGGAAGGGGAGGGATTGACCCCCTGCATCTCTTGGGTGACCCCGAGTTGAGGAAGGGGTGTAAATATTCTGCTGTTCCTGTCCACTGCGTTTTGCTCTAGAAATGTCTTGTTTCATTTTGGAAACTCATCCTCTTCCTGCCCCCCCCCCCCCGATGCCCACTATCTCCTTCCTTCCCTCCCCTTGCTTGCAGGGCCTGACCTCCCCCACTGGCTCCCCCGGCCGCCCTGGGCAGAGTGTTTCACCCTGGGGGGAGGCTGGGGGTGCCGGGCGGTAAAGGGGGGGGGGGTTCGCTCAGCCCTGAGGGTGTGCAGCTCAAGGTCTCTCTCGGCACCTCCATGTTGGGGTCTGCTGAGGCCTTTTGGCCAGGATCTGGATGCTACTGGAGGACACTTTCCTCTCTCTTCTCCCCCCCCCACGTGGCTGGTTTTGGGGGTCTTGAAATGCTGCATGCTGAGCCATTGCCCCTCTGCCCCCCCCCAAGGCCAGCCTCTGCACTAAGCTGTATAAATAGCAGTCTAATAAAAGTCAGACTATGCCCACCGCAGGGCCTCTGCTTGTCTTCATCCAACCAGGAAGGAGGGGAAGGGGCCTCTCTTCCGAGTGGGCTCCTTTCCATCAGCTGCCCAGGAGGCTCCCAGGAGGGATGGAGGGATCTGCTCTGCAGGAGCCTTCCAGAGCAATGGGACTCTTAACATTCCCAGCTTGCGGATCAGCAGTTGGGGGGAGGGGGAAGGGATGGTTCCAGGTGAGCGGTGGATGTGCATGCAACTCCATTCGTATGAGTGGCAGGCGTGTATGTCGCTCGCACAAATGGAGCTGTGTGCACACACCACTGCGCACTCCATTGGAGCTGTACAGCTGAAGAGGCCTGACGGGTGAGGGCTCCTGTTCCAGAGAGTTTGCAGCGATGTGCAAAGCACCTGAACCACATGGGGATTTGGGCAATTCAGTTCCAGCCCTTAAATATAATTCGGGGGGTGGGGGTGTAATATGTATTTTTTTAAATACATACTGCCAAGCCATGTTGCACAAATCCTCTGGGCGATTGCGAAAGGGAGAAAGGAGACGGAAGAGGGTAAGAATGTTCCTCTTGGCTGCTTTCATTTCCTATGGCAGAGTCTGAATAAACGTCTTTTCTCCGTGAAAGAGTCTGGGCAGCTCACGTCGGACGGGCACAGAAATTGGGGATGAAGCAGAAAACGCCATCCCGGACAGGAGGGGGTACCCGAGTGTCCGTGTCTCTCCAGAAGCACAGGAAGGGGTGGGGCTGTGTGGGGCGCCAGGGAACACATCATGTCCTTTCCCAGCAGTTCACCCACCTCTGGTCCCCACTTTGCGCTCTGCTCTCACCTGTGGCTCCCCGAAGCAGTTTGCATGTGGTGACAGCTGCAACCCTCTGGATCAGTGGTGGGTTCCCCATCCCGTTCCAACCGGTACGGTTGGAACGGGCCCGGCATTGCCCACATGGACGTGTGCAGCACCCATGTCGTACCTGCCAGTGACGCTTCCGCAAGCCTCTGTGACGCTCCAGCTGCTCGGCGGAGCGTCATGTAGGCTCTGTATGCACCATGCGCGTGTGCAGAAGCGCCGAAGGGTTTAAAGGACAAGTAAGGAACTTGGGCGGGTGGGTGGGCCCTCCGGGGCACCGTACCGGAACAGTACCTGGTGCTCCGGCAGGCTCCGGTACACCCATACCAGGGCGTACCACCTGCAACCCACCACTGCTCTGGATGAAACGGGGAAGGGCAGCTGATAGGTCTTAAACCCTCACTGAAGCAGGGAGCTGCCCATCCTGGCCTGTGAAGACGGACACTCGTGGGCTGAGTGTACGAGACCATCGGCTGGCCCAACAGTCTCGTCCACTCAGGGTTATGAAGGTGGCCTCTGCAAGTCCACGGACCGTGAAGAGCAGGACACGGCAGAGAAGACGTCCGTCCTTCCCCTGCGCTGAGTCCCATCTCTGCTGCTCCCGACTCTACTTTGCCACCCGGTCAGATGGGAGTTGGGAAGAGAGAGAGGCTGACACTGCAACTTCCACTTCAATCCAAATTACACGCTACTCCAGAATTTGTGAATGCCCCAACACTGGAAGTCTTTAAGAAGAGATTGAACCACTATTTGTCTGAAGTGGTAGAGGATTTTCTACTGAGCAGAGAGTTGGACTAGAAGACCTCCTTCCTTGTGCTGGCCTTCACACTCTTCAGCATGATGTTTAGTGCCATGCTGTATGGAGGGCAGCAGAGTTGGAATCCGCTTCAGGTAGAGAGTGGACAAAGAGGCTTCCTTTTCGTCCTGAATGCTGGCCCAGGACCAGAGGTGCAAGTCAGGGTGGGCAAATTCTCCATGGCTTGTGACAAATTTGGGCTCACCATCAGTATTCAAAAGTCCGTAGTCGTGCACCAGTCTGCTCTTCGTGCGTTGTACGCAAAACCCAAAATCACAATCCAAAGTCAGAAACGAGAAGCAGCGGACCAGTCCAATTCCTCTGGCAGCCTCTCTTCAGTGACCATAGAGGTCCACTGCAAAAGAGCGAAGAAGGCGAGTTCTGCTTTCAGTGTGGGAACGTGGGGAAATTAGACTAGCAACAAAACTGAAGGTCTACTCAGATCTTGATGCTCACTACTCCTCAGTGTGTTTGTGGAATGTGTGTATCAAAGGCATGCAGGGCAGCTCAAGTGTTTCCCTGGGGTCCGTCTTTGCAGAGTATTAGGCACCAGAAGGTGGGAGAACGTACCAGACATTGAAGTGCTACAGCAAATGTGCCCTCAGTCCACATAGATAGCTAGCAGAATATCAGTTGGAAGGGACCTTGGAGATCTTCTAGTCCAACCCTCTGCTCAAGTAGGAGTCCCTGTACTATACCAGGCAAATGACTAGCCAATCTCTTCATGAAGACCTTCAATGATGGAGCACCCATAACTTCTGGTGGCAGGCTGTTCCCCTGGTTAATTGTCCTCACTGTTAGGAAGTTCCTCCTTAATCCCAGGTTGGTTCTCTCCTTGGTCGGTTTCCATCCATTGCTTCTTGTCCTGCCTTCAGGTGCTCTGGAAACTGCATTGACTCCCTCTTTTGTGGCTGCCCCTCAAATATGGGAATAACGCTATCGTATCCCCCCTAATCCATTTCTTTAGACTGCGCATCCCCAATTCCTGCCACTGTTTTCCATACCTTTAAGCCTCCTTTAACCTCCTTTAAACTGGAGGGCAGATCATGCCAAACACAGATACCTCACGCACCTTCTTTTCAGGGGCCTCGGTTGAAAAACGGCCCCATGGAGGGAGGGCAGAGGAAACACTGCCAAGGTACATTAAAGGCCGCCTTGAACTTCCTTGACGTGGACACGGTCACTGGAGAAACACTGACACAAAATCGCCTTGCTGGGGTGGCTGCCAAGCAGAGGGAGGGAGGCCCAGGGCGGAAGGACAGCACAAGCACCAGCTGCGCAAGCCCGAAGCCATCAATGCAACAATTGCAGGGTCTGCATATTTGCCCAACATGTGCCAGGATGTTCCCTGCCTGGCTAGGCTTCACCAGTCACCTTCCAACACCCCACGCGGAGCTTTAACACGGCTAATGGGATGGATGCACGAGCAGCATGAGGATCAGCTGCTGCAAAGGGGGTGGGGTTGTCTTCACAAGTGAGAGCCCCCAGAGACTTAATGTGGGAAGTCCACCTGTGGGGGAAGTGCTGCTTGTGGAGCTATGAAGTGGGCCCCCTCTGTGGCACTCGCCTGATCTGAGCCCAACCGCAGTGGCAGCCCTTGGCAGGGAAAAAGCTGAGGGGGCAAAGTTCCTGACGGGCAACCCCTCCCCTCCCAAATATTCTCCCACTTCACCCTTCCACAGCCAAATGATGGGACTCGGCTGCACCCGTTGGGGTCTCCGTGGCTGTAGAGAGGTGGCCGTGTGTGTGTGGCGCACATACTTCCCTGCCCTCCCTCTGGCTGTGTCCCTCCATCCCTGCCTAGCGGTGGAGCCTCCAGCGTGAGCAGATGCCACTTTTTGCACCACAGGCGCCTCCTGTCTTCTTTGAGCCAGGAAAGGGGGCACCGTTTTCCGGCCAAAGCCCCGTGAAACCTCCTGTGAGCCCCCTCAGGTGGACCTCCACTGGCGCCGCTTCCCTGAGACTCCAGGCAACAGGACACAGCTCTCCAACCCCACGGCCACAGGACCATCTGGGGACTCTTCTCCACCCCACGGCTGTGGGTCAGCAAGGCTGAGCCTGCTTAGTTTCCAGAGTGCCAACGGTTGGCCAAATGCTGACCACACAACTGGACCTTCTTTCTCCACTTCTGAAAGAGGAGGAGGAGGAGGAGGAGGAGGAGGAAGGGAAAGATGACTTCTCCTCCAGGGGAAGCATAAATGTTATAATAGGCAAGTGACGGTTGGCCCAAAAGCTTTGACTGCTTGCTGAAGGCTCCCAGGAGAGCCCATCTCATCTGTGGACCAGTCCTGGTGGGACCCAATGGACACGAAGCGACAGGGCAACAAGCCTCTTGCGTCCAACCAGCCTTTCTGTGTTTTAATAAAGCTTTGAAGTGCAATCTGGAGGGCTGCGGCTGCACCAGCACTGGGCAACCGTCCAGGCTTTGGGCTTTGCCCCGGGCAGTTTGGCCATGGGCTGAAGGGGGCCGGTCAGGAGAGCTGCTCTGGAGGCTGGGCCAGAACCCGCCCGCCTCTTGCCAGGGCACCAAACTTCCCCTCGTGCCAGAAGGGGCAGGGACCCTCGCCAGAAGGCTGGCAGAGGAAGAGGTCAATGGTCCATCTGCAATCAGTCTCCCCAGCCCCAGTGGCCGCTCCCCAAAGCAGCAAATTAGTTTAGTTTATTGGGTTTGTACGCCGCCCACTCCGGGAGGACTCCGGGCGGCTCACAATAAAAAGGGGAGGGGGATAAATAAGACAAAACAACCAATCCCCCCGGGACGCACACTTCTTTATTGTGGGAGCAGCCGGCTACAACCAGCCCCCCCCCCCCTTTGGGCTGGTGAGGGTCCCTGCCGGCTGGGCCAGGGCACCCCGGGCCCTCCCAAGGGCTCCTTTCTGCTCTGGGGCAGAGGCCAGTGGCCTCCCACCCGCCCACCAGTTCCTTCCCCCTCCCACCTGGCCGCATCACAAAGGCTGATTGTCTCCCACTGCCTACTGTCCAAGCTGCCACCCACCAGCCCAGCAGTGGACAGGAGAGGAGCAGCCTTGGCAGTGGGGCTCCCACCCGGCTCTCTGAATGTCATTCTTTTGGGGCACCCTGAGGCAGTAAGTCTCCCCAATTCGGATCAGCTTTTAGGGGATGGCTATTTTTGCACGTTATGAGGCATTAAGAAAAGAAATCAAGGCCCTTGTGGCTGAAAACGAGGAACTCAAACAGCTTGTGTTGCTCCTTCGTGAGAACCAGGAGCTGAAGTCTGTCCTTCACAACCAATTCAACGAGAGAAATCTGCTGCCCGACTTTGAATCCAGCCGGATTGACCAACAAGGTGGCCTGGGGGGGGGGGTTATTATTGGGGAGTAAAATGTTAGAGAGGAGATTATTTTTATGTACATCTAAAATTGGGATGGCTCAAATGCCACCCTGAGAATCCATCAGAGGCAGGAAATAAGCACGGGCAACAACAGAAAGGAGGGAGGAGGAGGAGGGAAAGGTAGAAAGGGCAAAGCAGAGGAAGTAAGGGAGGGGAAGCAAGAGTAAGAGAAGAGGGTAAGGAGGAGGAGAAAAGAGGAGGAGGAGAAAGGAGGGAGGAGGAGGAGGGAAAGGTAGAAAGAGCAAAGCAGAGGAAGTAAGGGAGGGGAATTAAGAGTAGGAGAAGAGGGTAAGGAGGAGGAGAAGAGAGGAGGAGTGGGGGGAAAGTGGGGAAGAAGAAAGGAGTGGAGGAAAGGCAGAGAAGGGAGAAGACGAAAGGAGCAGGGTTGTTGCAAAATAAGATGGAGACACGGGGTGGCAAGAAAGGGACCCCAAATGAATGTTGATAACGATCAACATTAATGGTTAACAGATAAACGTTGAGAGCACCTATAAGAATGTATATTTGTGAATGGACTTGAAAGGAAAACATAAAAACACTTTCAAAGGGGGGGCCATGCGCCCTTGGCTCCAACCAAAGAAGACTCCTGCCCAGGCTATCCTTGGGCCCCAATGCGGCCCTCCCCCTGGGTCCCCTGGGCTGAGCTGCAGCAGTGGCCCCAGAGGTCAGGGCAGCTGGGCAGACCTTGGGACCGCTTGAGTGGAAGGCGGTGACAGACCAGCTCCACAATCAAGCGCCATTCAGACCCGACTCTCTGCGGGTGCCATTCCTGGCTCTCCAGCCAGCGGGGGGAAAGTTCCTTGAGGGGGGCCCACGAAGGGCTGCTCCCCAGAGATGAGCTGGGAGGGAGACCTTGTGAAGCCACGGGGGACACAGAGGCTCCTCCGCCAGAGATGGCAGGAGGACGTCCAGGAGAGCCTGACCAGCAATGCTGGCTTCCATCGCCATCTGCCTCCGCCCAACGTGATCCCCACTCACCCGGGGGGGACCCTCCATGGATTGCCACGATGACCTCCGTATCTCTAAGCCCTCCCCAGCCCTGGTGGACGGAGACGGGGCAGAGGTCCCCCACCCGCCCTCTGCGTGCCCTCAAAGAAGAAGGGGTGGAAATCTGCAACGTCTGATAGGCGGTTGTAGGCGGGGCCCCAGGTGTTGGGGAGGCTCCGTGGGGCTCTTTCCCCACGGCAGCAGAAGGCTGACCCCGGCTTCCCCATCTGTCCTCCTCACAGAACCTTTAGCCAACCAGGCCTTCCTTGACGCTTCCGACGACTTGGATCAATCCCAAAATTCCCAGAACGCCAGCTTGCGGCTGGGCATTCGACAGCGACTTCCAACCGGCCTCAGCACATCGTACCCTCTGTCCTCTCCTCCACCAGGAGCCATGGCTGCCAGTTTCCGGGGTTCCCCTCCACGCTTCCAGTTCTGCCCTCCCACCCCCACAGGTTCCATTTCAGGTGAGTTACAGGTGCTGAGAGGGGCCGCAGGATAAAAACGGAATTGTTCAGATCCCACGCAAGGTGCCTCCCGTCCGGGCATCTCACAGGAGACATCCCTCCTGTTCTATGTCAGGCAGAGTCTAGAGGTCCTCCGGGCAAGTGTCCCGGCTCAACAGGGCCCAGCCATATTTTTCGCTCTGATGGGGGACTCTGAGCTGCCGAAAGGGAGTCACAATGGGCTGTGATAGGACAGAAGCCGACAGGGCTGCAAAGGCTTCAGGGATTCAATCTGTTCCTCCGGGTGTAGCCCTCTGCTGAATGGGACATTGGCCTGGGGTGCAGACATGGGCCTGTGCTGGCGCTCGTCCACCAGCGATCCTCACACTGGCCAGAGGAGAGCTCCGGAGGTCTTGTCAAGGTCTGGCTCCAATCTTGCCTGCAAGAGATTTGGTTGTGCAATGTGGAGCCAAGCAGGAGAAGATGGTGTAACCCATGGCCTGGAGAGGATGCAAGGCCGGTCCAATACTCAAGAGACACAAAGGACAGTTGTGGGTGTGGGTGTGTAATTGTGTGTGTGTGTGAAAGAGAGAGATGAATGCTGGATTTGAATGTAGAAGATCTGTGAACTCAACTTTCCTTATCGGGGAGAGAATATTTCTCTTGGCGTGAGGGACCAATAATTCTATAATAATTGACAGCCGTAGATGCAGCCCTCACCCAAACAAGGAGCGCAATCACTCCATCGGCAAACCATGTTTCCCCTGCTACAATGGCAGCCCCCCTGTTTTTCAAAATCCTCACAGCAATTAGACCTTCTGGAGAGCAGCCTTTTCTTGGGGGCCAACATGAACAGTGTTCATCTTCAATTCTAGTTGTATCTCTACATACAAATCTCGGAAATATTCCTTCTGCCATCCCTTCACTTCTCTCAAACTATTTTACCATTTTTATTTTTTAATCCTATCTATGCTTGCGGAGGCTCCTTGTTTAGCCTCTTCGCCTACTTCTGAAGCAATTTGTTTTCCTATTAAAACTGCATTGTATTTTCTTCTTTTTATAATCTTAACAATTTACTGATCTTTTTTTTTGCTACATTTTGCACTTTTGTTTATTGTTTATAAAGAGTCACCTGAGTGATGCAAATGAGTGTGGAGCCTCCTTGGAACTGCTGAAAGGACCATGTTGTAGGCTGGAGATAGATGATGTTGTATCCCCCCCACCCACTCTGTTGAGATAGGGCTGTTCAATTTGAAAATAGACGGCCTCTTTGACCCCCCTTTCAAGATAGCAATCCTCTCTTTCCAAAATGTGGGCTTTGCTGTCTTCAAGAATGGCCTTTGTCTTTTAAATACTGGTGGGCTGCTGAATCTAGATAGGATGACAGCCACTAAACCAAGAGATGCTCTCTGTGCTGTGACTGGATTGCCCCCCCCCCCAATTTGGTTAAATATTTAAACAGGGCATACATAACATGATCATAATTTTGTAGATGTCAGCCCTGCTCCACCTGGAGTGGAGACCTGGAAGATGCTGTCTTTTATCACTTCAGCCACGAGAATGCTTGGGGAAGGGGAGAATAGGGAGGCCTGACAATCCTCATTTTGATGACGATGGTGGTGATATCATTGATTCAGTCATGTCCGACTCTTGGCGGTTCTCAGGGCCAGGTGGCCTCTCCACGTCTTCCGATCTTGCACAGCTTCTTGGAGTTGTTGTGTCAAGCTTTGAGGGTGTCTGGTCACCGTCTCCTTTGACGGTTGCCTTTTACCCCAAACTCTTCCCAACGGAATCATTTCCTCCCATGAATTACCCCGCATGACACGGCCAAAATAAGTGAGACGCAGTTTCGCAATTTTGCCTTCAAGCGACATTATGCACTCTAGTATTTGCTGGTAGGTCACCTTTGCTGTCCAAGGAATAAGCATTTGTCCCCTATTGATATCAATTCCAGGGTTACCTACAGTATAAAGCATTGCTTGCAAATCAGGGGGATTTTGTTTTATACCAAAGAGCATCTGAGTGGGCTGAAATAAGCCCAAAAGGGGTGGGGGGTGGGGGGTGGGGTGGGGAGACTGAACTTTGCAGGTGTTTTACAAAAGAGAAACGTGCAGGAAACCTGAATGGGGAGAAGTTGCTGGAGATACACACTAGCTTGGACTTTGCCTGCTTGGATGTCTAGGCTGGCATTTCTCAACCTGAAAGTTGCTGAAGTTGAGAAATGCTTCCCTGGACAGAGGGCAGCAACCTCTGGTGCAGGAGCATCATCTTCTTGTGGTTTGAAGCAGGTCCTTGAAGACGTCTCTGCACGACGATTCTGACGGATGCTGCTTCCCAGCAGGTGGTCATTCACACCCACCCTGCACACCACCTAACGATGGTGGTACGGAATAACCAAAGGGCTCTGCCTTTGCCATCCACGGGGTCAGAGCGTGAGAAAGCTGCCAGCTGGTTAAAGAGGCCAGAGGTGCACATTTGACTCTCAGCAGCTGCCAAATCTGTATAGGGATCTGTGTGAGGAGCTTAGGACCGAATCTCCCCAAAACAAGGCAGTTGGAGGAGAGGCATTCAAAGGAGGCGGCAGGAAGGACCCGTCTCTCTCTTCATTAAATCACAGAGAAACTGTACAGCGGATACTTACTTATCAAATAAGCGGAAGGAAAATTAAATTCTTGCTGAAGAATCCAGGAAAGGATATTTAACAACAAAGAATGGCTTGGTTCTACAGCGGGAATCTCCAAATTTGGCAACTTTAGGACTTCATCATCACGGGGTTTGGGGGGGGGGTTTCAGGACTGGAGGTTTTCAAAAAGAGACTGGACAGCCACCTGCCTGAAGTGGTACAGGGTCTCCTGCTGCAGCCCCAGGGGGTTGAAGACCTCCAAGGCCCCTTCCAGGTCTATTTGATTGGACTTCAACATGGCTGGCTGAGAAATCCTTGGAATTGAAATCGTAAAGTTGCCAAGTTTGGAGAGCCCCACACCAGAGCACTGAATATGCGAATAGGATCAGGGTAGGGGAATTCTTCTCCCTGTTGGTAGACCTGAAAACCACCATTGATCTCATAAATGGAAAACTGAAAGGTTCGGGTTGGTGGAAAATGTTTAAACTGCTCCTTCAATTCCACTATTTATACAACTGGAGCTCGGCATGAAACCAGGTCTCTAATTTATTCATTTTAATGTTTTTGAATTAGGAAAGGTTCCCCCCTCACACACACACAAAATATTAGCGATAGGAACACACACACACACACACACACACACCATTGCCGTAGTGGGTGACCTGCATTTCAGGAGGCCTGAGCAGATGGAGCCTCCTGGATGACCCCGGGCAGCAAAATAAGGGCGCTTTCCTTTGGGGATGGAAAGTTAAGCAGTTTTCTTACCTTGGGGTTTGTTTTACCAGCAGATGGTCTTGTTTATTGTAGATTAATGTTGTTCAAAAGGGTTGATTTAAGCCTCAGTCCACAGGAAAGAGGACAGGGGAAAGAATGAACTCTGGGCTTCTTCGGGGCATCATTTGAGATCATGCCCTTTATATGCTGATTTATAAAGTTTACTAACCTGAATTCTGAGGAACGCTTGGCAATAGACAAATAGCAAAGATTAGAAACGGGATCTCTGCTATGGATTTATGGCATTTTGCACATGGAGATTGTATCATGGGTGGCAGCTTAGACCTATGCCAGCCAGGAAGCTCCAGAGCAAGCTGCTCTGGGCAACTCACAATAACAGTGAAACCAATAAACAAACAAAAAATGCAACAATAAGAACTCTGAAACAAAAAGACAAAAATCCAGTGGATCGGCTCCCTGCAGACGTCGCAAGCACTCCACCCCTGCAGGTTTTCAAGATGAGTTCGGATGGCCATTTCTTCCCAATGGGGAAAGGCATGGGTATCAAACTCGCGGTGTCACATTGCCGTCACATGATGCATCGTGACGTCTCCCCCCTTCACGGAGCTGGGGTGGGTGTGGCCCGCCTGTGAGGCATCCAGCCCGTGGGCCACCAGTTTGACACCCCTGGTAGAAGGTCTCCCACTTGGGCTAGAAGACCTCCAAGGTCCCTCCCAATTCTGTTATTCTGTTGGTGTCTGTTAAGTCCTGGAACTCTTGGACAGAGAAGCAGAAGACCTGCAGAATGAACTCAGAAGAAATGGTGAAGAAGGAATGTGAAGAAAGCAAAGTGGATGTCAGAAGAAACCATGGGAATTGCCAAGAAGGGAAAAGAACAGAAGCCAAAGCGAGGAAACTCTGGCAAAAACTCTCCAGAAGGAGCTTCAGAGACTTTCAGAGAGCTAGGAGAAGAGACAAGGAAAACCAGGGTTACGACTCCCAGGACAGCAACAGGCACGGAAAAAGGGGGAGAGTCTTTCAAAAGATCCACTGAACTCAGAAGGGGTTTCCGACTTCAAACTGGCAGCTAAAGCAGACCGAGGGATCTTGCGTGGCTGTGAGGAGATCCAGGGAAGGTGGAAGGCGTGCACGGAAGCCCTCAGCACCCAAGAGAGGCCTCGGAAGAGCAGACCGTCGCATTGTTCTCAGGAAAGATTGCCTACAGGTCCACAACCCATAGTCCGCACAGAAGATGAAACCGGACTGGATCCGGGTTGGCAAAAGAGTGTAACAAGGCTGGACATGCTGCCCTTATTTTTTTCAGCCTATATACTATTAAAGGAAGCTGGGTTGGAAGAAGATACTTGCAGTTTTAAAACTGGAGGAAAGAAGACCAATATGCTGTGCTGCTGATGACAGCGCCTAGACAGTGAAAAATGCAAAAGATTGGCAATCTCTAACCAAGTCAAGGAGCAAAGGAAAAAAGGAGGTTAAAATTAAATGTGAAGGAGGCCAGATTAAGGACAACAGGCGCAGTTAGCCTTAGAAGTGGCAATGAAGCTGCCAGGGAGGCCAACAGCTTCTGCATTTTAGTCTCAACCATGAACAGTAAAGGCCGAAGCCTTTGAGAAGCACCCTGCAGAGGAGCCCCCCCCTGGCGGGTCCAGGCGGGCCTTGGAAGGCTCTGCGCCTCCAAAGATCAGGCTCACGGGAGCTCCGGAGTTCCTGGGATGCTCCATGGAAGCCAGAATATCCTCCGGAGGGAAAAGGATCCAGAAAATCTCCCCCCACTGAGACCCTTCCCTAAACAGGAGAGGTTTCCCTTCCCTGAAGGAGTGGGGTCCAAGGGTGATTTCCGGTGGAGGGGGGCAACCCCCCAGTCCTTTCAAGGCAGGCAAGATCCCCCCACACACACCCAAAGAGGCCCTTGCCAGTCCTCTGCTCCCACCACACGCCCCCTCCCGGCCCTTGAACATTTTCCCATCCGTTTTCATTTATCAGAATTTGGACAAGGGCCGCGTTTGAAGGGAGAGAGTTTCAGTGCCTGGGGTTTTAAACTGCAAGGGGAATGGAGGGGAGGGGGAATCAGAGACCGGAGGGGAATCCAGTGGTCATCTACAGACGGAGTTGTCAGTCGGACCAAGACTTTGGCTGCCAACGGTGGTGCCTCTGCGCACCCAGGCCAAGGAAGGGCAAGAAGGAGCATTTCCAAAATGGGTAGCACACCCTGTAGGTGTGCACATTGTGCCACTGAGACCCGCTCTCCTTGGGCCTCATTCCCACAGCCACAGCTGGCTTTCTGCCCAAAGAGAAGGACTCTCAGCGTCACCGGCTGCTGCCTCCTGCTTGACCGGCCTCTTGTGGGCACTCGCACCCTGCCCTCCAGGCTGTGGGCGTGAGGGGGACTCACTGTGCCCTCTTTGGAAGGATGCTGTGCCCAGGAGGGCTCCAGCCATTGCTACTGTGCCCTGCTCTAGAGCCAGTTTAGGGGCCGGTTGCCCGGGGATGGAGGGAGCAGGAAAAGGGGTGGTGGTGTCCCAACACCCACCTACCCCCTCTGCATAGAGCTCCTTGGGGAGGGCGCATGGCGGGGTACATCCCTCCGTTTAATGAAGTAAATCATGTTCTGACCGAGGGCAACTGAGGAAGCGCCACCCGGGCATGCTGTGAGCGGAAAGTGGGCGGGCGGCTCTGCAGAAGGGCGGCAGGCGGGCGCCCAGCCGAACAAGCGGGGGGAGGGAAGGGGCGCAAGGCGGCAGGGGCTGGATTGGGACATGATCAGGAGGCCGCCGCCCCTTCCCCGAAAGCAAAAGACCCCGAGGCTTCCGGGGAGCCAGCGGGAGCCCCCTCCCCGCCCGGCGCTCGCTCAGCAGACGCTCTCTCTGTTCTTTGCAGCCAGCGGCGCTTCCAGCCCGAAGTTCGCCGCTCCTGCCGTCTCCCTCCGGTCCGCCAGCTCCCCGGGCTATTGTCACGAGTGCGCCTTCCCGTGGCATCCGCACCGGCCGCCTTCGGCCCCGGCCTTCTCCTGCGGCGCCCGCCCGCCTTTCCTGCCCTGCTGGCCCCAGCCCGGTCCCCAGCGTTTCCCGGCAGCGCCGGATCCTTGCGCCCGCGGCAGCCCCGCCGACTACCAGGCTTTCGGCTTCGGCCCCGCGCCCGCCCAGCCACCGCCGCTCGCCTTTTGGATGGGGGCGGCCGGCGCGGAGGCGGCGGCCGGCGGCGGCCTCTTCTTCGCCTCCCCGGTCCAGAACGCCTTTCCGGCCCCTCCGCAGGGCAGCCAGCGCCCCGCCGCTCCGCCGCAGCCCCCCGAGCCCTCTCCCGGCCCGGCCCCGCCGCCTGAGGTCGGGAAAAGCGAGTCCCCGGCTCCAGAGGAAGCCCCGCAGCCCCCGCGGGCGGAGGAGAGCAACGGCTCCGTCCAGCGCCAGGGCGCCGCCGACAGCAGCAGCAGCACCACCGGCACCACAGGGGAAGGTGAGCAAGGCGGCGGGGGGAGGTTTCCGAGCGCGGGATCCTTTGCCCAGAGACCCTGCCCGGCCCGTGGGAGAGGGGCGCCCAAGACCCCCGCGATGCGCGCAGTCCCGCCGCTCCGTCCAGCCTAAGCACTTCGGGCCAGCCAACGAACCGAGAGCCGGCGCCACCTGCTTCCCGCTTCCTCCCTGAAATTTCAGGTGGAGTTAAAAAGCGGCAAGGCGAAGAGGGGCGCCCGAGCTCCATTGCCCGCCCCGCTCTGCCCTATTGGCTCGGCCGTCTCGTGCTCGGACCCCGGCCAGGGCGAGCGACCCCGCCAAGTCATCCCGGGCCCGCCTCCCGCCCGGCTGCATCGGGGACCCCCGCCCTGCTTTGGAGCGTCGTAAGGGACCGAGCAGGAGGGGCCCTGCGCCCCCTCTGGCGTTGCTGGCCGCTGGGTCTCCGCCTCTCCCCCCTCCGACCTAGCTTTAGCCACCTGCTGGGGCGGGGCTGCCGGGGACGTGGCCGCAAGTGCCGCTGCTGATTGGCGGTCTCTTGCAGAAGCCAATAAGCAGGAGCGCCTTGTGGGCGAGGTCGCCTTTCAGCTGGACCGCCGCATCCTCGCCAGCATCTTCCCCGACCGAGTCGGCCTCTACGGCTTCACCGTTAGCAACATCCCTGAGAAAATCTCACAGGTGAAGTGATCCCCCCTTGCCTGTCCCGGGGAGGGAGGGGGGGTTACCTTTGTGGCAGGAGGAGATGCTCTTTGTCCTGCCGGGTGTGACAGGGTCTGCTGGCTTCCGGCTGAGGCCCCTCAGTTTGGGCAGCTGCAAGACAAACCCGCTCCCCACGACCTAGAGTGACCTTTGGGGCTTTACATAGCAAAAGCATCCGCCTCCAGCTTCTCCTGTAGTCAGGAGGGGGCACGGTAGGTCAGGTAGTTTCCCCCAACTACCCTTGTTTCCCCCCCCCCCCCCCACGCCCTTGTTCGGCCCACAGAGGCTGCTTTGCTGGACTCCCTCTGAAGGGGGGCAGCCGTGGCTCTCACCCATCCTGGTTACCGGGCTCTTCTTCCCTCGGAGGCCCCAAGTGAAGCTCAGGCACCCCAGATGGGCATCTTGCCCCCCCCCCAGCCGCCCTTCTCACGTTCCCCTTCTCTTCCCAGAGAGAAAAGGACCCCTTCCTGCAGCTAAGTCTGGAGCAGTCTGAGGCCGCCATGGAGCGCTACAACAGCGTCATGGACACCCTGAAGCCCCTGGGCTACAACCCCCAGCTCCACCCTAGCCTGACGGAGCGCATAGTGAACACCTTTGGCATCCTTCGCGGGCGGCCAAAAGCCTCCAGTCCCGAGGCAGCTGCCTACAGCGACGTCCAGCACTTGGAGGAGGTGGTGAAGAGCATGGCCCCTGCCGAAATGCGGGAGGATTGCCTGCTGCTGCTGAGCTGCCTCCACAAGCTCTCGCAGGAGGACGGGAAGCCCCTCTTCATCTGGTGACCCCCCTTCCCCCCCATTGTGCACCCCCATTAAAGGCAATAAAGGTCTAGAAAGGACTGGCTGCCGTGTCTCCCTCTCCATCCGGAGCCCAGGCGTCTCTGCCCCTGCCAAGACCTGTACGGCACCTGGGGGAAAAGCGGGTCCTTTCTGGGGGGAGGGCTCTGGAGGATGCAGGGAGTCCCTGAAGCGAAGTGTGGGGGGGCCAGAAAAAATCCCCCCCCCCTTTAAGGCAGGGCTTGTATTAAAAATTAACAAATCCCAGGCCAGGAAGATTGGGGTGACATAGATGTGATGTAAAACAGACCAAGGAACGTTTCCTAAGAATTGGGACACCTGCATCCGGTGTTATACGCAGATACCCAATTTATAGAAGACAATGGAATTAAGCATAATTAATGGGCTTGGAGGATTTGCATAATTTTACCTTCCTAAAAGAAAACAGATTAATTTTGTGCCCCCAAGTCATAGTTGGCTCTTCCTGAACACCGAGAGTTTCTCCCTGACCTTCAATCTGGTCTTTAGAGCTGGTCAGCAGTGCAAGTGATCCCAGGGGGCCTTGTTTCCTCTGGCCTTTCCTGGCCCTAGAGACGCACCTGAGCGAGAGGCCTTCAGCTCCTGTGCTTGAGGGAGGAGAGTTCTGGACTGGTCAGTTTTGTTTCTGGGACAATCCTGGGCTGGTCCGTCTGACGTCTTGGCCGTCCCCTGCCCTTCCGAGCCCTGAGTTCAGATGGGTCAGTGCTCTTCATGTTCTGCTTGGACCTTTGCTGACGGCTAGGAGGCTCTTCCAACGGGGCATTCTCCACATTTGCTATGAGACCCTTGGCTGCTGCTGCTTCGTCTGTCGCTTGCCGTCTCTCGGGAGTCAGTCCTTGTATTGGAGATGGCCAGAGGGATGGTCTCCCTTGGTCTTCTGGGACTTAGAGGTTCTTGGGAATAGGCAGCACCTCCTAAGGCATCTCGGATGCTGACCTCTCTGCTGCTCCGTCTTTTAGTACAGATAGTCCTTGACTTACAAGCACATTGGAGCCTTCCCTGCACTCTGCCGGCTGCGCCTTGCCCTCTTCTTCCCCTGGCTGCTGGCCCAGGCACTGGCTGAGGGGGCAGACTTGGCTCTGCCCCCTCATCCCTTGAGCTGCTGCTGGCTCTCCAGCCTCACCCGGCGATGGAGGGAGCTTCGCCTCACCCTCCCACTGTCTCCTCCCTGGCAGGGCCTGGCAACCTTCCTTTGGCAGACGAGGCTCTGCACTGACCACAGGGATGATGAGGCCGCAGGCTCAGCCTAGCAAGGTGTCATGCCCCTGTCGGAGCCGGACTCTGTGGAGGAAGACAAGCCAGAACTGGAGCCGATGGAGACTGAGGAGGCGGCTTTGTTGGCTTCGGAGGGACGTGGGGAGGAGCAGGCCGAGTCAGGCTAAGCCCTTCCGTTATTGGGACAGCTTGTAGGCAGGGGGGAACGGGGGCAGGAGGACCAAGAGAGGGCAAGCAGTGAACATGAGGAGCGGCGGAGCTCGGGCAATGAGCAAGGACCACCCCCTCCTGATCCCCGAGCACGGAGAGTGGAGGGAAGGCGGGAACAGCACAGGCTGACCCGACGACTCAGGAGGAGAGCGCCCTGCCCCTCTTCGCAAGGCACATCTGGGGATGAGACTTAAGGAGACGCTGTGGGTAAACAAATATTTTGCCCCATACTATCATTGTGTCCTTGTTCTCCTTCCATTTTAATACACAATGGATAACTATATTTTTTTAAATTATTTTTTCATCCATTCCTGTTAATATCTGATCTAGTTCTGTTAGTTCTTTATAAAAACCATACATTTTGGCATCTTTCTCATATTAAGATTGAATCTGCACTTGTGACACAAGGACACCCCAGTTGGAGATCATCTCCCTCCAAAGTTGCCATTCTTTTTCTTCTCCCTCCCCCCCTTCCTCCCTCCCTCCCTCCCTCCCTCCCTCCCCCCTCTCAAACAGACACAAAATTCTTTAAAATACTTTTTCTTTTCCTCACGACTGGCCAGGCCTCCCTTGCCTCTAGTGAGTGCACGTCCCTCTACCAATATTCCATTGCATCCTTATTTGTGTATTTAATAATATGTCTTTATAGAATCACCTATCTCATTCTATTATTTTTGCAATATGAAAGAATTCTCCAACATTTTATATTTATGCATCACTACTTTCAGCTGTATATAGAATCACAGTTTGTCCATCGAGTATACATAGGTACATTGTTATCATTGTACATCATATGTTCAACTATAATTGTTATTCCTTCATTTTAAACAAAATGTTCTAGGTATTCGATTCATGTATATACCAATATTCCATTACATCATTATTAGTCTATTTAATAATAATAATACATCTTTATAGTATCACCTATCTTATTCTATTCTTACAATATGAAAAGCTTCTCCAACATTTTTCATTTCCATGTTTTTTATCTAGCCACTGATAAAACAAGTCTCTTACATTATAAAATTGTATATCTTCTTGTTCTCTGATTTCAAATGTCAATTTACTCATTTCAGCACATTCCATTATTTTTCGAATAACTTCCTCCTGTGTTGTATTTTCTCATTTTTCCAATTTTTTGCAAATACAATTCTAGCTGCTGTTAAAACATTTACAATGAAATATTTCAAATCTTTATTTTATGTTTCTGGTATAATTCCCAATTTAAAAAAATTTGGTTTAAGGTCTATGTGTTTTTGTATCATTTTCTCCAACACGTGTGGATTTTAGTCCAGTATCTTTTAGCTTCTACGCAAGTCCACCACATGTGGTAATATGAGCTCGGTGTCTGATGACATTTCCAACACTTTTCTGACTTGTTCTTGAACATTCTTGCTATTCATTCTCGTTGGGGGTAGATGCCACCTATAAAACATCTTATACAAATTTTCCTTATATGCTGTTGACATAATTTTATAATTTTGAGACCACAATTTCTGCCATTTCTCTAATTCAATCCCATGTCCAAAATCCCCCCCCCCAAGATATCATAGTTTCTTCGACTTGTTCTTCCTTCAGCTTAATCTCTAGTAGGTGTCCATATAATTTTTAAATTACTTTTTCATCAGTACCTATCAAAATTTTATCTAATTCAGTCATTTTATCATAGAAACCTTCCGTTTTAAGATCTTTATCATATCTAGACTGTATTTGCACATGTGAAAACCAATTCATTCCTATTCCTTCCTCTTTCAACTCTTGCATAGATTTAAGTTCACCCTCTGCATTCAATGTTTCACCATATCTGTTTCCTTTTTATATATTATTGGATATGAAAAAGCTTCGATAGTTGATAGCCAGACTGGAATTTTTAAATTGTATTGCCTTTTGATCTTCTCCCAATTTAGTAACAAAGCCTCACATATATTAGTGTCTTCTAAAATAACCCTGTGTTTTAGTTCCCTTATACCATAAAAAAGCATGCCATCTCCCATCCCAATATTCTGCTGTTATCTTTTTCCACGATACTCAATCTACTATTAATGTCCTCAACTTTCTTTTCTCTTTGTTCATCTCTTTCTTCAATTTTTTTGCAGTCTATCCTCATATTTCATCATCCATTGTTGAATGTTTCCAATTTTTTCCTCTGTTTTACCTGTCTTTTGTTCTATGGTTTCTGTTCGTTGTTCTATCGTCTCAATTCTCTTTTCAATGGTTTCTGATCTCTTTTCAATGCTCTCTGGTCTTACTTATAGTTTTTGTATTCCTTGCATAATCGCCTCTAATGTTACTCCCTTATCTTTTTCCTGTTGAAGCACCGTCTGCATTGATCTTTGTCCTCCTGCGGGTGAAGAGGAAGGAGTTGTTGTTGCGGAGCTAATGATGGTTGTTTTTTTTATTCATTTTCCAGATTTTTCCTTTGTGTGTTTTAATCCACCTAATGTAAGGTGAAATTGTGGTCCCAGGTGACCATGGGGAGGTCAAAAAATAAGAAATAAAACAATAAACTGGTTAGGTGGCAACAGAAGAGTCAAAAAGAGAAAAACATACAATAACATAAAAAACCAAAAGGGTAAAAATCTTGGTCTCTTGTATGCCCTTATACAATTGGTTCCAATTAGAAGGGTTAAAAAAGAAAAAAGTAAGAAAATAAAAAGGGGAATAAAAGAAGAGAACAATTCCCAAATAAGAATATGAAAATATGAAAATGCAAAAGTTGTAAATAGAAAAAGGGGAAAAGGGGAAAAAAAGGATATTTAAGTGTTCCTTTGGCCCAGGCCACTTAAAACAAGCTCACAAACTGCCTCAAAAGGGAAAAAAAAATTCAAAAGGGAAAAAGGAGAGAGAAAGGAGGCAGAGTTGCTTCCATAACAGAGTAAGGTAAACACTGCCACCGGGGAAAAAAAGGAGTTCAAAGCTTTTGTAGGGTGAAAGCCTTTCCAAGGCCACTCTGGGCTTTCCCTTAAAATTTTTATTTATTCTTTCAAGGTAGATTTCCAGACATTGAAAGTTTCACAAGAGACACCTGTATAAACAACCGTGTTCCTCTCACTATCAAGCCTTAACTAGACAACCTTGGGGAAAAAACCAGCTTCTCTCAAAACATTCATGCAAAAATAAAAACATTGTTTCAAATCCACTAGGTGGCAGTAATACTTGTTTCCCACTCTCAGTCTTTGTCTCTTACACTCCGCCTTTTACTTTTAAAAAAAATGGAAAAAGGAAAGCCAAGAAAAGAAAAATACAATAATTCATTAAGCAAAGGTAAAAAGAGGTAAATTTTTAGACAATTCAAACTTAATTGTATCAATGTTTCCAAAGAAGGTAGGGGAAAAAGTGGAAAGAACCAGTCCACTTTAAAAAGTAAATTACAATGAAAGTCCAATCAGGCTTCTGGCAGTACAAAGGGAAAAAAAGGAAACCTTCAATTGACCATGCCTTAAATCCACTGCTTGCTCTCTCATTAGTCTTTATTTTAAATAAAATCTCCAAATTTCTCTCCAACAGAAAAAAAGTTTAAAACTCTCACCAAAATGACATGCTTCTCTCCTGTCCTTGCATTACGGAGCTGTCAACTGTTTCAGCAGCCTAATGGCTGACTCATAGTCCCCGGCAAAAGGGCTTTTTTCCTGGATCACCAGAGACTTTGCGGGTGTCTCTGGGATCAGCAGGATATACCCCTACCTATCACCATCTCTATGGGACAGTTTAGGTCCAATTGGACTGTCCAGGCGACCTGAACTTGGTGGTGATCCCGGAGCTCCAGAAAAGTCCGGGTTTCACAGTGATGTCAAAATCCTCCTCAATAATTTTACTTCTTATTCCATCACTTCACTTGTAGATAAGTCTTCTTGTTCTAATTGTTCTTATTTCTCTCTGTTCTTTTATCCTTGCTCTCTCTCATTCTGTTCTTTCCTTTTGCTCCATTTCACTTTCTTATTGTATATTTCCCCCTCCTGTTGGTTCCTCTTATCTTTTATCTTCTACTTTCTCTCTTCTCTCTTTTTCTTCATACAAACCAAAATGATGATCATAAAATTCTGCTGCTATAGCTATTGAATCCAATCTGTATCTTTTTTCATTCCAGGTCACTAATATTCCCTCAGGTATCATGTTTAATCAGTTGCCTTGTCAAGAATTGATATTGTTTCCTTATATCTCTGGGTATCTGTTTCAAAACAATTATTTCTCTCTCTTTTTATTTCAATGGGTCTTCTCTTGCTCTTTGGAGTATTTCCGCTCTTATCTCCTTCTTAAGAAATCTCTCATATACTTCTCTGGGAAGTTTATTCTTTCTTGCAAAACTTGTATGTATTCTGAATATTTCATCCATCCCAGCTTGCAAAATTGCTGCTTACCCATCTCCAAGGCATCCACCAACAACTCTGCCATTATATTAGCAAGATCTTCCCCCTTTCTTCCTCAATATTTTAAAATCTCAGGAAATATTCAGCTTTCTCCATCTCCAGAGTAATTACTGTCCCCTCTAGATTCTTATCAGCCTGTGTCAGGAACAAATACGGAATTCATGGAGTGTTGTGTGCTGTTGCCTACATTTGGAGTTTCCTGGACTTCTTTGCTTTATTTCTTGCTTCCTGGATTAATTGCTTCATTCCTTTGCTTCCTGAAACCATTGCCTTGTTCCTTTGCTTCCTGGACTGATTGACTTATTCCCTTATAGTCCTGTGACAGATTATACTTCCAGCCAGAGGCTGTGGAGGGGTCTGTGTATGTGTTGATCGTTTTGCTCTGGATTTGCCATAAATGTGGGAGCATTTGCGGGAAGGTTGGAGCAATAAAGGAAAGGTTTGAACTATCAGCTGACTATGTCCCCTCTTGCCTTGCCCCAGGTCATCACATGGGGTCTGTGACAATTTGTATGGCCAACTTGCCCCATCCAGCTCATAACAACCAAGCTACTTCATTCCATGCCCAGGCAACAAACATAAACTCCCCCCCCAAAAAAAACCAACCCTGTGAAGTTGGACTGTTCTGCAAGAGAGCGAGTGGGCCAAAGACACCCAGTCAGTTTTCATGTCAAAGGCGGCACTAGAACTCACTGTCTCTTGGGTTTTGGTACAGTGCCTTAACCACTCTCACACACTTGCAGTTGTAAGTGCGAGGGGGGGGGTGAATCTCAATTTTAATCATGTGACCATGGGGCATTAAAGTAGCTGTAACTTCAAGGACCATTCATAACTTCTTTTTTTCAGCACTGCAGTAACTTCAAACAGTTGCTGAATGAATAATCTAAAGGAAAAATTGTGTTCCCACTGAGAAGATAACTTGGCTGCCCCAGATTAAATGAGGGGGAGGATAATGGCCGTTTCCTGCCCCCTATTACATACTACCACCTCCTCTCTCTCTCTCTCTCTCTCCCCATCTTGCAGGTGTTGGCGGTCAAAATGTTTCTCAGCGGAGCAGTGGCAGCTCAATCGTCCCACGGGGCTACTGCTTTGAGTGCCCCATCCCATGGCACCCCCACCTTCCATCTACTCCATCTACTCCTGGAGGAGGGTCTCCCCTCTTCTCACCAGCTAGCCTGCCCAACCTGCCTACCACCATCCAGCCAGGCGGGCCCTGCATTCCCAGTGACCTCCCCATCTTCCCTGGCAGCAGCCTGCCCAACCTTCCTGCTGCCCGGCAGCGAAGGGCGACATTCTCCATCTCCAGCCCTACAGGGACATACTCCATCCCCAGCTCTGGAGGAACATACTCCATCTCCAGCCCCTGCTCTACACCGCGGTCATGCACCAGTTCTGGTCAGCCGAAATTGTATCCCCATGAATACCCCAGTTTCCAGGATCTCTCCCAGGCGACCTCTGTCTTCTACAGCCCCAGCCCCACCAGCTCCCCCAGGAACGTTTGTGGAAGGGAGACATACTCCATCCCCTGGTCTGGTTGTCCCAAATTCTTCTATGATACCTCTGACCTCCCCAGCATCATAGATCTCTCCCAGGCGACCTCTGTCTTCTACAGCCCCACCAGGAGCACTTGTGAGCCAGGAAGGGGAACATACACCATTTCTGGCTCCTCATCCAGTCCTGACGCGCCCAGCACACAAAACCTGTCACAGCTCACCTCCGTCTTTGGCAGCAGCTTCCCCTCCACCCAGCTGATCTCCCAGCTGCCCTCGGTCTTCTCTAGCCCTGGTACTGCTGGGCAGGGAGGGGGTCCTTTCTCCTACTCTTTCATTCCAGATGCACCCAGCACACAAAACCTGTCACAGCTCACCTCTGTCTTTGGCAGCGACCTGGCCTCCACCCAGAATCTCTCCCAGCTGTCCTCGGCCTTCGGTAGCCCTGCTTTTGCTGCCCCTGCTTATGTTAGCCCAGAAGGGGGTTATTTCTCCTACTTTTCAGACACACCCAGCACACAAAGCCTGTCGCATTTCGCAGTCTTTGGCAGCAGCCCGGGCGCCTCCCAGCTGTCCTCGTTCTTCGGTGGCCCTGCTGCTGCTGCTGGGTCGGATGTGGGTTATTTCTCCTTCACTGAGCCAGGAAGGGGAATATTCCCCAGTTCTGATACGTCCAGTCCCGGCCCGCTCACCCCACAAAACCTGTCGCAGCTCACCTCTGTCTTTGGCAGCACCCAGCCTTCCTCGGCCTTCTCTAGCCCCAGGTCCCTGTCCATGTCAATGCCCCTCCCCAGCCCGCAGCAGCCCTTCCTCCCCATCGGGGCTTCAAGCCCCATCCAGCAGGGGCCCGCTTCCCCCTGCGCTCCATGCGTTTCCGATCCGTCCAGTATGCAGAGCCCGTCCCCGCTGCCCTCCATGTACATAAGGCCAACTGCCAGGCAGGGAGGCAGGATATTCACCTTCCCCAGCGTTTCAGGCAGCCCTGATCTCTCTGGCATGCAGAGCCTCTCCCCGCTGCCCTCCGCCTACATGAGGCCCTTTGTTAAGCCAAGACAGAGGATATTCACCTTCCCCACTATTATAGGCAGCCCTGAGCTACAGAACACCACCCCGCTGCCCTCCATGTACATGAGGCCCACTTCTGGCCTGGAAGGGGGGACAATGCCCTGCTCTCAAGGGACTCCCGAGGCACCCAGTACGCAGAACCTGTCCCATCTGACCTCCGTCTTCGGCAGCAATCTGCCCTCCACCCAGCTGATCTCCCAGCTGCCCTCGGTCTTCAGCCCTAGCTCCATCCTTGGCAGGACCCCTACCCCGGGGAACGTGTCAATGCCCCTCCCCACCCAGCAGCAGCCCTTCTTACCCATTGAGGCTTCAAGCCCCATCAGCCCCTGCGCATCCACTCCTTCTGGCCCTTACCCCCCCTCCAACATGGTCCCCTCCTGGGATTCCTACGGTGGCTTGCAGCTTCCACCTCCTGTCAGTGACCCCTTTTCCCAGTTCTCCACTAGCCTCTTCTCAGGATCTGACTCTGGGAGGTCTCCCCTGCCCGCCATGCCCAGCATGTCCCCCATGAACCTCTCCCGCCATGTATGCTTCCCTGGGGATGTCTATGGTCTCGGGGGGGACTCTTACCAGGCCCCCTACAGTCCTGGCCAATTTTCTCCCTACTCCCCATCTGGCACTTTCTCCCAGCTAGACCCCTGCAGTCCACTCACCCCCGCCAGCTCTCCCGGTGGCAGCCCTTTCTTCCAGCTGGCTCCAGACTCTTTTCCCAGCACGGCCTCCAGTCCCTACAGCTCCCTGGGGGCCTGCAGCCCTTTTAGAGTCGTGCCCCCAGCCAGTTCCCCTGACACGTCCAGCCTCTATGGGCCCATGTTCCCGGCCAGCTACGTCTCCAGCATCTATGGCCCAATGGTCTCGGCCAGCCCCACTTATGGAGGCAGCCCACTATTCTCCAGTGGTCCCTCCAGCCTCTTCAGCCCAGTAGGTGTAGCTAGCTCTCCTGGCACCATTTGTGTCCCGTCACCCATCCAATTCTCCCCACTGATCGCTTCATCCCCAAGACCCATCACACCACCCATGGGCCAGCCTGCCAGCCCGGAGTCTGCTGAAAAGAGTGATCGCCGCGCCCAAGCCACTGCCATGGGCAGAGGTAAGGCTCTGTGGAGGGAGAGGGAAATGGGCTTCCCCAGCCCCACTGTACCCAGTGTGCCTCTGCCGAGTTCAGCCTAACTACCCAAAGGCTGTTGGGGGGGGGGATGGCCCGGCCCCTGAGCTGGAGGAAAGAAGGCCAGCGGAGAAGGATGTGGGGCTCCTTCGGGACTCTCCCCCTAAGCAAAGAAAACCCATTCCCTGCCCCATTGGGCAGGTGAAGCTCAGTTCACCTACAGATCCCTCGCCCTCTCTGCCCAGCCATGCCAGCCCACTGGGGCTGCCCCCTGGAGGCTTCAAGGCTTCCTCCCCAATCAGGCTGCCTGTGGGCCTCCGAGAGTGACCGAGAGGCCCCTGGACATCTGCCCATCCTCATCCTGGAGCAGCACAGATCCCAGCCTTGGACTATCCTGCCAGTCCTGGGCCAGGCTGTCCTTCCTTTCCTGTCTTTGGACCCTTCACCTCTGGCAAAAGGGCCATCCTTCCTCTCCCCTGGCTGCCAGGGACCCTGTGAATCAGGCTTTCTGATACGCAAGCCTGCCCATCAGGTGGGCCAGCTTTCCAAAGGCTGCCCGGGGCAATCCCGAGGGCCAGAGGGGCTCTCCCCATGGTTGGTTGTAAGTTATAATATGTGGCACCCTTTTCAGCCTGGCCAGGTAAGATTTCCCCATGAGAACATGGCAGGGACCCCGTGTGTAGTGACAGCCACCTTTGCTTTCGGGTGGGCTTCCCCTGTGCCTGAAGCCCTCCGTTGGTTTTAAGGGGATAAAGCTATGGGTCCACACCAGATCTCTAGCGAGACCTCCTCTGGGGTAGAGGTTCAAGGCGCCAGGCTAAAACTTGGGGGATGGAATGCTCTTCTCCTGCCTTAGACACACAGGCCGGTGGTGACCTTGGGCCAGTCCCTCGCTCTGAGCCTAGGAAGAAGGCAGTCAGGGAGGAAGGGGGGTGGCCTGCCATCAGTCAGGGAGCTCCCACAGGAGGAGCTAAGCTCTTCCACAGACAGGTGAGCCGAAGGAGGAGGCCAGGAGAACGGGGGGCTGAGGCTGAGGAAGATGGGCTGGAGAACCCCTGGGGGGGGTGGGGGTGGCAGTGCCCCTTGGACCCACCAAAAGCACCTTCTAGCATGCAAGGAACGCAGCCAGCATCTCTGAGAAAACCTGAAACAGGTGATGGGGAAAGGCGGCCCAGAAACCAGAGCTGGCAACCCTTTCCCCCTTCTTGTGTCCCCCACACAACTGGAGGCGCCCCACTCCCCAAAAGAAAAGAGACCCCCAGGACCAAATCACCAAATTCTTTTCAGCCAAAACTTCCCAGAGGCCCCTCCTCTTTTCCTCCCCCCACCCTTTTAAAAAAGGGGGTCTTTTAAATTATGGCTTCCGTTTTGGCAAAGAAATCTATGGCACCCGAGGAGAAAGAGAGCAAGGGGTTTGCTTAGTTTTGTCCCCGCCAGAGGATTCCCCCGGGGCCCTTGGCCACGCTCGGAGCCCCGTCCACTGATTGATTCTCAAGGGGGCTCCCGCAGAAGGCAGCGGGCCTCCCTTCAGGGCCCACCACCTTTAGGAACCGTTCGGAGTTGCAACTTTTGTGATCGATCCTCGCATTTACTTCACAGGTCTGTGAAGCAAACGAAAGCTGAAGTAAGTTCACCAGCACAATTGTGGTTTCCATTAGCGACCGGTCACGTGATCAAAATTTGGGTACTTGGCAGCCCACCCCCACCACAGGATCGCTTCAACTTCCCTCCGTCTCTCCTCCCCCCCAAATCTACACCCTTTTGGCCCTTGCCCCCATGGCTGCCCTTCCTGAGCCGCCCTGCGTGGGGTTCTTGCTCGGTGGCTGACCACGCACAGCCAGCCGGGCCCTTGGCGGGCTTTCCTCCCAGGCCCTCTTCAGTGGCTTCCTGGGAGGTCCAGACCAGGGGCTGCCTGGGAAAGGGCCGGGCGGGCACCCCTCATCAGCCGCTGGAGGAAGAAGAGGGCAACGTGCAGCTGGGGGGGCAGAGCAAGGGGCCAGGGCCTCGGGGTGCAAGGGGGCAGGGGGGCAGGGGGTGACTAGCACATGGGCCCTCTCCCCAGCAGCAGACAGGCCCCTGCCCCCCCCCCCCGTAAACAGAAAGGTTGGAGGAACAGCTGAGTTCCCCCAACCACCTGATGAAGTGCCTGGGGGAGCCTCGTCTTCTGAAAGCCCCCTCCAGGTCTCCATGAGGCGGGTGCTGCCCCTGAGAAGGCCTGACTCCCAGACCCAGCAAGAGGGCATCACTTGATAGAAAGGACCTGAAACAGACCCCATCTGTTAAGACTGGTGGGGCAGGCAGAAACGGGTGGGTGGCTGGGTGGCTGGGTGGCTGGGTGGGTGGAGAGAGGCGGTCCCAGAAGAAATCTGACCATATTCTGGACAGCTTGATAGTTGATATCCAGCACACTGCTGGGAGCCAGGGCAGATAATGGGGCAGTGGGGTTATATGGGTGCAATGAGAAAGACCCCAAACTGCTGAGACCGCTGCCTTTTGCCGCTTCTGCACGTGCTCCTGTGGACTCTGCCACAGAGGTCTAGGCAGGAGGTGGCTGAGACAGGAGGCACCACCAGCGATGCCACCCATTCAAGGAATATGCCCAAAGCCCCCTTGGCTCTCACTGCCACCTGCTCTTCCAGCAGGAGGCACAAGAGGTCCACCAAACCGCACACGGCCTCCAGGAGGATCCCCACACAGGTCTCAAGATGGGCGACCCACAGGACCCCAGAAGAGGAGCCTCTCCCCGCCTCCAGGCGCTGGGAAAGGAGCCCAATCACTTTGGTCGGTTGGTCAACCGATCTCCCAGCCCAGGCTGACCAGCCGCCTCCCCAACCAGCCGCCTTGGGAGACGTTAAAAGAGCCCAGGGAGAGTTCTGGCCTTGGCTGGAATTGGCCCGGGCAAAAGGAGCTGCAACTTGATGCCCCTCTCGCCAACTCCCAGTGGCCCAGAAGGGCCACGAGTGACCCAGGTGTGAAAGGCTGCGGAGGGATCCCCAACCCCTGTCCGAGGTCTGCAGAGGAGCCTGGCAACCACCGTTAATGCTGTTGCTTTGGTGCTGCAACCAGGCCTGGAGGGGGTGCGGTGAGGGTCTCTTAAAGAAGGGCAGAAGGAAGCCCCCCTCCGGCAGGGACGGAGTTTTACCCCATTTATTGTTCCATTTATTTGCCACCCATCTCGCTATGAAGCGACTCTGCTCCTCTTATAGCATCAGCATCATGAACAATAAATATTCCTAACCCAATAGGATGCCCCCCCACCCCCCCACCCCAGCTCTTGCGAGAGCTTTCTTCCACCTGGAGGGACAGAGATGGCTGAGCTGATAGTTCTGAGGACCCTACATGCTTCCTCCTCCTCCTCCTCCTCCTCTTCCTCCTGCTGCTCTTTTTCTCCCCAGCAGGCCCCACTTTGGGGGATGGGTTGATCCATTGGTAGCAATAGCAGTTGACCAATCAGTTTGTCACCTGATCTGGACCTGGTGAACTAAGGCAGAGTGACTGGCCCAAAGTCACCCAGCTGGATTTTATAGCTAAGACGAGACTAGAACTCCTTGTCCCCGTTTCTAGCCTGGTGCCTTAACCACTAGCCCAGACTGCTCCCATGGGGGCTTGTACGCATCTTCAGAGCCAAAAGGGTCCTCAGGTCCCCCGCCAAACCATCCTTGGGCAGCTGAATTGCAACTCTGAGTGACCCCAACTGGCTCGGATCGGAGGATCTGATGGGTCCTTATATAATCTTCACCCCAGCCCTGCAAGGCTTCCCTTTGGCCCCTCCCTGCCCAGGAAGGATCCAGTCCCCCTAAACCAGTGGTTCCCAAACCTGGCAACTTTAAGACTTGTGGACTTCAACTCCAGCTGGCTGGAGAATTCTGGGAGTTGAAGTCCACAAGTCTTAAAGTTGCCAGGTTTGGGAACCACTGCCCTAAACAGATCCACCGGCTGGATCCCCCTGGAGGCAGAAGGACTCTGCTTCACGGTAGCCTTTAAAGGAGGCTCAGGCCTGAGCTGGGCCAGGTCCACGCTTGGCTTCCTTCCAGCAGCCTGCCAGGTGCCCCTGAGACTTTTCTGTCCCCTGCAGCTCCTGAGAAAACCAGGAGAGGCTCTGAGATCCCTGGGCATCAAGAGAGGAGGCCCCCTGGATGCAAGCCCAGATCCCCATCTGCCCCCAGGCAGAGCCCTCAGGTCGTCAGTCGCGAGGACTACGTGAGGGCTAGGCAGGATGGACTTTGTAATACTTTGTAATATGGGTTCTATAGGACTATTGCACTAGAATAACTAACATTAGTTTTCTTGTATTTTAAGTTTGCTTTTTGCAAATGTCTTGCTGATAACTTGCCATGAGCCTTAATCTTCAAGGAGAAGTAAGGCCAAGTGACTTTGGGAAACCAGGACTGGCAGAGGGATTTGATACGTTTGGAAAAGGCAAATGTAAAACACAAGAAAACCCACGTTAGTTAGCCTTGCAACTACTACAAAACCCATATTACAAAGCCCATTCTACCTGGCCCTCAAGGGCACCATGCGGGGGAAGGCTGACCCCAGAGAACTCCAGAGCCAGCAGGAAACCATCTGTCTGTGGCAAGGGAGCCCGGCCGGCTCCAGATCATGCTGCCAGCACCCTGATGCCTGACGCGTGGCCTCTGTGGTGAATGGAGCAGCCACGGCTGCGTTGGTGGCCACAAACTCCCACGCTGCCCCTTGAGTCCATCCCCAGGGGCGGTAGGAGGATACGCAGAGAGCAAGCACAGGGAGTCCTGACTTAACAACTGGTTGCTTAGCGACAACTCAGTTACAATGGACCCCCCCCCCCCAAAGTTACTTCCACCGGGTTCTAGAGCTCTGCTAGCAGCAACTCCCCCATTACATTTTGTGTGCAGGCAACGGACTCACTGCAGTGTTCCGTGCTCATGTGACCGTGATTTATGATGGTTTCTAGCAAAAAGCTCATAGGAATGAATGGACTCTACGATTTCTGTGTTCGCTTTATGTCTGCCCCCCAAAAGGTCATAAAGTTGGATCAGTTATGTGGGTGTCTCGGCTTATGGCCGTCAAGGTTTACCACAGAAGTTCCAAGCTCCTTTACGGTCATAAGTGGAGACTACTCTTTGGTCGTTAGAGTCCAACTTGACCCCTCTGTGAAGGACCCTCTGGAAGGGTTTCCTGGATGATGTGGGGTACGCCCCCCCAATTTGCCCACTGATTCCTGCATGGGGCATTTTAAATCTGACGTATTGTGAACCACCCAAGGTCAATCTGGACTCAGCTGGCCCTAAACTCAGGTCAAGAAATCCAACCCATCCCCAGTGGGCCCTTTGGCCAGGCCAGGAAGAAGGCGAGGAGGGCAGCTGGAGGCCTCTCAGGCTGACCAGGGATTCTGGTCTCCTCAGATTCCAAGACTGCGACCTTTGAACGTATTGTGGGGGAGATCGCCTTCCAGCTTGACCGACGGATCCTCTCCAGCATCTTCCCCGACCGGGTCCGCCTCTACGGCTTCACCGTTGGCAACATCCCTGAGAAAATAATGCAGGTGAGTCATCCTTCCACCTTCCGTGGGGCCACAGCAGATGTCAGCATCAAACTCACACCACTCCAAGGCCTACATGGGCTTTACAGGATTATCGGGAGGACAAAGGTTTGGGCTGTTAACATGTCATCCAAATCAGCCAGGGGTCAGTTGGGGTGAGGGACAGAAACAGGAAACTGGCAAGGAGCATCAAAAACTGGCAGTAGAGCTGACGCCCCTCCTGGAGATCCCATTGTAAGAATGCGGGACTGCCAGGACATCTGGCCCTGCAGGGAAGCTTGGGATCTCCTTCAATCAGCAGCATCTTAGTGCCAGACAATTTCAGGATTTCCGTGGCTGTGAGGTTACTGCCACCAGCACGAGTGCCGGTTCCCCCTGCCTGCTCCCAAGGAGCAGAGTGGGCTCTGTCGATCTTGAGCACCCCAAAGATGGGGAAGAGGAGAAGAAAGAGACTGAAGATGTATCTCTTTTCCCCCGCAGGCTGAAAATGACACCGTCAACCCCCTGACCGCAGAACAGCGGACGGCCATGATGGATCGCTACAATGAAATCATGAACCGCCTGAAGCCACATAACTACAACCCCTCCTACCACCCACAGTTCACCGAGCACATTGTGAACACCTACGGCATCCTCCGCGAACGTCCCGACGCCACAGGCTCCGAAGCTCAGCTGTACAATGACCTAACCTACCTGAACGAGGTGATTGTCAGTGTGGTGCCCCAGGACAAGGTGGCCGACTGCCTGATCCTGCTCAACTGCCTCCGACAGCTGTCCCAGGCCGATGGGAAGCCCCTCTTCATCTGGTGACCAACCTGCCTCTCTGCCCCCTTCCTCTCTTGCGTCCACCACAAGCGCAATAAACCATCTGCGAAGTGCAACGTGTGTCCTCTCAGAGTACCTTGCAGGGTCCGTGGCCCACCAGCCTAAATCTGACCCCTGAGCCACCTTGTTGGGGGAGGACCAGTCTGGGCCCCTTGTTAAGCAGGGGGATCAGGTGCGGCTCAGCACAAAAAAAGAGGGAGAGTCCAGGTTTTATCTCTAGGTAACTTAGCATTTATTCAGCAAAGGTGGGTCCTTCCATAAGATTGGAAGAACCCCGAATGCATTTTGAAACAAGCCTATATAGGTTCCTATGTTTTATTTACCATGTTTCCCTGACAACAAGCCCTAGCCTGATTTTTTGGGATGGGCCTAATATAAGCTTTATCCTGAAATTTTTACTGTGGGTATGGGCATGGCCAGCCCAAGGTGGTGAGCACACAGGGTAGCAGCTGCAGGCCGCCAGCCCCTTGGTGCAGCGCAAATACCAAGAAGTCCGAGTGTGGAGGCAGAGGGGGGTGGGGAGAAGACAGATGACCCAGACATGCAGCACGGCTGCCCGACTCCGGGAGGTTCGTGGGAGACTTGCACAGTGGCACCAGTAGCAGATGGAAGCAGAGGCATGGGGGATGGGGGAGGCAGGTGATCCCGATGCCCCATGCGGGCACTTATTTGGCATGGCTGCAAGCAAGCCAAGAGACGGTGGGACAGAGTGGGTGGCGCGGTGCGATCGGCTCTGCCTGTTTCTGCTGTGCACTTTTCATCCCGAGGGAGACGAAGCTTTATCTGCTAGCAAAGGGGACTCTTTGAAATGGAGCTAATCGCTCTGATTTAAACCGTCCCCTTTGCAAGCTTTGAGTCTCTGTCATTTCTCTGTCCGGGTGAAAAGTGTTTGGCCACCTATGGGGTGTTTGGGAATGGGGCAAATCACTACCTATCAGTACTACTGCCTGCCAGCAGCCGATCCTCCCCTGTATCTGTGAAGGCAGGCAGCTCTCCGTTCTGATGGACCACCTCCCCCAATGACTGAGGGGCTCAGGACAGCATCGTCCTCAGACCCAGCCTCTCCAAACAGGCCAAGGGAGGTTTGCCATCCCTGTTGGATGGTCCCAGTTCCAACTCCTCCTCCTCCTCCAACTCCAAAGCGGGCTGCAGTGGGGCCACGACGCCTGTGGTTATGATCACAGGTTCAGCTATAAACATGTGGCTTCTTTATCAAAGTTTCCACAACTCCAAAGGTCTGCTAAGGTCTGGATTTTATTTCCGCCATTTCAACGTAAGAATCTTTGGACCAATCATCAAAATTATCAGAACCCTGATCAATATCCTCATCTCATTGTACTTCTGAGAGAAAACAATGCAGGAACCCTGAATGGTCACCCAGCAATTGTGATGTGAACCCCAGCCAAGTCTTTGAAAGAAAGAAAGGAGAACGGGGGATGGGAGGGCTTGCATGGGAAGTGCTGATGGAGAGCAGTCCATTAAGCACATGGACTATACGGGACCTATAGGCACATGGCTGTAGAACCCCCTCTTCATTTGTTTTAGTAGAACAGCCCCCTACCTCACTAGCGTCAGCCTGCACCACAAATGACCGTGTAGGATCTGGGTGTCGTAGCACTGGTTCCTGCACGAACAATGTCTTCAAGGACTCAAACACCTGTTGACATGCCATGTCCCACTGGATCAGATGGCTTGGCTGAGCTTTCCACTGAGGTGTTTAGTCTTCAGTAAATTGGTTAATGGCAATACCACTTTGGCAAACGAGGGAATAAATTGGCAGTAGAAATTGGCAAACACCAAGAAGCTTTGTAACTGCTTCCGGGTCCTGGGTGCTTGCCAATCAATGCTCCCTGTACCTTTGCTGGATCCATTTCTATTCCAGTTCAAGACACCGTATATCCCAGGTAGTCTAACTGGGTTTTGTGGAATTCACATTTGGTTAATTTTACATAAAAACTAGCTTTCAATAATTTGATGGGGACCTCTCGTACTAACTGGACATGCTCATCCATAGTCCTTGTATAAATTAAAATGTCATCCAAATAAACAAGTACATCATTGTACAAGTGTTCATGCAGAACCTCTTTTATGAGCTGCATAAACACCACCGGTGCTCCTTACAACCCGAATGTCACTACTCAATATTGGAAGCTTCCGAGGGGACAATTAAAAGCTATATTCCACTCACCCCTCTCCTGTACTCTGACTCGGTAATAGGTCTCATGGAGGTCTAACTTCGTAAACCCTGTGCCAACTGATTTATGTATTTATGTCCCATGCATACGGCATTAATGCTGCGGAAATCCACACAGAGATGCAAGCCTCCATCCTTTTTCTCCAGAACTATACAGGAGCAGCTATAGGAGACCAAACTGGTTGGATGAACCCCCTAGCCAGATTTTTCTCGCTATACTTTCGCATCTCATCCAATTCCTTAGGCATCATACAACACATCTTCGGCCTTAGAAGTTTAGTCCCTGGCAATATTTCTAAGGCGCAGTCAGTTGAACGATGTGGCAGAAGTACATCACAATCCTTTTTGCTAAATACTTCGGCTAGGTCATGGTACACCTCAGGGAAAGCTGGTTTATCCCCTACGGACTTTGCTACAATTGGCCTGGACCCACTTCAACCCCACTATTTAGCACTGGTCATTCATGCGGTGGTGGTTCCGGTGTGACACCAATCTGCAGATGTCGACAGCCACCCCCCACCAAATAGTGGGACCCCACTTGTCCAACCATGGAAGCCCTAATATAGTTTCCATCATCCGTGGCAAGACAATGAATCATATTAATTCCCAAAGCTGCCCAAATCCAAGCTTCTCAGTAATATGGATAGCTGGAGCCCCACCCAACAGGGAACTGTCCGCCTGTTCGAATCTCATAAGGTAAGATAATTTCCATAGCCTCACCCCCAATTCATGTACGGTATCCAAGCTGATCAGACATTGGGTACTACCCAAGTCAATAAGGGCATTATAACTCTGACACTTACACCCCGTAAGAACAACTGGCAACCAAAACGGCTGTATTGGTCTACTTACCATGGGATCAGTTTCACCTTCCTCATGGCTGTCACAGCTTTCAATCAGGGCCCGCATTTCCACTGATGACCCCTGTGACTCATCAGTGACTACGACTGGAACCCCTCCCCTCTGTTTGCTGGACACCACAATGTTGCATTAGGGTCCCGAGGCTGAAAGTAAACCAATCCACGGATAGCTGAACCAACAGAAGTTTATTGAGCATCCAGAATTAATAGAAGAATCAACAGCATTAAGCATTCCATGGATAGCAGAATCAACAGCAACTTATTGATCATCAGACATTCTTATAGTTCCTCAGATTCTTAATTCTCACCTACTTTACGTGTTATATCATTATTGGTTAACAAGTCTCCAAGGCACAATAATTGGTTAGTCATTACATCATTGGTGTTCGTGAGGATGTGCATGTTCTCACACACTAAATGAATCAAATGTTATACATTCAAATGAGTAAATGTTACAGGTTATACTTTGTATCATCCTGTGTCCTTGTTCATGCCTGGGAAACACTGCAAGCAAAGAATAGCTGACAGTTTGCAATCACATGTAACCACAGTTCTAAGAACCATCCAGATGATTTACTGTAATAACCCAACATTACAAGACCTTCCCAGTCTTTTCGTCATCGAGGCTTCCACAGGAGTGGTTTTGGCCCCCTCAGCCATCTCAATTCCTCCTTCTGCCACTTCAGACATCAGCCGTCCAACCCAACAGCCACCAATCCAAGACAAAATAAGTTTGGGAAAGCTGAGTTGCTATCACATTCCGGTGTTCGTCAAGGAGACAAACAGAGCACCAAGGTGTTGTAAATGCTTTACCTATATTGTTGCAAAACCTGCAATAACCAGCACTAGATGATGAATAGCAGAAAGGCAAATAAGCAAAGTCAGCTCCAACCTGGTTAACCATTGTGATATATACTCTTGACCCCACCCGAATTACCCATATACCACACTCCCCCCCATACACCACGCCCCTCCCTTTCCCCTAGTGATGACATCACCACCTATTACCCCCACCCCCACCCAGAGAGTGTCCACGCAAAGAACAGCCACTCTGGCAACAAATGGCAGAGGGATGCCAGCCAGAGAAGGGCAGAGTCCCTCCAGGCGAATTGCAGCGAGAGCAGGGCAGAGGCGACTGATCCACTATGGGGCTGCCACGGGGCTCCGCTGATGACATCACCACTAGAGCAAGCTGGAGAAGAGAGAGGCAGCAATGGAGCCCCATCCGCGCCCTGAGCCCACCAGGAGCATGCAGGACGAATCTGGGAGAGCAGAAATCTCAGGGCAACTGACTGTCGGGGGGTGCTGGGGTAAGCATGCCGGATCTGTCTGCGTGAATGGCTGCCCGAGGGCTGACACCCTTGTTTCTGTTGAGATTTCGAACTGAAGGACTCTGCCTCGGACTTCTCCAAGACTGTTGAGGTTGGCTTCTCTGAAAACCAGGGTGGTTCTACAATCATGCTCCAATTTCCTTCTTTCTAATATCTTGACACACTACAGACGGCTTTGACTTGTTTAGTGACCATTCAAACTTACAACAGCACTGGAAAAAGTGAGTTTTTCACACTTACGACCATTGTAGCACCCCATGGTCACATGATCAAAATTCTGTTGCTTGGCAACTGGCTCATATTTAGGATGCTTGCAGTGTCCCGGCATCACGTGAACTCCTTTTGCGACCTTCTGACAAGCAAAATGAGAAGCCAGATTCACTTAACAACCATGGTACTAACTTAACAAATGCAATGATTCACTTAACTATTGCAAGTGTGATTGTAAATGAGTCACTTAACAAATGTCTTGCTTAGCAATGGAAATTTTGGTCTCAATTGTGCTCTTAAGTCGAGGAGAACCAGTTGGACATAGTTCCCATCCTGCCTTGGGTATAAAGCCAGCTGGGGGACCCCGAGCCAGACCCTCTTTCTCAGCCCTTAGAAGCAGGCAAGAGCAAACTACTTTTCCAAATCTTGCCAAGAAAACCGCAGGGACTTATGCAGGCAGTCTCTATGAATAGCAGTAGCCCTTAGCCCTTAGCCTTATACACAGGTTCACAGTGCTTTCCAGCGCTCTCTAAGCAGGTTACAGAGTCAACCTCTGGCCCCCCAGCAATCTGGGTTCTCATTTGACCCACCTCGGAAGGATGGAAGGCTGAGTCAACCCGGAGCCTGGTGAGATTCAATCTGCCAAATTGCAGGCAGCCGGTGATCAGCACAAGTAGCCTGCAGTACTGCTCTCTAACCACTGAGCCACCTCAGTTCGAATAGGACCCAACTGAAGAAAAAAAGCTATTTTAATCCCAGCGAGATGCGCTCCCTTCCTTCCTGCCAGAACCAACCAATTTTAGCTTTCTAAGCACCATGTTTTTCTTCCTCCATCTTCACTGAATTTTCGTGCTGCGCAGGGTTGGGTCAGAACTGGGATTCAGTACCCCCTGACAGCTTCCCAGCTTGGGATGCTGATAACTTATCTTAGTGCAGAGTTGGGTAAGAAAAAATCTTTCCGTTATGGGATTGCTATGGCATGGCGAGAGCAAAAGAACCATAGTGATGACTGTTCCTTTTGCTCATGCGATGTGAAAGGGTTTAATTCCAAATGGAAGCATTCCATTTCATACCCCAATCTTCACTCAGCAATTCGTCCCATCCCCCATGGCACAGATATACCAGTACCCAAGCCCCCTGCTACCTTGGAAGAGATACCTAGCTCCGATGAAGGTGAAGTCATACCTGAACCAGATGACGAATAAAGTGCTGACTTTGAAGATGATACAAGACCAAAATTGTTTTCTCAGGAGGAGATGAATGATTTAGTAAGAGACTTGAATCTTCCCAAAGATGCCGCTGAGTTACTCGGATCAAGGCTGAAAAGCAGGAATTTATTGTTGCCAGGAGTGTCATCTTCATGGTTCAGACATCATGAAAAGGAGTTCGTTCCTTACTTCGCCCAAGAAGACAAGTTGGTTTATTGCATCGATGTTGAAGGTCTGATGGGTCAATTTAAAATCCAATATGATTCGGAGCAATGGCCTCTTTTTATAGATTCTTCTAAAAGAAGTCTCAAAGCAGTTTTACTCCACAACGGTTTTTACGCTTCCATACCTGTAGGTCATTCCGTACACTTGAAGGAAACCTACGAGAACTTGGAATTGGTTCTTCGTAACCTTAAATATGAAGACCATGGTTGGCAAGTGTGTGGGGACTTAAAGGTCTTGTGCATGCTGCTCGGGCAACAAGCTGGGTATACCAAATACCCTTGTTTTCTGTGTCTATGGGACAGTCGAGACCGACAAAATCACTGGACCAAGAAGAGTTGGCAGCCGAGGGTGCTAACAGTCAGTGAAAAAAAATGTCCTCCGAGAAACTTTGGTACCTTCCCATAAAGTTCTTCTACCAGCTCTCCACATAAAATTGGGATTAATGAAGCAATTCGTAAAATCACTTCCAAGAGATGGAGAATGCTTCAAATACTTGGTCACCAAATTTCCATGCCTGTCGGAGGCAAAATTGAAGGAAGGTGTGTTTGTCGGACCAGACATTAGAAGGCTTATAGTTGATCAAGAGTTTGTCAATATGACGGATCCTCAAAAAGAAGGGGGGGTTGTATTTAAAGAAGTCGCACAGAAATTTTTAGGCAATAACAAAGATCCTCACTACAAAAAGATCGTCGGAAGAATGCTGAAAGCATTTCAAGCTTTAGGTTGCCTGATGAGTTTGAAGGTGCATTTCCCCCAGTCCCACCTTGACTACTTTCCTGAACATTTGGGAGCTGTGAGTGAGGAACAAGGTGAACGATTCCACCAAGACATTAAAGAGATGGAGTGGAGATACCAGGGGAAATGGAGCATTACAATGATGGCAGACTACTGTTGGGTGCTTCAGAGAGACATTCCAGATGCTGCTCACAAGCGTAAATGCACCAAGAGGAGCCTCGCAAGGAAGAAGAATCGAGTTTAGTGTGTGTAAGTGAGCTCATTTCAGTTCAAAAAAAGGATTTTCACGACAATATTGTAATAAAACTTTAATTTTATGTCTATTTCCATTTATTTTGAGGTATTGCCTTATTTAACATAGTTACCTATGTAACTAGGAAACGTGATGTCCTATGAAAAAATGAAGGTGATTTTTGGATTCAGCACGCCAAAAGACATAGAGATTATGTGGAATAACCAAAACAGCTCTCGAAAAAAATTTTTTTTGCAGACCTGTGAATTGTTCTCTTTAAGTCTACTGCATCTGGCTGTCAAGGATATCTGGCCAGGCCCCTTTGCGGAGGGGCTTCAAGGCCCATTTCTTCTCCAAGAGCCCTCCGGCCGGCACTGCTGCAGCCCACCCAGGCAGAGAATTGAGGAGGTGGGAGGCAGAGGGTGGGAGGAAGAAAGGCCGCAGGGCCTTCTCCCTCGGAAAGGATCCCCGGCCTTTAAGAGGTCTGTTAAACTGCCTTGCTTGGTGCAACGTTGACCAACTTTGGTTTAGGGTGGTCTAAACTCTGAGTTTTGAAGTTTTTTTAATCCCATTTTTCAGTGGACAGAATCAAGTTAAATGCTTTGTAAAATACAACTGTAATGTGTTGGTTTATTTTATCCAGAGAGGTTGGAAGCGAAACTTTTATGAAGAAAAACAGCCATTTTCAAGTCAGTCATTAAAGCCGAGCATCTGTGGAAACCACCACCAAGCCCCCCTCAGCAGCTGGTGAGGCAGAAATCATCTCTGCCAGGGGTTCGCAGGTCCACTTTCACCCCTGGGCACAGGGTGGGCAAGGCTTCCCCAGGACCAAAGCCTCTTTGAGGGGGTGGAGGCAGAAGCTGCTGGCAGACCTTTCCACAACACGGGTGTGTGCAACCTGCAGCTCCAGAGCCACACGCGGGCCCTCTGCTGTGGCTCTCTGTTGGGTGATCCCACCACTGACTGGCCCCTCGCCCTCCCCTCGCAGCCACTCCTTGCCTGGCCTGAGAAGATAAGGGCAACAGTGGGGGATGGAGAAGTGGCCGGGGCTGATTCTCCAGTGCCTCCCTCTTCCTTCTTCCGCCCTTGTAGCTGCTGGGTGGGCCTCGGTCGCTGGGGCAGACACGCAACCTGCTCTCCGCCCCGAGATACTGGCCCGGCCCAGCCGTGACCCATGCTGGATTTGCTAACATGAGAGCTGGCAGGGTGGGAATGGGATCCAGGAGGAGGGGACGATGGAAAGGGCTTTAAAACTTGCATGGGGAACTTTCGCTGCCTGGCGGATGCTTTTCCGCTGGAGGAGAAAGAAGCTCAGGGCAGCGGGAAAAGGGGGCTGGCCCCACCAAACCTCGCACGCCCACCGCGGGGGTCACGCTCAGAGAAAGCTGGAGCACCCTCGCCAATGGCGCTCCCCCATCAGCCAGTCTCCCCACTCTCTGCCTGTCTCTCTGCCTGTCTCTCTCTGTGTCTGTGTGTATCTCTGTCTCTCTCGGTGGGTGTCTCTCCTCTCTCTCTGGGAAAGGCTGGGCCGAGCCGGCGAGCTCTTCGTGGGGCTCTTCCCTGCCCCTTTTCTTCCTTCTTTGCAACTTTGCTGGCTGAGGGACAAGCAGGAGCCACGGTGGAGACTTCCCTTCAGGGGACCCTCCTCCTCCCTCTCCTCCTCCTCCTCTCGCAACCACAGCTGGCCAGAGAGAGAGAGAGAGAGAGAGAGAGAGAGAGAGAGAGAAGGTCAAAAGGGTTTGGTGGCTTTGTGGTTGTTTTAGCCCTAATGACCGGCTGTGCAGGCGTGGCTCGGGTGGTCGTATGAGTGGGTGGGAGTAAGTGAGGCCGAGTTGGCCACGCCCACTCCTATTTTGTGGCTCCAGTGTTTTCTGTTGGAAACCGGTCCAAATGGCTCTTTTGAGTGTGAAAGGTTGCGGAGCCCCAACGGCATCTCTGGGCAGCCTTGCCAACTCAGGATGCCAGGGGGAGCCCCCTCCCCTGAGAGAGCCTGATGGGGCCGCTCTGGGGCAGGCCTTCTCAGGGAAGTTCCCAGGTATGCTTCAGCTGGTTCCTCTGGAGGCCCTGAGGCTTCAAGTGGGCAAGGGCCACGGTGCCCATGTGGCCCCTTTGATACCAGCGGAAGGCTTCATTCATCCCAGCATTGCCCTGAGCAGCAGCACAGCAGTCCCCAATCCAGGCCAGGTGGGGGGTAGACCTGAACCCCAACTATGCTCCTGCCCCCCCCCAGGGGCAGCGCAGACCAGGTCCAGCGGGGCATGAAGGCTTCCTTCAGAGCTGGCAGCACCCAAGGGGGCAGGGATGCAAGTAGGAACTGAAGCTGGGGGCTTTCTTGGGCTCCCTGGATTCCTTCCCTTTGCCACTGGGCAGGGGGCTCCCCAAAAGCAAAGCTCTCCATGCCACGGGATGGGATGGCCGACTCCTCTGTGGTGCCCGCCAGGAACCTGCCAAGATGCCCCGGGGCTCCTTCCCACAGAAAGATGCCTTAACATTGTTCCCAGCCCTTATTTTGGAGTCCGAGAGTGAAATGGGCACTACGCACATGTGATCAATAGATGTCCATCAAAACTAATATAAATGTCACCCTTAATTTTATTTGATTGCATTGCTATTTTAATTGCTGCTATAATAAATAATCAGGTGCAAATGTCTGTGCAGTGCAGCTTCTGCATTCCTGCATAAAATGCCTGAATAAACGGAGACCGAGGCCGGTCTTCAAAATAGTCAGAACAGAAGAATAAAATCCTTAGGACGGAGGGTGGGGGGTTGGGGGGGTTTATTTAATTCTTTCCTATTAGCCGCCCCTCAGTCTGACTTCTAGGGCACTTTCCAAATGCACAATGGGATGGAAATAAACTAAACAACCTATTATAACAATCCAATGGAAAATAATGTTTGAACTTACTGATGTTTTTAATTTATATACTTTCTGTTAGATCCTAGCTTCAGCTATAATGGTTTCCACCAAGGTCCTCTGTTCTGGCGGGAACAGAGGTTTAGTCTCATTGGTCGAAGGACCTGACAGCTCCCTACAAAAGGGCTTCTGCCAGACTCAACCTTCGCTGGATTGTTCATAGTTGCTACTGAGCTAATAAAGAGCCGTTGTTACCGTCAGCCTCTGTGTCCCTTTCCATTACCTGAACCAACCGGTTCATTTCCATGATTGCAGGCAGCCCAGGGTTACCTTGAGGTAAGACGGATGGCCTAGGAGGGTAATAAACAGATGGATAAAGAAAGTTTGGAGCAGACGCGCCCCTTTAAAAAGAGCATCCACAAGAGGTTCCCCTACACACACACACAAAAACACACACACACACACACACACCTGTTCTGGATGTCAACTTCCTGGAAGTCACCTGTTCAGCCAATTAACATTTCTGAGCTGCCTGTGGCCATGACTCTTCTGCCTGATTCCCATCCTGAAGGGCTGCCAATTGCAAGCTGGAGGACCAGCTCCACCAGACACCTGCCCCCCCCCCTGGAAAAGACTGCAGGCATCTCTGTCCCGCCCCCCCTCACTGAGGACTGGAGCCTTGCACTGGTCGAGACAGTGATGGGTATTGCTGGCCTTCCCCCTGCAACATCCTCCCTGAAGCCCCCTACACACAGCAGGCCAGTGGACCCAACTGCAGGGCAACAGGGGGCTTTCCGTGGGTTTATCAATTGGAGCAATGCATCGGAGGGCCTGCCCCATTGACTGCAAGCCTTTCTGTGCCTTGGCTGGATGGAGCCCTCCTTAGGATCAGCACTGGGCTTTGCTTGGCGTCCTGGCATCCTGACATTAGCAACGGAGGGGGGTGGGAAGAGACTGGGATGCGGGAGGAGAAGGGGCAGGGCAGGGGGACTGTCTGGGAGTCGGCCGAACAGTGAGAGGCACCAGTCCTGCCCAAGGCCACCCAAAGGAGCAAACTGAGGCTCCGCTACCTAAGAGAACTTCCAGGTGGACATTGGCTGACTCCGCTTTGGCTCTCGGGAAAGTCCATCCTGGGGAAACGGTGGGCCTGGAGTCTTTCTCTGCTAAATAACTGAAGTGGGACGGATGAGACCCACCTTGATATTTAAGATGCCAAAGAGGCCGACCGCAAATCTGCCAGTTATAGGACCCATTAGCCTGGCTGGCCGATGGCGGCTTTGCAACTGGGCTGAAGACTTTGGCAAGTCGGCCACTGTTGGAACCAGGAAAGGGAAGGGCCTTCAGCTGTGGTCAAGCCTCTCCGGACACAAGTCCAGAAGCAAAAGCTCATCATTAGCCTGTTAGAAGCACCTCCAGAGGTGGAGACCTTAGCTAATGAAGCGTGCCCCCGCCCCCGTGCTTATTATGGGATGTTAGCCTACTCTGTGCACATCTCCAGTCACCAGGAAGAAGGGATGGAATGTCAGGGAAGTCCTGTATGGCTGTGTGGTTTTGTGGCATAAGTGCAACCAGTTGAATATCAACAAGAGCCGTTGACTCGGACGTGGCTCCCTCTGCTTCAGCCGCCCGGCTCACACAACGGCTCTGCACAGCCCCCTCGGCAGAGGGCAGGAGCAGAAGAGCCCCAGAGGGGACAAAAGGCAGGAGCCAAAGCGGCAGAGAAGCCCCAGAACCAGCGTCCATGGAAGGGCCTTGGGGGGGTGGGGGGCTGCTGCTCCGTCCAGGGGAAGAGCCCCATTTTCAGGGCCCTGTGGAGGGCCAAGGGTCTCAGGGCCATTCCAGGGGGGGAGGAGGCCCCGTGGGGCAGGGGCTGCGCCATCTCCTGGGCCCTGCCTGAGCCGTGCTTGGCAGGGGGGGACCGGAAGGGTGCCCCCATTCCTGGACCCATGGGACAGCCAGAGACAACCAGAGACTCAAGTGGCTCCAAGCCATGAATGGTGGTTTGATAGGTGATACCCTATCTTGAGTTGCCCCCGAAGCCAGCGTGGTTGGTGAAGCAGTGGGGTTATATGGGCATACCAAAGTGCCCCCAAATTTATTGGGTGCCACCTGCTGGGCCAAGTGCAGCTTCTGGGGGGTTCTCCAGGGGAGGCATTGGCTGGGGTGGGGAGTGAGCAGCCCCTCCCAATTTAGGAATGGATACGAGGTGCAGCTGTACCTGACTTTTCCCAGCCAAAATCACCCAGGAGGGGCCCCCTCAGAAGTGCTGACTGTCCTGGGGCCACAGACAGCCCCCCCCATAGAAGGTCAGCCAGTGCACCCTCGCTGCTCCCTTGCCCTCTGGCCCACCTGAATGTGGGGTGCAAGAGACCCCTCCCACTTCTCCTGCAGAGCCAAGGGATGGGGGTCTCCTTCAGCGCCCTGCCAGGCCTGTGGCTTCACTGAACCCCACAGGCTGCACCCCAGGTGGCCCCCCGCCAAGAGTCCTCTCTGGCAGGAGAACAGCTGCTTAGAGGACAGGGAGGGGGCCTGCCCGGTGCCCCTCCCTCAGAGGCGGAGAGGTGCCAGGACCGGTGGCAAAGTTGGACTGGGGTCCAGCGAGGCCCAGCCTCCCTCGCTGCACACTTGCCTGTCCGGCTGAACCAGTCCAGCGACTTGGTGGCCCCTCCCACCCTGCCTTGGGGGAGGCTTCCTCCCTGCTGCAGCTGCTGAAGGGCCTTTCTGCAAATCGGCCTTTTCCCACAGCCCCCCACCCCCACCCCCCCTCCGGGTCTCCTGGCTGGAAGCTCAGAGCCCCCACCCCAGTTCCAGAAACTCCCTGCAGCGTCTTTGGGGTGTCCTGCCCTGCCCTCCAATCTGCCCGGGGGCTCAGCCCACAAGGACTTCCCGAGTTGGGGGAGCCTGGCAGCCTCTGTGGCTGAGGACACGGAGCCCCCGTCTCACCCCACCAAACTGGGAGGTCAGCCTGGCCCGGATCCCTGGTGCTTCCTCAGGCGCCCTCAGTGGAGCAGAGACACGTCAGAGGGAGCCCCAGGGGGCCTGGGGAGGTGGCCTCCCTCTCCCCTTCTCCAGAGAGGCTCCTGAGCCCCCAGGGCAAAGCTCCTGCTGCTGGGCATCGGGCACTTGTGGGGCTCCCTGCTGGTGGCCAGAGACGGGCCGCGTCCAAGGGCTGTCCATGGCTGCCCCAAGTGGCTGGAGAGGGGCCCTCCTTACCCAGGGTGAGCATAGCTGCGGCCATAGCAGCCCTCATAGATGCCTCGGGGCAGAGGGGGGGCAGAGGGCGGGGCAGAGGGGCCTCGTGGTGCCCAGCAGCCCAGGCACGCCAGTTGGTTTGGCCCCGTTGGGCCCAGTTTGGGCTCTTGCAGTTTTTGGAAATCTGTTCTCCTCATCTGCTCCATTTCAAGCAAGACCACCCAATTTTCTCAGGCTGCTTCAATATCTCCCAGCACAGTCGGAACCCAGGAAGAGCCGCCAATGACCGGCAGGCAGTGCCCCTCTCCTGCCCGGCTGCTGCTAAGCCTTTCGGAGCTGCTGGCCTGCCAGTGGCATGGAGGGTCCCCACCCACCCACCCAACTGACATTCAGCTGCTTCCTTCCCTTCAAGCTGGTTTCTTCTGCCCCTTCATGCTCCTCCATCCCTGTCCTTTCCTCGGGGTGAATTTGGCTGAAACGGGGCAGGAGGAGCCGGGGGGGGGGGAAGTTCTACAGAAGCCCCTCCCCCACCATGTCTCTGCAAGACCTTTCTCCCTCTGGCCTGCCACTCTGGCCCTGGTGAGCCCCTCTCCCCACTTTAAGTGCCTCCCCTCACCCACCCACCCCAAGCCAGACAGGAAGAGCCCCAGATGTTTCCAAGCTTCTCATTTGGGCCCCAGAGAGCCCCACCCTCAACCATCCAAACCCCAGTGCTTTGCTCTGACCTGGACTCCCCAGAAGGCATCCTTGGGAGAGGGCCAGATGCCCTTCCAAGGAGGAGTGGCGGCTCTCAGATGCCCCCCCCCCCAGTCCCTCCCAGCATTCCTGGCATGAGGCGGCTCTTCCCTCCCCCTCCCCAAGCAGCAACCCAGAACTGGCGGGAGGGGGCCTGGTGAGGGGGTCTGCAGCTTGCTGAGGCTCCTCCTTCTCCACCTGCCAGTCGCAGTCCCTGGGCAAGGCACCCGCCCCCTGCCAGAGAAGGGAAGCATCTGGGGAAGGCTGAGCAGAGCTAAGGAAGCATCGGAGCTCCAGTCCCTGCCGGGCAGGGAAGTGACTCATGTGCCAGGCTTCCCACATGCCAGGCAGATCCTGTTGTTGGCTGCTGCCTCTCAGCTGATGACGCCTGCCAGGGCTGTGCTGCCAGCTATGCGGCCACAGAGGCCGGCGGTTCCTGCGGTCAGTGCGCATGACACCGCCCCCCCCCCCCCCCGTGGCAAAGAAGCGGTTCCCCCTCCTTTATCAGCGCCCTCTGGGGAATGCAGGTCTCTCTGGTGGCTTCGGCAGGGAGGCCGCCTCTCCAGGGTCTCACCAGGGCCTGGCAGAAGGTCCTGGAAATGGAGGCGGCATGGAGGCTCTGCGGCTCTCCCTGGGCAGCCAAAGTCTCTGGAGAGTTCATGGCGGGGGGGGGGGGGGCTTGGACAGAGGAGTGGGGAGAAGAGGCCTCTCCTTTTGAAAGGAGTGGGTTTCCTTGTGGGAACAGAGGGAGTGGCTTCACCTGCAGCTGGTCCTCACCTCTTATGGCCAAAACAGAGCCTAGCATTTCAGTCGTAAATTGCTGCAATTGTAAGCTGAGACACCATGTGACCAGAATTGATTTTACGGCCGTTTTTACAATGGTTGTGAAGTGAGTCACTGCAGTTGGTCATGGAACCACAAACACATCCGTCCTCTCCCCGGGGCTGTTTTTGCCATTTTCTGCTGGGGACGGGCACACGTCGCAGTCAGGCGAAGGTGGGTTGCTGCACCCAGTTGGAAATGCGCCGCCCTGACCCCCAGGGAGGGGGAGGGGGCAGCAACTGAAAGACTGAGGGCAGGCTGTGGTTTTGAAAAGTCCATCAGAACTTTGAACGGTCATTAAGCAGCCAGTGATAAGTCAAGGACTACGTGTACAAGCAGGGAGTGGCCCAGATGCCTTACTCAGCAGCCTCAGCAGCCGCCCTGTGCCCGAGTGCCAGGAAGGCTGCATTTCGGGGGGCAGAGATGCATGCAGCCCCTCCCCTCCCTTCCAGGGAAATCTAAGGGCAGAAAGACCAAGGGATTCTAGCAACCTTTTGCTCCAACACAAGGGGGAAGATGGGAGAAAGGTCTGCTAGGCCCTTGGTCAGCTCCCTCACAGCATTTGGGGAGACGCAGCCCACCCAGCTCTGGAAACAGCTGGGGGGGGGGGTCAGTGCAGCCTCCAGGCTGAGGGCTCTGCTGGCTTCCACCAGGAGGGAGCGGGCATCTCCAGGGGAAGAGCCACAGGATTGGCCCTTCCAGGAGCCATGCTTTGGGGGCCAGTGCGTTAATTGGGGCGGGGGGGCACAATGGCTACGTGAAAACGGCCAAAGTGTGGTGTGGCCACTGCAGGCTCCTTTCCAGGCGTTTCTGAAGAGGGGGGGATGAGGGGCTTTGGCCTTTGGGCGAGGGGGCAGTCCCACAATTCAGGAAACTTTTAGGAGCTGGAATATTGGGCAGAAATCAGGATTGCAAGAGCGGGAAACGGAAGGTTCCACCTTTGGAGAGAGAAAAATCCAAGTCCTGACTTTGGATATGGGGGAGGGGAGGGGGCCCAAGCAGCAGAGCATAAGGGGCGGGGGGGGGGGGTCCAGATGGAAGCGGAGCACAATCCCCTGCAGCTCAGGGCAAGGAATCCTTCTGCCTGGGGGAGGACAGGGCTGGCCCTGCCTTTAGGACGCGGAGGAAGGAGCAGAGGCCAGATGATCCCAGCCTGGAGGGAAAGTTGCACAAGAGCCGACGTGTCCTCCGGCCGAGGACAGACGCAGCAGGTTGTGCTCTTCAGGGGGCGGAAAGCGGACGGGCCGTTCAATGCCCTTCCAGAAGACGGAAGAAGAAGATGACCGGGGAGCAGATGGTAATCAGGCACCAAGAAAAGACTTGGGAGGTCCTCAGATGGTGGCTGCCCACTCTCCTTCCTCGGGGGGGGTGGTGGTTCTGGGGAGGATGAAGGGGGTCTGCAGGAAGCGGCTTTCTCCGCCGGAGGATTAAACCAGACCGCCAGGGAAGCTGACCTCCTGGGGAGGCAGCCATGGCAGCATCGCCTCAGCATCCTTCCGCCTGTTTGTCGCTGGAATTCCGGAGGAGGCCGAGAATGACCCTCTTTAGTGCAATGAAGAGAATGAGATGCCCGGGGGAAGGTGGCACACTGGCTTCCGCTGAGGAATCGGGCACCGAGGCCGGGCACAAGGCGGCCTTCCCCTCCCCTGGGCCTTGCAGGGGTGAGGAACAGGAGCTCTTCAGGGGAGGCCACCGGACCTCTGGCAATTCTACCCTTGAACTTCACAGGACACACTTGGGGAGCCACAAGGCTTCCCTGGCAGCTCCAGCTGGCAAGCGACACTAGCATGCAAAGCGCAACGGAGGGGCGCGATCTTCCGGGCAGCCCAGCGAGGGGTACTGTCTGCTTCTGGGAAGGGGGGGGAGATGGAAGCCTCCTGCGGAGGGGGCGGCAGAGCAGGAGGTGAGGCCCCCTCAGGGCTCCACCTGGGCTTTCCCCGCTGGACCCGTGGCAAGCGGGCAGAGCAACATGCATGCCCGCGCCCGCGCCCGCATCTGGAGCACAGCCCTCCCCGGCTTCTCCCCCGCCCCCGGCAGAAACTTTCTCCTGGAAGTGACCCTCGGGCAGGGCCCGCTGGCTCTGCCCCTCCCTCCCTCCCTCCCTCCCTCCCTCGCTCCCTCGCTCCCAGCTCTCGCTTAGACCTTCGTCCCGGGGCCAGCGGCGTTTATGGCTGCGCAGAAGTTAATCTATAATCGGCCGGGCAGCCAGCGAGGCAAGACCTGTTAGTCAGTCGCCGGTCGCAGGCAATTTGTGAGCCGGATCGACCTGCCTCGCTCAGCGGGTGGATCCCAATCCTGGCGAGGCGTGACGGGCAGCTCAGTTATGCGGAGCACATGACCGCCGGCAGGTGCTTCTGCAGGCCAGCGGGGCCTCAGTTCCCCGACCGCTCCGGCCACGCGGAGGAGCCCCGTGAATGCTCCGGCCAGGCACCGGCAGAGGTGAGGGTGGAGAAGGCGCGGCGGCGGCTCTGGGACTGACGGTCGCTCGAGGGACAGGAGCGGGGAGGGGCAGGGAAAAGACTTCTGGCCAGGCAGAGGGGCTTCTCCACACGGGCCCCGGGGTCGCTGCGGGCCCCTTGCTTTCCCTCTGCGCTTGCAAAGCCAGCCCAGGGCTCCCTCCGCGTCCTCTTTGGGATCTTTTCCTCTCCTTGGAAACACAAACCAGCTTCACTTTGCTACAGGGAGGCCGGGCATTTCTCACTCAAGTTTCTGGTCCTGGGTGAGGCCAGTGCCTAGACCCCAGCCCAGCTGAGACTGGGAGGATTTGCAACTCGATCCCTCGAGGACTTTCCCTGGGAGTCCCCGGGAGTCAAGGTGGCCCCCACCCCTCAGCACGAAAAGACAGCAGCCGGTCAAGGGGTCGCGGAGCCAGGAGACTGTGAGTTCCAGCCCCGCCTTAGGCAGGAGCCGGCGGAGAGACCCCGGACTCTCAGTTGTAGGAGAGGCGGAAAAGCCACATCTGAAAGGGCTGCCGAGAGAAACAGAAGCTGCGGTTGACTTCGCCGCCGCCGCCGCCACTCAACAAGAAATCTGTGGGGAATCTTTTATTTCCCTACACAACGTCCCTGAAAGGTAGGCTAAGAATAAAACCAGCCGATCCCCCTGTTCCTTCACCAGGCCACCTGCCAGTCAACGCTGCCCAGGAGCTCCTGCCGGTCCCCGCCCGTTGGGTCCTCGTTTCAGCACCCGAAGCTCCGGCTTTAGAAAGCGCGGGGTGGGGGTGGGGCTAGGTGTCCCCTGGCAGCATTCCAGCCTCTTCCCCGCCGCCCCTCGGGGTCGACCAGAGGAAGGGAACAGAGTGAAGCGACACCGGGCCCTTCTGATGCCGGCAGCCGAGCGAGGATGGACCGGCCGCGCTGAGCAGTCTGGCGCCTTCCCCCGCCCTTGTCGCCCAAAGCCCCCTCGTCCCGCCTTGCCGCGCCCCTCCGCCCGAGGAGACGGGACCCGCCGCTGCTCCTCCCTCGCACGGGGATTGCGGACCTCCGTCTCCCCCGGACCTCCCCCTCCCAAAGGCCAGGCGAGCCCCTCTAAGTGCGCGGCGGGCGAGAGGCGCAACCCGGGCTGCCCGCGGAACTCACGCACCCCTCTCGCTCTCTCTCCCCTTTGCGCAGCGCCTGCCCGCCGCCCGGCAGCCCAGCGCAGCGGAGGCGTCCGCGGCAGCATCGCCAGGCACCCCGGCCGGGAGTCGCCCCGCCGCCCTCCTGCCATGGGCCTCCGGGAGTCGCCCTACTCCAGCCGCGTCCTGGGGGGCCTGGACACCACCGCGAGGGCCCTGCTGTTCCCCGGCTACTGGTTAGCGAGCCAAGTGCTGGCCCTGCAGCGGTGCACGGGGGAGAAGGCCGGCTGCGCGCCGCACGGGCTGGAGGTGGCCGTCCGGGGACCGCTCCTGCTGCTGCTGCTGCTTCTCTACAGCCCCGTTTCGCTCCTGGCGCTCCTGCTCTGGCTGCCCCTGCAGGCGGCCCGGCGGCCCTTCGCCTACCAGCACACGCCCGGCCGAGCCCCTCCGGAGGCCTGGGCACTTCCTGGCCCGGCCAGGACCCTCGGCTTCCTCAGCGCCAACCTCTGCCTGCTCCCCGAGGGGCTGGCCAAATTCAGCAACCTCTGGCGGACCCAATGGCGGGCCAGGCACATCGGCCAGAGCCTGGCGCGAGCAGCACAACGCTCCACGCCCCACTGCCCCTCTGCTGCCCCCAACGGCCTGCCAATCCCACAGGGGCTGCTGGGCCCCCCTGCCAGTGTCCTGAGCCCCCCACGGGGCGACGCTGTGGTGACCGTGGAACTGCCCCTCATAGAGGCGGTGGGGGCCGTGGCAGGGGTGTCCAGCAGTCCCCGGGAGATCTCCGTCTGCTTCCCGCCAAACCTGGACATCCTCTGCCTGCAGGAGGTCTTTGACCCCCGGGCCTCTGCCCAGCTGTGCCGGTTCCTGGGCCCCCAGTTCGAGCACATCATCTATGATGTGGGCACCTACGGCCTGCAGGGCTGCTCCGCTCTGAAGCTGCTGAACAGCGGGCTCTTCCTGGCCAGCCGCTACCCCCTCTTGGCCGTGGAGTTCCACTGTTACCCCAACGCCGCTGGCGAGGATGCCCTGAGTGCGAAGGGCCTGCTGTGTGTGCAGGTGAGCCAGATGGGGCCAATGGGCGGGACCCTGACACCATGTGGCCCCTGTGCCAGGGTGGGGCCCCTGGGGCTTCGGCCATGGGCTTAAATGCTGCCTGGCGGCCACTGTCCATCTTGTCCCTTGGGGCCACTCTCTCACACCTGCTTAAAGCAGAGGGTAGGGCCCCCCAGATCTTGGCCTGGTGGGGTCCCTGAAGGTCTCTCCACTGGTGGGCCCTGGTGAGGTGGAGGGCATCTCCCTGGGCTCCCCAACCTCTCATGAAGCTTCTCCCGCCCCCATCCTCAGAGGCTCAACTGCCTTCCTGCTTTGCCCCCCAGGTGCAGCTGGCAGCTTGCCAAGGGCGAAGGGTCGTTGGATACCTGAACTGCACCCACCTGCAGGCCCCCGAAGGTAAGGGGGGGCAAGGTGGGACCAGTGGGGGGGGCAGAAACGAAGGCTCGCAGGGGCTGCATTTGGTCCAAAGTGAGAGCTCCAGGCCAGATGTGCTGAACCCCGGCAGTCCCCCGACCAGTTGGAGGGCTCTGGATAGAGGCTGGCTGGTCCCTTGTCAGAGATGGGGTGGACTAGATGATCTCCATGGCCTGCCAGTGTCTTCTCTCAGCCTTTGAGGTCAGAGAAACGGGCTCCTGGCTGGGGGCGTTTCTGGGTCCCCTCCCCGCTTGCCGTCCTGCCCTGCCTTGCCTGCTTGAGGAGAGGGCGAGGGGGCCACGGGGGGGGAGGCGTCTGCCTTAGGGCTCTCTTGGTCTGAGTCTCCCCAGCCAGGGGACTCCCCGCACCCATTCTGGGGGTGCCCATGCGCTGGGAGAAGAGCGCACAGGGGAGCCCCCTGCCCCCCCCCCGAGGCTGATGTGGCTGCCCCCTCGGTGTTAGTGGGAGGGCAGAGATCGTCCCCAAGGCCCCTGAAATATGGGGTGCCGCAGGGTTCGGTCTTATCCCCCCTACTATTTAACATTTACATGAAACCGCTGGGAGAGATCATCCGTAGGCACGGGATTAGATACCATCAATATGCGGACGATACTCAATTGTATCTGTCCGCCCCGTGCCAAATCAATGAAGCGGTTGACGTAATGGACCGGGGGCTCGAAGCCGTCATGGACTGGATGAGGATTAACAAGCTTGTGCTCAACCCAGAAAAGACCGAGTGGCTGTTGTGTTTTCCTCCCAAAAATTCGGCCATTAATCCAACACTCAGGCTGGGGGGTCAAATTCTACACCCCTCAGAGAGGGTTCGCAACTTGGGAGTCCTCCTGGATTCACAGCTGTCATTCGACCATCATATAGCGGCTGTGACCAGGGGGGCATTCGCCCAGGTACGCCTGGTGCGCCAGTTGCGACCCTACCTGAACCGGGAGGCCCTCACAACAGTCACTCGGGCCCTCGTGATTTCTAGGCTGGAATACTGCAACGTGCTCTACATGGGGCTGCCCTTGAAGAGCATCCGGCGACTTCAGCTAGTGCAGAACGCAGCCGCGCGAGTGATTGCGGGTGCACCCCGATTCACCCGCATTACACCTATCCTCCGCGAGCTGCGCTGGCTACCTGTCGATCTCCGGATGCGCTTCAAGGTGCTATTAATCACCCATAAAGCCCTACATGGCAGTGGATCTGGATACTTGAGAGACCGCCTTCTGCCAATTACCTCCCTACGGCCTATAAGATCTCATAGGTTAGGCCTCCTCCGCATCCCATCGGCCAGCCAATGTCGGCTGGCAACCACAAGGAGGAGGGCCTTCTCAGCAGCGGCCCCGACCCTTTGGAACGAGCTCCCCGTAGAGATTCGTACCCTCTCCACCGTCCAGGCCTTCCGCATAGCCTTGAAGAACTGGCTCGCCCGTCAGGCCTGGGGATAAGGACCATTACCCCGCCCGAATGTTGTATGCATGTTGCGTATTATTTTTATTATGTGTTGTTGTCTTAGTATTGTATTGTATTGTATTCCCCTCTCCCTGGTTTCTGTGAGCCGCCCTGAGTCCCCTCAGGGAAAAGGGCGGCCTACAAATAAAATCAATTCCAATTCCAATTCCCTCCTCCCCACAGCCGACGGGCCCATCCGGAACGAGCAGCTGAGCCTCTCCCTGCTCTGGGCGCAGCTCTTCCAAGACAGGCATGCGCAGCCGGGGGACGTGGTGGCCTTCGACATCTTCTGTGGGGACCTCAATTTCGACACCTGCTCTCCAGGTGGGTGTCCTGGAGGGAGATGCAGAGCCTGAAGTGGGGGGGGGTCTCGCCTTGCTTGGCTGTCTCAGGCCCCTCTTTCTCCTCAGGTGACGCGATGGAGCAAGGCCACAAGATCTTCAGCCACTACACCGACCCCTGCCGCCTTGGTCCTCGCCAGGATAAGCCCTGGGCCATCGGTGGGTGGCCCCCAGCCCAGTGGCCTCTGGGATCTGGGCAGAAGGTCTGGGCCGGCTGGTCTCTTCCCTCTTACCCAGGGGGTGACTGGAGGGGAGGGGTTGGGCATGGAGGGAGGAAGGGAGGGAGGGAGGGAGGGAAGGGCCCCGTTGTGGATGAAAGGCCAGTGGGACCCTCCTGCCCTTCACAGGGACGCTGTTGAATTCGCTGCACATCTACGACGAAGCCGTGGCCACCCCAGAGAACCTGAAGAGGTGAGGGCTCTGGGGGCAGAAATAGGGGGTCCCTTGAAAGACCTTCCGGGTTGCCTCCTTTCTGGGGGGAGGGGGGACGGAAGACCGATCTGAGAGCAGCCAATCGTGGTCTGCCTCCCTGCTTCCCCTCCAATCAACCTCAAATCCTGGCAACCGCCTGGTGGAGACCCTCGGTTTCCTCGGCAGGATCTCCACGGTGGCTTTCTGGGGCCGAGAGAGGCCGAGGGTCCCAAGGGCCATCCGTGGACCTGGCTGCCTAAGGCAAGACCCCCCCCCCCTCGCCATCTCCCGTGTCTGATGGAAGCCTGAAGCAAACCTTCCCTGCCTGTTGTGCAGCCCAAGGGGGGAGGCTGGTTGAGCCCTGGGTGGAGCCTGCTGGAGGCTGGGAGGGGCCGCCTCTGTCCTGGGGGAAGACTGGCCAAGCCTTAGAGGGGGAGGAGGGGGTCTGAGCTGTCCAGGGGCAGCCGGAATGGGAGACCCCTTGGTCTGCCTCCAGGTGGAAGACGGGGGAGGCCCAAGTCCAGGGCAGAGGGTGGGGGTGGGGGGCAGGGGGAGTCTTAACCTCTGGGACAAAGAAGGAAAGATGGGGGTCGCAGCCTTCAACTACCTGGGGAGCCGCCCCACGTCTATGCCACTGCCCCGAAAGGCAGGACCTTTGCCAGTGAGCAGGAACCACAAGGGGGTTAGGTTAGAGAAGAGAAGGCACCTCCCCGTCATAGGAGCCATTCGCCAGTGGAACAGCCTGCCACATGAAGTGGTGAGTTCTCCTTCACCAGATGTCTTCAAGCAGGCACCAGATCCTCCACCATCCTGCAGCAGATTGAACTAGATGAGCCCAAATTCTATTCATTTCTTGGACTCCCTGTTGCCTTCCAGAACTCTGGAGAATCCAGAGGAGCGCAGGAAGTATTTGGCAGGCCCCCTCCAGCCCGATGGCAGCGCCAACTTCTCCGCAACCTGGTCTGAAGGACGGCGCATTGATTACATTCTTTACCGGCAACACTCGGGCCCGGAGCACCTGAAGACCGTGAGTGGCCTGAGAGCCTGTGGTCAGCTGAGGAAGTCTGGACAGGCCGTCCCTGCTGGACTAAAAGGGCCGGGGAGGGGGAGCCAAACTCCCAGAGGCCTCTCTTGGGCTGCGGGGGGGGGGGGAGAGTCAGGATTCAGGAGGGTAGATGCCCAGCCTGGGGAGGCTGTGGTGGTCAGGGCAGCATTGGCAGAGGTCAGGGGTCAGAGAAGATGCCAAAGATGGACCCCTCCCGCCCCCCAGGCTGGCTTTGCAGAGGTGAGGCAGATCCAGGCAGGGATGTGCAGCTGGATCTCCTTGGGGGGGGGGGGAAGGGAAGGCTGATCTGGCCCTGAGCAGCCACCAAGGGTGGGGGGGGGGCAGGGGGGGCATCCTTGGGAAACAGTCCCTGAGAGGGAAGAGCTCATTGAGGGAGCCAGCAATGAGGCCTGGAGTGGGGCGGCAGAGGTGGGGGTGGGTGGGTAACGGGGCTGCCAAGAAGGGGCTGGACCCATGGCCTTCCAGGGCTCATGCCAATCAAAAAGCCCCCCGGAGCTGCCTTCTCATCTGGGCACATGATGCCCCTCCCCCCATCTCTGGACCAGGTCAGCCGCTACAGCAGACGGGGGTGGGGGGGCTGAAGGGGAAGGACGGGTGGGAGGCAGGGGAGGGAAGGGGGTGCCTGGAGACCCCGGGACTAGAAGCTGGGCCTCTGCGGGCAGCAGGGATGGCAAGGCTGCCCCACTAGGGGCCTCCCTGCTGGAATTGGCATCTGGCTCTTGTGGGGGGGTGGGGCTTGTGGTGAGGCCAGACCGGGGCTGGCAAGGAGCAGACAGCCCGTTTTGCCAGCCATCCCATGCCCATAATCAGCCTCACCCCCTCTTTGTCTCATCAGGAAATGCTCCCCCCCCCCCCGGCTTCCTGGGGTTGGTCTGCTCCACTCGCCTTGCAGTTCTTAGGGGCTCCCAAGAGACGAAGCCCTTGTGCAGAGCATCGGTTCTCTGGGGAGGGTGGGCGGCACCCCCTTTCCCTGCCCTCTTTGTGTGCTTGGCAGTTGCTTTCTCTGTGGAGCTGCAGGAGGCCCCTTCAGCCCACTCCCTCTGGGGGATGCTTGCCCCACTGCCCTCCCCCACGAGGCAGCCTTGGCTTGTCCCTTGGAGGACCTTTCCTGCTCAGAGCCCCCCCCCGTCTGCCAGTGGACCCAGCTGGGCTGAGAACATTTGGGGTGCTGGGGAGAGCAAGGGGGGCTCTGTGGACCCAGCCCTGGGGAAGATGGGGGGCTGCCACCTGTCCAGTTCTGTTCCTCCCAGGATATTTCGGTTGCTGTGCTGGACCTCCAGCACTCTCCTCGTGGGGCTGGTTCCCCCTCCTCAAAGGCCTTCGTGGGTGGGAAAAGGACAGGAATCCAGAACCCCCCCCCCCATGCTCCCCCCAAAACCCTGGCCAGCTTCCTTGCTAAGATAGGTGAGGTGGCTGCGTCTGTAGCATCACTGATGCCAACTGAATCAGGGGTGGGCTGTGAGGAGGCCCCCTTCCCTCTTGTTGAGGGTGGAGTCCAGGGTCCCTCGTGGGCCAAGCTCTGCCCTGCGGCCAAGAAAGCGTTGGGCAAGGCACACCTGGCACTTCCTTGGCTCTCTCATGGCGATGACTCCCTGCTCTTGGCTTTGGGGAAGCATCTTCCGGGCGACCACTGGGGGGCTCTGCATGGTCCATTTGATGCCGGTAGTAAACCTGGCCAAAGTTTGCCCTGAAGCCCCCCCCCCCCGCATGCAGAGCCTCCCAGCAACTGTGCTGACTGTCCTCCCTCCCCAAGAGTGAGCCAATGAGCGGCCCCCTCCCTCCCTCCCTCCCTCCGGTAGCTCTCTCCATCCCCTCAGCCGCCACAAGCTCTTCGGGAGTTAGAAGGGATGGAGGTGGGTGGGGGTCTCCACAATAGCAGTGATCCCACCTGGGAGATTTTCCCACCTTCCGGGAGGCCTTTCCCCTTTCCAGGAGAGCAGGGAGGAGGGGTCTCTGGGGAAAGGCTGCCGGAGGATGGGGGCAGCTGGGGAAACCAGTAGGCTTGGCTAATGTTAGGGGTAAGCTGTGCCATAAAAGAGTAGGGGGCTGCAAGGAGTTGGCTCTGGAAAGGGATGGAAGATCCCCCCCCCCGATTGAATCTGAGCCGACGATTGGCTCAGGCGGCCTTCGGACCCCTTGAAATGATGCAGGATTCGGGCTCTTCGCTCTCGGTCCCTTCCTGCTCTGCTGCTCTCAAGCCTCCTGCTGCTCTCTCTTTCGTTGCAGACGGTGGAGAAAGTCTTCTTCTTCACCCAACTGGCCACCTGCTCGGACCACTTGCCTGTAGGACTGCAACTCCGTGTGTCTTCGGAGGTGGAGCCGGAAGAGTGACTGGGCAGCCCCAGCATGGAAGCCCCCACCGCCACCTGCAGCTGGACGGATGAGCCAGGCATGGGGAGCTGTCCGGGGCCCCTCCCTGGAGCTGGAGCGAGAGAGAGCCGAGCCAGGGACGCTGTGACGGCCCAGGGCTGTCAGGGGAGCCCTTCAGAGTTGCAGGTGCTGGAGAAGTCACCGACTCCAGGCTCTGCAGAGGGTGGACGAGAGCTGGTCAGGGGGGACCGTCGGGGCGATTCCGAGTTCTCAGCCCAAGTGCCAGGACCTCTTGACCAGCCTCTCCTCTCGGCCCTCCTTGGAAGGACTGCATGAAAAGAGACCCAAGGTCAGGCTGGGGGGCGGATACGGGGTGGGGAGAGTGGGCGATGGCCCCCGTGGCCCGTTCTGTACCTGGGCGAGGTTGGCTGTTGAAGGGCCGGTGCAGAGTTTGGGCTGGGGAACCGGAACTCATCGGTTCCATATTTTCTTCACAAGCTGCATCCTGAGTTTCATAACTATTTACCCAAACATTGTCAGCCTCCCAAGATAAAAATCTGCACCCGCAGATTACACATCCTGCATCAGGCATGTATAGAACTGAATCTTTCAGTTCAACTTGGATTGTTTCCAAGAAATAGAAAGCCTGAAGCCTGAAGCTTTGGAGCAGAGCTGCCCTGGGCTCTTCTTCATCTGTGGCCCCTTCCGGCCGGGTGGGGACGCCTTCCTTGAGCTCTCGGGGCCCCAAAGCGACCAAATGTCAGTGGGGGTTGGGGGCGGCCCTCCCCCTCCGTCCCTTGTGTGCAGGAAGGCGCTTCCTGGTGCCGATGACTGTAGGGATCTTTGCTCAACCACTTGAGTAAACATCTTTGTGATTGACTGCTTGGCACAAAAGGCCGGTCTCTTGTGGGAAAGGGTGCAGCACCCAGGCTAGTGGTGGGGAGGGGGCTTTTTCCACTCTCAGTGCTTAGAAAGCCTGCAGGATTTGATACAGCCCCCCCCCTGCCCCCCAGGCGTTCAAGCTAAGGGCAGAAACTCAGAGAGGGGAGATGCAAACTTTCTAGAAGAACGAAAGATCTCTGCCTCCTCCTCAGACCTGCAAGGGGTGGGAAGAGTTCCAGAGTTTTCCTCTTTCTTTTGCTTCGCGCTCTGCTCTGCTGGTTTTTGGGGCTTTTGGGAACTCTTGAGCGCTGCCCCCACTTTCTTCCTGCCCGACAGGATCTCTCCCAGGTTGCCTTCCCCCCACTGAAATCCACAGCCCAGGAATTGCAGGAGCAATAGCAATAGCAGTAGACTTATATACCGCTTCATAGGCCTTTCAGGCCTCTCTAAGCGGTTTACAGAGAGTCAGCATATTGCCCCCAACAATCTGGGTCCTCATTTTACCCACCTCGGAAGGATGGAAGGCTGAGTCAACCCTGAGCCGGTGAGATTTGAACCGCTGACCTGCTGATCTAGCAGTAGCCTGCAGTGCTGCATTTAACCACTGCGCCACCTTGGCTCTTAGGAGCCCAATCAAAGCTTGGCTGTTTCTGGGGAGGATCGAGCCCCAAACCACCAGGAATCCGAGAGGGGCTGTCGCTCATCAGCTGCACCGCTAGCAGGTCCCCTGCAGCCCCCGGCCTCTGCCCCACACCCCATGAGCCACCTTGATCTTCTCTGGAACCACAATCAAAGATGGCTTAAGCATGGGTAGCACTAGCAGGAGCCCCCCCCATCCAGGAAGCATCCCCTTGGCCGTGCTGCAGGGGGGACGGGTGGAGCCCTCCCCTGGGGGACCCGTAAAGGGCCATTCCCAGCAAAGGACCCTGTCCAGGAGCTGAACCAAGTGGGCTGACCCTGCATTCCCAGCCGGAAAAGGGAGGGGGGCCCTGCCTGCTCTCAAGGCCCCGGTCTGCCCTGCAGTCCCTTTGCCCCTGCCGGGCACAGGTTGGCAGAAGAATTATAATCCAGAAAGGGGATCCTGCAGAGGCGCGCAGAGACCGGCCCCCTTCAGCCGGCAGAAACCCTGGCGCAGCACTTTGGCCAGTGGGAGAAACCTCATGAGGGGCCCAAGCCGAATTCTTCTCCCAGCTGGCCCTGCTCCTTCTCCTGAGGTGACCCCAAAGCCCAGCGGGGAGGGGGCTGATCTCTCGGGCCCCCTCCCTTTGCTGCAGGTCCCAACAGCCAAGGCCAGCGTCAGAGGGCAGAAGAGCCGGGGAAACATCCACACAGCGACTCTATGATGAGCAAATTCTTCCCTCTCGAGAAATCTCCAGCATCCTCTGAGGACAAGGCAGTGGCTGGGACAGCAGAGTCTTCAGTGGGCCAGAACACACCCTTGTAGCTGATTGGTTGGAGGGGGGCGCAGGCTTGAGGCAATCTATGCCGTGATTGGTTGCTGTGAGAGTAAAGGGACACACACACACACACACACACACACCCGTCTGCTTTTTCTTCTTCTGTGAATTCTCTCCTGTGGTTTCCCCGGAGCCTTTCCTCCTCTTGATGGAGCCATGTGCCTGACTGTCTTGTCTGCTGCAAATAGAGATATAAACATATTTCTTTATTAAAAAAAAACTACAAGTTTGTATCAGCGTCTCTGACTCCATCTGGGCACCTGCAGCCGGAATGGTAAATCAGGGGTGGCCTGTTGACCCTGGGGAGGCTGGACGTGCGATGGGCTCATCAGCCACAGGGAGCGAGGGGTTGTTCTGTCGGGTTCTGACTCTCTGGGGGCAATCGGACTCTCAGAGGCTGCCTTGGGATGACTACTCTGCAGGCAACGGCCTTCTTCGTGGGACTCGAACATCAGCAAAGGCAGCACAGGGAGAACGTCTTGCTAGTCTTTGCAGCTGCAGAAGTTGCTAGTCTTTTCTAGTTTCTAGTCTTTGCAGCTGCAGAAGGGGCCCCTTTGGAGAGCTGCCTTCCCTCCCGGTGGATGGGGGAAGGGCAGGGCTGCTGCTCCACAGGGGCCCAGAGGAGGAGGAGGAGGAGGAGGAGGAGGTGGCAGCTGGGCCAGGGGCAGGGCGGCCTTTGCAGCTCTGCCTGCGCCCATTGACTTTGGCACCTGCGAATCTTGCAAGGGGTGAGTATCAGGCCCTCCCAGCCAAGTGCCACCATCCCACCAGCAACATCCGGTGCCGGCATTAAACAGCAGTGATTCCAAAGCAGCCAACGGGCACCATACAACATCACAAGGCCAAGGGAAGGGCTGGCAGGGGAGGGACTGGGGGAGCGTCTACACCCCATGCCTTCTCTCCAGGGTGTGTCCTGCCTCCTTTCCCTGCCTCCTTCATCCCAGGAGGGTTCAAGAGAAGCGGGGGGGGGGGGGGTCCTCTGAAGAAAAGAGATGCTGGAAAGGCCGCCCCATAGGAGGACACGCCTGGGGATTTCCTACCAGCCTGTTGTTGACACTGTGCAAACACACCCCACCCCCACAAGCGCCTGCCAGGTAGCCTTACGAGAGAGCCCGGCGTGGCCTCCCTTCAAGGGACCGTTAAAGCAGCGGAAGCCCCATTGGGTGGGGGGGGAGTGGGGTGTGTGGGTATAGGTGTGTGTGTGGGGGTCCCGCTTTGGCAAAAGGGAGAAGCTGGAGCCCCCGAGAGAGAGGCGATGCAAGCCCCCTCGAGGGGGCGGGGCGTTTGCCAGGCTTCTACCCCCTTGGCTTTCCCGGGACCTCCGCCCATTTCTCCACGCCCGGAGCAGGAGAGGGAGCGCTGTTTTCCGGGCATGGGAGCGGGGTTCCGGACGGGGATGTTGCCGGTGATGTCCCACCCGGGGCTGGCCAAAGCGCGCCTCGCTCGCTGGGGGCCAGGGGCGCGGCTTGCTCCTTCTTCAGCAGGATTTGGCCCTGGAAGCCCCGGGACGGTCAGCCGGACGGGGAGGCCGAAGAGCCGCTTCCGCCCCGTGGCCGGCTCGCCAGGAATCCCGTCCGGCCCGGCGGAGACCTCGGGGGCCGCCTCGGCGCTGCTGGGTGGTTGCGAACCCGCTAATTGTGGGTGCCGGGCGGCTTCCTCTGAGTCAAGCGCTTGGGACGCCCCGGGAGCGCCCGACGGAGCCCTCGGCCGACCTCGCCGGTCCCCAGATGGAGGCTGCCGGATTCTTTCGGCCTCCCTGGGGAAGTTGCACCCCGTGGCCCAATTATTGTGGGTGTTGTTGTTGCGCTTTTAATCATCACAGAACCACAAAAAGCGGTCACACCTTTGGCGTCTGTTCCCGGAACAGGAATCTCGGCATCGTTCAATTATGGCCATTTAATGTGGATGCTTTGCGTGTTTTTACTATTGTTGAAATATTTTTAACTGTATTATATTTGAGCAGTCAGTGAAACGGGCACTCATATTGAATAAATAAATAAAACTTAAAGGTCTAGGATACACCCAGCAAGATAAAAACCCACAATTGAAGTGACCAAAATATCTGTAAACCTCCCTTCTGTTCTTCAGCCTGATGTGCCAATAACAGCAGGGATGGCTGGCCAAGAGGTGAGATTTGTCTGTCCCCCCCCCCCTTCTTTCTGGCATCTCTTGTCCTTGGGGCACTGACAGTGGATTACAGCAACTCTGCACGTATCCCAGGCATTCTAGATGGTCATCAGTTGCTATGCGTCAAATTTTAACCTAATTATTTTAATGGCTATTTTATGATTATGTAGTTGGGAATCTCAGACATTCCCATTTCCTTTGATGGAAGCCAAAGGATTGAAGTGGCCATTAGGTGGTTTTCAGAAGGTCTCAGCATTTCCTCAACTGACCTGCAGCTTCATCTTTTTCCCAAAGCCCGCACTCGCGGCAGTGGGAGGCCTGCGGAAACCTTGATTCCCTCCCTCTGGTTCGTAGCTCCCAAGATGCAAAAATTAATCCTGCTTCCTTTTGAGTGGCGCCTGTCCATAACTATCCAATTAATTTTGTCTTTCACGTGTCCTTCTTGGAATAGTTTCAAGAGTTGGGAGGGACATTGGAGATCATCTAGCCCAACCCCCTGCTCAAGCAGGAGACCCTAGACCATCTTGGACAACTGATTGTCCAGTCTCTTCTTAAACCCCTCCAGTGATGGAGCTCCCAGAACCTCTGGAGGAGAGACGTTCCACTGATTGTTCTGTTAGGAAGCTGCTTCTTAGTTCTAGGTTGAATCTTTGATTAGTTTCCATCCATTGCTTCGTTCTGCTTTCAGGTGCTTCGGACAATAGGTTGAGCCCTTCTTCTTTGTGGCAGCCCCCCTTTTCTCTAGACTAGACATGCCTAATCCCAGCAACCGTTCTTCATGTTTCAGCCTCCAGTCCCTTAATAGTTTCTGTTGCTCTTCTCTGCACTCCTTCCAGAGTCTCCACATCGCAAGGACCAAAACTGGATGCAGGATTCCAAGTGTGGCCGTATCATTTTCTTTCCCAACCAATTCCAACACAGCAGGGCCTCTTCTTATGCTAATCCGACAGCCATCATCACTTTTGGATGCAACACGAAACATCCTCATCAGGGTTCTTACAATTTTCATCACTGATTTTGATATTTTTTATTCATCAAGACAAAGCGACAGGAAGATTGGCCTCCTTGCCTCAGTCCCTTAAAGAACCACCAAAATTGCATCTTCAGATGATGGTGACTGGGCAGGGGGGGGGGGCATGTGGATGACCAGTGTGGAAATGCCTCTCACAGAAGCCTTTTGTACTTGACCAAGTATTGGGTCCTGGGGGGTGGGGGAGGTGCGTGCACAACTGGCGCCCTTGCAGCCACGGCCCCACCTTCCTGAGGGTCATTCCAGGTGTGGCAGAAGACAGTTGCCCCCTTGCAGAGAAGAGAGCTGCAGGCACCTGCCGGGGGACACAAACCGCTGGCAGGAGCTATGGCACCACCTGGGTACTAATGATGCCCAGATCACCAATGCCACTCTGCACCACGAGAGGCTGCCAACGTCTGGAGATGGCCAGGCTCTGCATGGGATGCCACAGGCCGAAGCAAGCCGCATTCATTGTTGGAGTCATGACCTGCCATCCCTGGACTCGCCCTTCGGTTCCTTCGCCCGCCATGAGCAAAGGCTGTGTGTGTGTGTGTGTGTGTGTGTGAGACAGCCCAATCTCCACCCGCTTGGACTAAGCGATGCACTCCTGGGCTGCCTCCGGTGGCCCCCCGGAAGCCACAGCCACTCACGGCGTTGGCACTCCAGCATCATCAGGGCCCCGTGCCCCCGTGGCAAAGCAACCCCGAGGGTGGCCCTCTGCCCCTCCACCTGTCAAGAGACACACAGGGAGGGGCTGTTGGGCCAGAACTCACGCGGGGGGAGCTCAGGTGTAGGAAGAGCTGGGCTCCATCCTGGGCCTGCCTGGTGGGCAGCAGCCCTGAGCAAAAGAGCTTGGCACACCAGCCGGGTGGTCTGCGGGAACAGAAAGGACTTCAGGGACTCCAAGGAGACTCTAACTTTATTCTTGTGAAGCTGTGCTATGGATCTGCCCACCCCCCCCCTCTGCCAAGGGGGAGGCCTGGGTGGCATCCATCCCACCGCACACGCAGGAAGGGGGGGGCTGCAAGAGAGTGGCATCTGCAGCAGTCGAGAAGAGAGCAAAGTAGTCCCCCCCTCTCTCTGGGCGAGAGGAGTGCAAGCAGAAAAGAGGAGGGAAGGGGGCAAGAGCAGTAGAACCAGCCTTTAGCAGAGAATATCTACTCCCGCTTCCCAAGGGACGGAAAGGAAGAAAGCTGGTCTCTGCTGCCCCCTTGCGGTGAGAAGTGAAACTTCCCTGCTTCTCCTCCCATCTTTCCATCCTGCTCAGCCAGGGGCCATCCTCTGCCCCCCCTCCCCGGCCCCCCTTCCTCAGGGGCTGCTTCAGGGCCCATCCAGCATCTCCTGTGACCGGCTGTAGTAGTAGAAACTGCCCCGTTCCCTGAAGAGCTGGGCCCGGTGCCTGGTCTCCTCAGACTCCTTGGCCAAGCGTTGGGGGGGCCGTCCAAAGCCCCCTCCGCCTGGGCTCTGCAGGCAGAAGACGTCCTGGGACAAGGGAAGAAGAGAGACCCCTCAAGAGGGCGGCTTCCGGGAGAGAGCAGCAGGGTGGGGAGACGCTCAGGGAGCCTCACCCCAGGGTGCACTTCCACGGACATCTTTCCGCCCAGGTTCATGGTCCGTCCGTTGTGCCGGATCAGCAGGTTCAGGCCTGGGGATCCCGGATCGCCCCCTGTCCGAAAGGGCAGAAGGGACCGTCTGGGGGTGAGAGGAGATGCCGGACAAGCCCCATCCAGCCCTGCAGGGCAAACCTTCCCTCTCCTCCCTCCCGGCCACCCCTCTGGGGCCCCAAGCCCACCCTGGCCTCCCCACCAGGTCCAACGGAGGCTGGGTGGAGAGCTGGCGGAGACGCTCTGGGGCTGCCCCATTGAGCAGGGAAGCACCCGCCACGTCCCTTCCCACCCTGTGATTTTGTACGTTCAGCCCACCGCTGAGAGAGGGGCAGAACAAGAGCCCCACCGGCAGACACGCCGGGACCTCCCAGGTCAGCCCAGGAGCCCCAGGAGCCCCCACCTTGCAGCCCATAGGGCTGGAAAGCCCGGCGCTCGCTCAGCACGGACACCACCATCTCCTCCCGGAACTGCAGCTCTCGCCGGACCCCGGACCCTCCCTGGAACAGCCCAGCCCCCCCTGTGTCTGGCGCCAGCTGGAAGGTTCGCAGGACCACTGGATACCTGGGGGAGGAGGAAGAGAGCCAAACTCCTGCTGCACAATACACTGAGGGTATGGACAGCCAACACACACACACACACACACACCAGCTGCCTGCCTTGGGGTGAGAACTCGGAGTGGGGGGGATCAACGGGGGGGGGGGAGACGGCAGAGGTCTTGGAAAAGGAGCACCCGGAGTGAGCCGGCTTGCCAGGGCAGACACCCCACCCCACACCTGCCGGTCATCCCCACCTTCCTTGAATCCCTGTGGGAGGAGGAGGCTCATTGCCCAGGACCAGATGCCAACAGCGCCCCCTTCAGGTTCCGTCTGCACCCACCGTTTCTCCAGGATCTCTGGATCAGTGATGCGGGTGTTGGTCATGTGGGTGTGCACCCCACTGCGGCCATGCCAGTCAGGCCCCGCCCCGGCCCCTCCGGCCACCGTCTCGTAGTAGCTGATGTCCTTGTTCCCAAAGGTGACGTTGTTCATGCAGCCCTGGGGGACGGGGAAGGGGATGGAATGGGGGCTCTCTGGCCAGCTGCAGAAGCCCTCCCCCACCGCAGGGCGGAGAGGAAAGGCCCCACTTTGGGGGAAGGAGACTCCCGGTCTCGGAGATGGTGGAAACGCTCCCAGGAGTCTCCCCAGGTGGCACAGGGACAAGGCGGGGCCTCTGGACTTCCCTGCTCTCAGCCACTTGTCAGATTCACAGAACCAAAGAGCTTCCTGGCCCAGCTGGCATCTGCACGAGGCCGCCAATGCCCTGGTGGAGAAGCTGCGTGACCCCAAACCAAGTGTGAGACCCCAACCTGGCCTTTCTGCACTCCCCTCACCTGTGAGGCGGCACAGACTTCGAACGCCCGGAAGATAACATCCACCACCCTCTGGGAGGTCAGCACGTTGCCCCCCACCACGCCAGCATCCAGGGAGGGGTGAAGGATAGAGCTCTCGGGGACCACGATGCGCACGGGGGACAGGCAGCCCTATGAGGAAGTAGCAGGGGACACTTCAGGCCCTCCTGATCCAGACAGTCCCCAGCCCAACTTCTGCTCGACAGCCCCCCACCCACCAGCTCTGTTGAGGATGAGGGTTAGCCCCCTCCCTCTGCACCTGGTTGAGGGGGATGTCCTCGCCCACCATGCAGCGCAAGCAGTAGATCAGGGCGGAGAGGGTGATGGCACGGGGGGCGTTCCAGTTCCCATACACCTCCTGGCCGGTCCCTGTGAAGTCAAACAGTGCAGTGCCCTGGGGGAAAGGGGGGGGGCAGAGGTTCCATTAGCCCTCCCCCATCCAAGTTCACTGCTGCTCTCAATCCTTCTCAGATTGGCTCCCCCCCCCCCGGGGGGGGCTCATGCAGCAAAGAAGGCAGCTACAACCACTGTGTGACCTGACAATTGTGCGATAGACATATGCGCGCCGACAAAATAGCACCGATTAAAACGTGACGTCAAAATCGCGACGACAAAAGCGCAACGATAAAAGCGCGATGACAAGCACAATAAAATCAAAAAAATTTTAGGGTTAGGGTTAGGGTTATAACGTACGTATACGTGTCCCACTATGTAGTTTGTTGATGACACGATTTTGTCGGCACGCATTTGTCTAAAATCAATTAGCGGTTTTAGCAGCGCGCATATGTCAGTTGCAGTTTTGTCAGAGCGCATTTGTCCGTCACGGTTTTGTTGGTGAACCTAACCACTGCTAGCGCTGTTGCCTGTGTCCCCCCCAACACACCCCAAGGAAGAATCCCTGCTCAGCTCCTTCCCGCTCCTGCACTGACTAGCTCAGAGTTCCCCAACCTTTCCATCTTTGCGGACTGGCACAGGGGAGGGAGGCATGGCGGGAGGGAGGAGATCTTTCTGCATAAAGAGTGGGCCAAAATACCTGCCACTCACACATGTGCTCCCCCTCCGCTCCTGCCAATAGGGATGTGCGCTGGCCCACCAGTTATGCGGCCCGGTTCCAAACGGCTCAAGGCCTGGCAGTGGACCGCTGCCCGAGGGTCGGGGACCCAGGAGCAGGCAACCACGAAGACCCCTCCCAGCCCCAGGATTCCGTGACACGCTCACCTTCTGTGGATCCACGGTCACCCGGAGACAAATGGGGCTGCCGTCGTCCATGAAGTCCTTGGCCTCCACCTGCAGCGGTTGGTCCACGTGTCCACGGCGTGTGGCAAACTTCCTCAGCATTGTTCGGACGGCGATCTCCGCATTGGCCTGAGGGCACAGCCAGGGAAGAGCCGAGACCGCCGGGACTCTTGGGTGGCAGAATCCTCCCCATCCCGCCAGGGAGAGCACCCCAGGTGGGCTCCACACCGCTGCCCCCACCCTCGGGGGCCCAGAAGTCTTCAGGGGAAGCAGCCCGAACTGCCCTCTCCAGTGTGGAATAGGCCAGTCCTGGGAGCCTCTGGTGCTGAATGCGGGAGGCCTGTTTGCACCGGGGCCCGTTAAGCAGAGGGGCGTCCCCTCCCCTTCCAGAAAGTGACCCCAACCACAGCAGATGAGCCCACCATAAGCATTGGAGGGGGGGTCCCCAACTCCCTCTTGACCCTCCTCTGGGCGTGTAACGGGGCAGACCTCCCACCGGGTCTTTGAATACCTCCAAGCAGGGGGCGAGTCGAACCAGGAGGGGCGAGACCCTTCCTCACCTGAATGTGGCCCATGTACGCCTGAACCACGCCCAACCCATACTGCTCAATCAGCTCCTCCACCAACTGGATCCCCCTCTGATTGGCGGCCACCTGGGCACGCAGGTCGGACAGGTTGTCCTGGAGGCTGCGGGTGCCGCTGCTGCCGGGCTGTTGGCCAGGGGCCACGAGGGCTGCGGTGACGGCTGCAAGGGAAGCAGCTCCACGGTGGCATTTGGAGCGGGGGGCACAGCCCCCCCCCCCCCCGCCTGGAGAACCGAAGCCCCCTCCCCTCCCCAGAGACCCACCTTCCTCTTGGAAGATGCCCTCCTTCACCAGCTTGAAGGAGATGAAGATGGCCCCCTCCTCCTGGAGGCAGTGGGAGTGGGGGGGCATGGAGCCCGGGGTGATCCCCCCAATGTCGGCATGGTGACCCCGGCTGGCCACGAAGAAGATGGGCCTGGGCTCCTCCTCCCAGAAGACCTGCAACAAGCAGCAGCCGCTCCACAAGGGGGCAGGGAGGCAGCCAGGGGGGCTGCATGCCAGGTGCAAGTCCCCCCCCTGCCTCCACAACCCCCCCCCCAACTCTCCTCCCCGGGAGAAGCCCAGGGCCCACCTCAGGGAACGCTCTGCGGGGGACGGGGGACTCACGGGGGTGATGACCGTCAGGTCGGGCAGGTGGCTGCCCCCAGCGCAGGGGTGGTTGCTCAGGATCACGTCCCCCTTGTGAAGGTCGGGGCCCAGGTGCTGGATCTGCAGCGGGTGAAGCGAAAATGGGGTGGGTGGGAGAGAAGCCTCCCTTGCAGCTGCGGGCCCCCATGGAGGTCTGGGGGCAGCCCCTCACCCTGCAGAAAGTTCCCCCCGCCCCACCCAGAGGCGGCTCTCTGGTGGTGCCTACCTGGAATTGCACCGTCTCCTGCATGGCTCCCAGGTGGACGGGGATGTGGGGGGCATTGGAGACCAGCCCCCCGTCCGGCCCAAAGAGGGCGCAGGAGAAGTCCAGGCGCTCCTTGATGTTGGTGGAGATGGCCGTGCGCTGCAGGACTCTGCCCATCTGCTCTGCTTGGGAAAAGCGGGGGCTGTTCTCTAGGGGCCCCGGGGCCCATCCTGCCCCTGGGGGAGGGGGGAGCGCTCACCTGCAATGCTCATGAAGCGGTGGGAGAAGATGGACAGCTGGACAGGGTCAAGCTCAGGCCCAATTGGACGGAAGGACCCCGAGCCCACCGCGATGCAGATGTCCCCCAGGGCCGTCAGGGAGGCTGTGCAGCCGGGCTCCACCAGGATGGTGCTGCAGGGGCATGAAGGGGCCCTTCAGGGGCTTCCCCTGGGTCACACAGCCCCCTCGCCCGCATCTCCCCTGGACCACCAGCAGTGGGCAGAGAGCGTCACCCAAGGACCCCGGAAGCCACAGCTGGCCTTTTATTTCCTCCCCGCCTCCGTAACTGCTTTTCTGCTCTAAGCCTAACCGCGTGCCCCCCCCAAAGCCCCCCCCTCACCTGTTCTTGTCCACCAGGATGCTGGGGCCAGGGATGGAGTGGCCGTGGAAGAGGTTCTCCAGCAGGTAAACGGGGGTGTCCTGGTAGCCCCCCTCAAAGTAACAGCGGGTGACCTGTAGGTGGGGAGGGGCTCATCACACAGAAGCCCCCCCGGCTGGCCCAGCTCTTTGGCTGCTTTTGCCCAACACCTAGCTCACCCTGCAGCCTCCCCCTTGCCACCGTACCCGACTGGCATCATTCGGAAGCTGCTCTCCCAAACTGCCCCTCCCCCCCGGGCCAGAATTTCTGGGAAGGGGGGGAACGAAGGAGAGCCCCCCTCCGGGCAGCTCCAAAGGCTGAGGAGCCCTGGACTTTGTTCCCTGGGCAGGACAGGGCAGGGGGTGCAGTCTCCAAGGAAGGGACCGGCAAGGGGCTTGATATCCATAGCAGAAAGCAAAAAGGCTAAAGGAACTTCGGGGCTGGGCTGGCAGGGAGGGAGGGAGGGAGGGGCTTCTCAGACCCTCACCCCCCCAAAAAGGCTCGAGTCTCCTCTGCATGAAAGGGGCCCAGACAGGAGGACCAAGGGGGGGGCCCTCAGAGAGGATCTGGGTTGGGGCCCTGAACTCTCTCGGCCGAAGTCCCAGGTGTGCCTCAGAGCCCCCGTCTTCATCGCTGTGGACGATGGGCCTCTGCCAGAGGACTGAGAAGAACCAACGCTGTGGGGGTGGGGAGGAAGACCTGATGCCAGGACCGGACAAAAGACTCTTTCAGCCTTTGGAGGGCAGGAGCCAAGAGGGAGCTGCCAGGGAATGCCCTCCCCTCCCATCACTCAACATGTTTTAAAGGGAACAAGGTCCACCTCCTTGCCCCAGAGAAAGTCTCCCTTAACACCCCCCCCCCCCCACAGCTTCTTCTCAGCCACTCCAGGCAGGCGAGAGAAGAACGCCCACCTCTGCTGGCAGCACCTGGCAAAGGCTCGAAGCACGTGGGGGCTGCCAGGAGCTGTGCCTGGAGCTGCTCAGCTTTTCCCGGGGGGGGGGAGGGGGTTGAGTTGGGGGAACGTGCCCTTGCCACCCTTCCAAAGCCACCTGGCGCAGCACAACAACCACCCCCCCCACGCAGAAGGGCGCTGAGGAGCTCCTGCCAGGTCCAGGGTGGCAGGAAAGCAGCAAAGGCAAAGCCGGAAGATTGAGGAAGGGCACAAAGCCCCAGAGGACCCTTGGGGGAGGGAGGGGGGTTTCTGGTGATGCAGGGAGGGGGAGGGGAGGGAGGCAGAAACCAGCAAAGCCAACTTCAAGAGGGGGAGGGGCAAAGTGCTTCTTCCGGTGGAAACATCCCACCGTTCTTTGCCTTGTGGGGAAATGCCCAGGGCTCACACGGTGGAAACGGCAATAGGACCAGGAGAGGGAAGAGGCGGGGGGGGGAGGGGGGTTGTCTCTGGGAGACCCCTGAAGGAGCGCTGCTGCCCCTCCCATCTGGGATTCTGGAGTGGGGAGGCAGGAGAGGGGCAGGCCCCCCAACGGCTGCATTCACACAGCAGCCCCCTTTGCTCGGGTGGCCTTTAACCTTTGTCCCTTCAAACTGTTTGGGGTCGGGAGACCCTCCCTGGTTGGTTTGTGCCAGCATTGTGCCAGTTGGGAATGAAACCCTGGAAGCAGCTGGAACCACGTTGGGCCGATGCCAGTCCCAGCGGTGGCTTCCCACCAGGCGTTCAACCGGGTGCCTTGCGGGAAGGGCCCTGGGAGGACTGCGAGGGCCCAGGGGGCCAAAGCTGAAAGGCACCTGCAGTTCTGGTAGGGAGGCCCAGCCTGGAGCCAAGGGGGGAGTCGTACCATTTCCAGGTTGGGGGGCTCTTTGCAAACCGGCTGAGGCTTTTCCTGGCCCATCCCACAGCAGGCCATGCCCCTCACCCGCACGTCGTCCACCAGGATGGCTCGCTTGGGGATGGTGAAGCCGAATTCCTGCCGATACCTGGGCGAGAGGGCAGGGTCAGCATCAAGACCTCTCCTGCTCCCCAGAGGGAGGGGCCCCGCAAGCCCTTTTCCCGGGTGGGGGGGTGGGGGGTTATGCCACTGACCTATTGGCAAAGGCTGCACCAAAGTCTCCGCGGCTGCAGGTGCCGGCGAAGGCCGGGTAGCCCTTGGCCGAGCACATGAGGGCGCAGTCAGTCCGCTGGTAGCGTAGGTGCAAGAAGGCCTCGGTGGTGATCTGGGACCTGCAGGCAGAGGGGGGGGGGCTTGACATCTTTCACCCTGGATGCCAAAGCCGCCCCCTCCCGGCCCCTGGGGACCCACCTGGTAAAGCCCTGGGCCTCCAAGGCCTGCACACAGGCCTCCTCCAGGGCAGCCATCCGCAGGTCCAGCTGGGCGAAGGAGGCTGGCTCGTAGACCAGTGAGCAGGGCTCCTGCGTCTCGTGGACGATGTCTGCCAGGGCCATCCCGTAGGCCGACAGGACCCCACTATGCCTGTGGGGAGGAAGGGGAGACCCTGCAGAGTGGCAGGCAAAAGCCCCTCCCTTCTTTCGACCTGGGAGGGCAAAGCTGACCAAGGCCACGGGCTCCCCTTCCCTGGGACAGGGACACCGGTGTGCCCCCTGCGTGTGGTGGCAGAGGAAGAGGCCTGCTTGGCAAATGCACCACTGGTACCACCCCTTCCAGGACGGCCTCCTCCCTCACCAGGAACCTACTTGTGGATGAAGACCGAGCTCATGCCCAGTGCCCGGGCGATGGCGCAGGCATGCTGGCCCCCGGCCCCTCCGAAGCAGGCCAGGACGTGGCGAGAGGTGTCGTGGCCCCGGGCCTAACGAGAGGGAGGAACAGCACAGTTGGGGGCAGGCCCCGCTCTGGGGTGGAGGGATGGGAGGGCAGGTCCAGGCTCAGCTGCCCCCGGGGCCCCCTTGTGTTTCGCTTTCCGGGCCAGCTCAGAGCAGCCGTTTCTTCACAGCGCTCTTCGAACCCTTCCAGGGCGGAGTGCCGCTGCTCAACGGGGCCTCCACCTGCAGTCCCCTGCGCCCCGGTCCGAGGGGCCCCGTGGAGTCCAGCAGGGCCCTTTCTGGGGAGTGAGGAGGGGGCCGAGGAGGAGTCGGTACCTGCGTCAGGGCCCGGATGGGCCTGCACATGGCTTCGTTGGCCACCTGGATGAAGCCCATGGCCACCTCCTCAACGCTGAGGTCAGGCCAGGCTTCCCCAGAGGCCTTCACCTCAGCCGTCAGGGCTCGGAAAGCCTGCAGGGAGGCCCCATGCGACAGCGGCTGCTTCTCGTCAGGCCCAAAGATGTGAGGAAAGTGGCTGGGCAGGAGGCGGCCCAGGCACAGGTTGGCATCCGTCACGGTCAGCGGCCCCCCTGCCACAAAAAAAGAAGGGTGCCACCAATGACCTGCTGCCCAACCCCCTCACCCAGAATGACGCAATGCAGCTCCCTCACCCTTCCGGTAGCAGGCGGGGCCGGGGAAGGCGCCTGCGGACTCGGGGCCCACGACGAACAGCCCGGACCTTTCGGGGAGAAGTGGAGAGGGGGGAATTTAGGAGAGCAGCTGGCATCCAACAGCCTCCCCCTCCCCAAACTTAGAGGCCTTGAAGGGGAAGGGGCCAAAAGGTGGCTGGGACCCCTTTCCTGCTCGCAGGGCCAGAGGCTGCTTTTCATCCGTCCCCACTCAAAGGAAGATGGAGGACGAATCATCGGCAGCCTTCCTGCGGCCTCCCTGGGGACCCGAGGCAGGACGCTCACCTGAAGAAGAGGCGGGAGCCGCCCCCGGCAGCCACCGTGTTGATGTCCAACTGCGGCACCTGGATGCTGATGCCAGCAATGGTGGCCTCAAAGATATGTTCGTACTCTCCGGCATAGCGGCTCACGTCGGTGGAGGTGCCTGCAAGAGGATGCGGTGAGTCCTCCCCCACCCTGCTACGGACAGGCCACGAAGCCCCTCCGCTCCCACCACTCACCGCCCATGTCGAACCCGATGACCGGACGCCCTTCCGCACGGTGGTAACTGGTGACCGCATAGCCCACGACTCCCCCAGCAGGGCCTGAGAGGATGGCCCGAGAGCCGCTGAAAGCCTCCATCGGAGTCAGGCCACCGTCCGAACGCATGAATGCAACCGGCACGCTCTGCGGGGAGGGAGAGCGGGAGGCGGCAAGGCTGGAGGGACCGAGGAGGGAATTTGGGGCAGTTGCCTTCGCCATCCCTTCAAAAGCCCTTTGGGGTCCAGTGTCCTGAGAGCCTACGGCCCCCGGAAAAACTCCCTGAGCCCCAAGGGAACATCTCCCCCTCCGCCCCCCTCTGCTTTGAATGCCGGTGGACCCTCCCTGCCCCGTCAGGGCAAGTGGGGCCCTTCTTTCCCCGGGACTGAGGGGAGGTGCCCAAGTCTGACCCAAGGAGCGCCAAGTGTGCCGGAAGGACAGCCAGAGGGACTTCTCACCCGCCTGGCTGCTAGGGTGGAGGCCAGAGAGCAGCCCAATTACTGCACACTTGGAGCACCACTCACAACTCACGCCTGTGTGTGACGCTTCCCGTGCAACGCTTCACAAAGCTCAAACGAGGCCCCGTCTGCCTTAGCGCAACCACCTGGGTTGCTGCAAACGACTGCAGGGGAGCGAGGGGAGCCCTGGGGGCCGGTTCAAGCCAATGCCCCCTCCCCCCTTCTCACCTGCAGCTGCGAAGCAAAGCCGTCCCGGAAGCTCTGCAGGTAGCGGAGGATGCAGGGGGTCAGGTAGGCGTCTATGCAGGCGGTGTAGCCACGGGGCACCATGCGCACCATGGGCATCACCTCGGATGACAGCGAGACCTGCCGGAAGCCCAGCTCCCGGGCCAGGGCGCCCACCTGCTGCTCATGGTCAGGCCACCTGTCAGAGACACCCAAGGCTGACCCCCGCAGGCCTCCGATGACCAGGTGCCACTCTGGGCCAGCTGGCATGGGCCGCGTGGGGAAAGATGCCCCCTTGCCGGGTGGTGTGCTCAGGGCTCAGCCCCAGCCACTGAAGGGAGATCTGGACTCTCCCGGCCCCTCCACTCCGGCCACCGCCAGCCTTTCCACCCATCAACCAGCGGCCAGCAGGAGACTCTCAAAGCCGCCCAAAGTCACCTCCTGCCTAGCTTGTGCCAACCTCATCGATGCCCAGCTGCTAAATGCAGCCCTTGGCACCCAGAGGTTGCCTCTCCCAGCTGCCTTCTCTCTCAGCTGCCAGCAGCCCAGATGAGCAGCCCAGTTTCTACGCCTGCCTGCCATGGCACCAAGGGGGCTCCTTCCATGCCCGTGGGTCGCCCTGCTGGGGGCTGCCCTGCGGGGTCAAGGCGCCCCTCCCCAGGCACGGAACTCACAGGTAGGAGTGCAGCAGGACCACGGCCAGACTGTGGATGCCCCGTGCCAGCAGCGCCTCCAGCTCCACTCGCAGGGCAAGGAGGTTTACAGGCTGCTTCACCACCAGCGCCTCTCCGGTCACGCCTGGGGGGAGAAGGGCCCACATCTGCCCTCCAGAGGCTGCGTCCAGCTCTTCCCCACCGCAACCCCCGCCCCCCCTTGCCCAAGTGCTTGGCTGCCACCCGCACCTGTCACACACTGCCCGGAACCAAAGAGTGGGCAGCCGTCGCGATGGAGCACCAGGCGCTCGTCCACCTCGACCACCGTCTCGTACAGGACCTCTGGCATTCGGACCTCCTGGGGCAGAGAGGACAGGAGGCCCGTGGGGAGAGCGGGCTTCAGGGCTGGGTCTGTGCGCTTGGGGGCAGCAGACAGGAAAAGCAGGAAAGACCCCGTGCCAGGAGAAGGGCCAGGCTGGGTCTCCAGCCTTACTGGGGCAACTGGGAGGCCACACCCATTGGGGCACAGATGGGCAAAAGGAGGGCCAAGCACATCTGGGGTGGCCTTGGTGTCTGCAGCTGTTCTGCAGCTCTCAGAACAGGAGGGGGCCCCGAGGCTGTGCGGCCTGGAGGACCAGGGAGGAGGGGGCAGGAAGGAGGGCTGGGCCAGCAGAGGAGGAGGAGCCAGTCTCAGTCAGCCCCCCTCCCACCCCTGCCTCATTGGCCCAGGAGGCCCCAGGAGAGTGCGGAAGTGTTGGGGTGGGAGCAAAGCTGCTCATGCCCCCCACCCCCTAGGCACACTGGAAGGGGGGGCTTCCAGCCAACCAATTCCCCCCACTGACTTGGGTACCAATCCTGCCAATCCCAGGTGCAGCCTAGCACCCACCCTCCCTGCTGCTGGGGGAAGGTGGCACCAGCTGGCACGGAGATCAGCCCTCCCAGGGAAGACACAGCAGAGTCGGGAAGGGGGGTTGGGGGCACATGTGTGGGTGTGTTTCTGCGTGCATGAATCTGAAGCTCAGCGCACTGACCAGGTCAAAGATGCTGGGCCGCGCCTGGTTGCCGATGTAGAGCAGGTCCCGGAAGCCCTTGGTGACCAGCAGGGCAGAGCGCTCGCCCTTCCGCTCCAGGAGGGCATTGGTGGCCACTGTGGTGCCCATCCGGATCCACTCGATGCAGGAGGTGTCGAGCGGCTGGTCTTTGGGGAAGGGGACCCCGCACTCCTGCTGAAGGGAAGGGTGGACCTGGCAGGCGGCTTCCCCCAGAGCCTCCCCTCCCCGCAACCCCCCCCCCCCCGGGAGTCCAGAAACGGGGCAGGCACAGCGCCAGGGATCGGGGCCTCAATGGGTTGGGGGATAACAGAAGGGGGGGCGTCCTTGGCCTTCCCCCGCAGGTCTGCTGCACAGCCACAGGGGGGAGCCCGTGGCAGACCCTCGCCCTCTACTGCGGGGAAGCGCCGACGGCTGCTGCGAGGCGACGGGTCCGGGCACGTCAGCGAAGGCGGCGGCAGGGACGGGGAGAGCGGCCGCTCTGACCTCTTGCAGGATGCGGCGGATGCCCTCGGTGGGCGCGTCGCGGTAGTTGGCCGGGTCTTCGGAGAGCAGCTTCATCACGCGGATCTTGCCGTCGGGGCAGCGGGCGAAGAGGTCGGTGAAGGTGCCGCCGCGGTCGATGGCGAACTGGAACTTGCCCGGCAGCGGAGCAGCCATGGCGAAGGAGGCAAGCGGGACGGAAGGCAGAGCGGACGGGAGACTTTCGCAGCGGAGGCGGCGCGCCGTTCCCCCAACGACTTCTCGGCGGCGGCGGCGGGGCGGGCGGGGCGGTGCTGCGCGCGCGGGGAGGCGAGGGGGCGGCGCCTGCGGGGCCCCTCCCGTCGGGGCGCGGGGCAGGCCGGGAAGCGGGCGGCCATGGCGGGGTTGGAGCTGCTGTCGGAGCAGGGCTACCGCGTGGACGGGCGGCGCGCCGGCGAGCTCCGCCAGATCCGCGCCCGCATGGGGGTCTTCGCGCAGGCCGACGGCTCCGCCTACCTGGAGCAGGGCAACACCAAGGCGCTGGCCGTCGTCTACGGGCCCCACGAGGTAGGGGCTGCGGGGCTGGGGCCGCCGGACCGGCTGGGGGGCAGCCGAAGGGGGCGCTAAGCCGGTCCGCTGCCTGCCTGCGCCTGTCTCCCCCGCAGATGCGCGGCTCCCGGAGCAAGGCGCTGCCGGACCAGGCGCTGGTCAACTGCCAGTTCAGCATGGCCACCTTCAGCACGGGCGAGCGCAAGCGGCGGCCCCACGGCGACCGCAAGTCCAGCGAGATGACGCTGCACCTGAAGCAGACCTTCGAGGCCGCCATCCTCACGCGCCTCTTCCCGCGCTCCCAGATCGACATCTACGTGCAGGTGAGGCCACGGGGGCGGCCGGCGGGCGGGCGGGCGGGCGGGCGGGGCGGCGAGCACGGGGCGCTGACCGCCGCTGGGCCGCCTTCAGATCTTGCAGGCGGACGGCGGCAACTACTGCGCCTCGGTCAACGCCGCCACCCTGGCCGTGATCGACGCCGGGATCCCGCTGCGGGATTACGTCTGCGCCAGTTCGGCGGGCTTCGTGGAGGAGAGCGCGCTGGCCGACCTGAACTACGTGGAGGAGGCGGCCGGGGGGCCGCAGGTGGCGCTGGCGCTGCTGCCCAAGGCCGGCCAGATCGCCCTGCTGGAGATGAACGGCCGGCTGCACGAGGACCACCTGGAGCGCATCGCCGAGGCCGCCCGCAAGGCCTGCCTGGACGTCCACGCCGTGCTCGACCAGGTGGTGCGCGAGCACCTGCGCCAAGGGGCCGCCCTGGCCGGGACCTGAGGGGCCGCCCCGGACTGCTCCTCTGTACCCCCCCCCACCCCTCAAATAAACGTCTCCAACCAACAAGCGCCTCCTGGAGTCTCTTGCGAAGCCGGGCGGGCAAGAGGGATTCGGGCCGACGGGCATCCACGCGCGGCCTTCCGGGAGAGCTGCCTCCGCTGCAGGCGGCCCTTTCTCGGGGGCTCCCGGGGCAACGCCGGGTCTGCAGCCGAGAAGTCCGGGGGAGACGCCGGTTCCGCGCTGGGGGCTGCGAGGCTCCTCCTCTGCGCCGGGCGGAGCGTGCGCGTCTTCCGGGGCGGCGCTTCCTCGCCGCCGCCGCCGCTGCATCTGCCGGCTGCCCGGGCGCCATGGGGCTGCTGTCGGACCCGCACTGGCGCCGCGCGCTCTCCCGGCTGCTGCTCCGCCTGCACGCGCCGCTCTGGTGGGGACGGGGACGGGGCGGGGGGCGGGGGTCTCTCCAGCCGCCCCTCGCCCGCCCGCCCCTCGCCTGAGCCGCTCTCCCTCTCCCCCTCCTCTCTCGCCCGCAGCGCGCTGAGCTTCGTGGCCGGGCTGGGCTGGTTCCTGGGCCTGGCCTTCCAGCCGCTGGCGCTGCGCGCCGCCATGTCGGAGAACGCCATGGGCTCCACCATGGTGGAGGAGCGCTTCGCCCGCGGGGACCGCGCCCTGGCCCTCGCCCGGGACTTCGCCGCCCAGCGCAAGAAGGCCGGCGGGTGAGTCGCGGGGCGGGGCGGGGCGGGGGGCGGGCGGGCTCGGGGGGCTTGGCGGCCCATGCGCCCCTCTCCCCGCAGGGCGCTGCCGGTGGCCTGGCTGGAGAAGAGCCTGCGGGCGCTGGGGCTGGAGGTGTACGCGCAGAGCTTCTCCCGGACGCTGCCCTTCCCGGACGAGGCGCGCGAGAGATACGTACGGCGGGGGCTGCGGGGGGTGGCGGGGGGGGCGGCGGGGGCGGCCACGGGCCTCCCATCCTCTTCTCTCCCCGCGCAGGCCGTGAAAGGGACCAACGTCTACGGGATCCTCCGCGCCCCGCGCGCAGCCAGCACCGAGTCCCTGGTGCTGAGCGTGCCCTGCAGCGACGGGCAGCCGCGGAACAGCCAGGCGGTGGGGCTCATGCTGGCCCTGGCCGCGCATTTCCGCGGTGAGTCGGGGGGGGGGGCAGTCGCGGGGGGTGGGGGGAGGAGAGCCGGTGCTGAGCTTCCCCTCCCTCCCTCCCTCCCTCGCCAGGTCAGGTCTACTGGGCCAAGGACATCATCTTCCTGGTCAACGAACACGACCTGATCGGCATGGAGGCCTGGCTGGAGGCTTACCACGACGTCAACGTCACGGGTAGGGGTCCGCTGGGTGCTTCCCCCCTTTGCCCCAGACTTCCAGGCCTTTCCTTTCGCGGCACTCGCTCCCCCACTTGGGGTACAGCCTGTCCGGCTGCTAGCAAAGGCTCCCCTTGAAACCAGCAGGACTCCCGGTCCTTTCAGTAAAGGTGAGCTGGCCTCGTGCTCCTCGGCCCCTTCGGAAGTCCCTGGCTTCTGGCGGAGGCGCCCAGGGTCTCTGAATCCAGCCACTAGGGAACCTTACCGTCCGGCTGGTCTGAGCAAGGCGCCCAGGCAAGCATTGTGTCCTCTGCAGAGACCCATTCGTCGGGGACGTTTGGGCGAGCGGGGGCCATCCAGGCCGCCATCTCTCTGGAGCTGAGCAGTGACGTCATCACCAGCTTCGACGTGGCCGTGGAGGGGCTGAACGGGCAGCTGCCCAACCTGGACCTGGTCAACCTCTTCTACTCCTTCTGCCAGAAGAACGGGCTGCTGTGCACCATCCAAGGCAAGGTACGCGGGGGGGGGGGGGTCCTGGAGCCTTCAGCTCCCCCAGGCCGGAGAGTCCGGCTCAGCAATGATTGAGCAGGCAGGTGGGCAGGCTGAGACAGGATCTCTCCGTGGTGGTGCCCCTCTCTTCTGCCGAGCTCTCGGGGGGGGCACCGGAAGACAGGACCTGCCCTGCTGAAAGCCTTCTCTGCCTGCCCCCCCCCCCCCCGCAGCTGCAGCGCTCGGACTGGGACTCCCTGCCGGCCTACCTGCACTCCCTCCAGACGCTGCTGCTGATGGTGCTGAAGCAGGGCTCGGGCCACCCCCAGGGGGACCACGGCCTCTTCCTCCGCTACCACATCGAGGCCATCACCATCCGAGGCATCAACAGCTTCCGCCAATACAAGTTTGACATGGGCATGATGGGCGTGTGAGTGTCGGAGCAGGCGGAGGTCCGGGCAGGGGCCGCCGGGAGCCCCCGGGGACGGGAAGCCGCAAGCCCCTCTGTGCTCTTCCCCCAGGACCTTTGAGGGCATCTTCCGGAAGCTGAACAACCTGCTGGAGCGGCTGCACCAGTCCTACTTCTTCTACCTGCTCCCTTCGCTCTCCCGCTTCGTCTCCATCGGGCTCTACATGCCGGCCTTCGGCTTCCTCATCCTCATCCTCGTCCTCAAGATATCCTCCCACAGTGGAGGCCCCCAGCCAGGAAAGCGGGTGGCCCTGCTCCCCAGGAAGGGGCTGCGAAACCTACGTCAGCCTTCCTGGAGGTACACTTTGGGGGGGGGGAGATTTCTGGGCTGGGGCTCCTGCTTGAAAGTGGGGCGCTGAAGAGCCATGTGGGGATCCCATCTGAGTCCTTTGGGGACACTGCAGGAACCTGGGCGGTGGGAGAGGGGGGCCCCGGTCTCTGCCCATCCAGTAGGGGGGGGCTTGGTGTGAGAGGCTGGGGGCCGCCTCTGGTCCAGAGGGTACAGGGAGGAACCCTCTTCTCCAAAATGCCGGCGGGGGCAGCCCGGGTGTTGGGGTTTGGGGCCTGCCTGTGTCACGCCTGTTTTCCTGGACTCCTCCCTCCCTCAACGCCCTGGACTTGTGGGTGAAGCTGAGCAGCTTCGACAGTGACAGGAGCCAACTCTGCGATGGAGACCAAGCTTCGAGTCCTGCTCCTGTGGAGGTGGGTTGTGACAGGAATCGGCAGCCCTTGAGAAGGGGGGCCGTTGTGTTTGTCGGGCAGAGGAGTTGCCCCGTGGGCTCGGTCTGCTCTCACCCTCTCCAGCCAGCTCCGGCTCAGCCGTCCTTCGCTTTGGGGGTGGAGCGAGTCCCCCCCCCCCCCCCTAAGCTCCTGCCCTCCTCTCTCGGGACAGGACCCGAGGCCCAGCGTGCTGACCCTGATCCCCCCGCTGCTCATCTGCCACGCCACAGGCCTGGCGCTGTACTTTATGCCCGTCTGGGGGCAGAAGGTGGCCACCGAACACTTCCCGGTCTCTGAGTCGGAGGCTGTGGTGCTCACCAGCATCGGGATCTACGTGGCCGGGCTGGCCTTGCCCCACAACACACACAGGTAACAGTGGGGTGGGGGCCTGGCCTTCTGCGAGGGGCTGCCCCCGGGGCTGAGCAGGAAGACGAGGCGCTGGGGGATTCCGGCCGGACCAACCGGGCTTCCTCCTGCCTTGCAGAGTCTTGATGGGCTCGGGGAGCAACCAGGGCTGGATGATGCTGAAGCTGTTTGCGCTGCTCTACCTGGCCATGCAGCTCAGCTGCGTCGCCCTCATCAACTTCTCCCTGGGGTTCCTGCTGACGGTCACCATGGCGCCCGTGGTGGCGATTGTGCAGCCCACGGGGCCCAGGTAGGTCCCACGGCAGAGACGGCGAAGCTGCAGGGCCTCTGAAGCAGCAGTTGGGGGTGGGGGGGAGGTCATGCGGTCACAGGGCGGTGGGGGCTGCTTCCCCAGGGCAGAGATTCTCCAGGGAGAAAGGGGGGGGGGGCTTTGGACTGAGGGCCGTTCTCTGGTGCCCCAGAGCTGGAACCATCTCTGGCTGCCAAAGACTGGCACTAAGGAAGCCAGAGTTTTCAGAAGCATGAAAACCCCCCACCCTCGCTGCCTCCAAAGCTCAGTGCAGAACGGTTGCGGCCAAAAGCAGGGACCGGAGCAGCGCAGACGGCCGTTCTCTGTTTTTTCTGCTTCACGGGCGAAGGAATTGTTAGTCGATGGGCGAAGACTCAGAACCTTTGCAGACTGGCTCCATTGCATACTGGGAAAGAGAGAGAGTGCAGGGAGGGGGCAGTGCCAGGCAGGCCACGGTGTAAGCCTGCAAAGTGGGCAAGCAGCTCCAGCCCAACCAACCAGCTGCCTTGGCAGTGCTTGGGCCCTGCATCCATGCAAGGTCCTCTGGGCCTGTTGATCCGGTCAGCAGAGAGCTGGCAGGTGCCCAGTGGGAGGCATCTGCCGGCTCTCGGGGGGTGGGGTGGGGGGTGCTGGGCTTAGGGCCTGGGCCAGGTGAGCGTGATCAGGAGCCCCCTCTCCCCCGCAGGTACCTGTACGCGGGGCTGCTGCTGCTGGTCACCCCGGCCGTCACTCTCCTCCTCTGCATCTTCCTGTACCAAGAGCTGATGGAGTATCCCATTTCGCCCCTGGAGGGCTGGCAGCGCTTCCTCCAGGTGATTGCCGAGGGGCTGCTGGACCACTACCTCTACGGCTCCATCGTCTTTCCCTTCGTGGCCATGTTTGTGTACCCCTGCTGGCTGCTCTTCTGGAACGTGCTCTTCTGGAAGTAGCTCCCCTCCCCCGGGCACTGCCAACCAGAGGCCAGCGAGGCCTTGAAGTGGACCAGGGAGGGGGAGCCCGGGGGCCCCTCCTGCACAGCAGCTGCTGGTGACCACAGAGCTCTCCAAGAGGGCAAGAAGGTGGCGGCTGCCAAGCTCGCAACGTTGAAGGTCTGGCTGGCTGCAGGCTGGGACCCGCTCTGGACAGGCTGTAGAGGTTGGCTTGGGGCCCAGAGGGGCCCCTGATTCTCTTGGCCTTTGCTGTGGTTACAATGAAGCCAGAAAGACTGTCCGGAGGGCTGGGAGGGAGGGGGGAGCTGTGGTTTGCCTGGAAAAGATTTTGACAAAATAAACACTTTGGAAGTTGTCGTGCGGATTGCTGTGCGCTCCTCCCCCCCTCCCCTGGGTCGTATTTCAGGCACTCGCAAACCCTGAATCAATGAGGCCTTCAGGCCATTGCAACACTGACGCTTCAGAGGGTGAAGGACGAGCTGGGGCTCTTGAACAATGAGTTTAAAAGAAGGAAATTGAACTTAAACAATGGGTGCTACCCAACAAAATGAAATTTTATGTGGAGAAAAGCAAGGCTTTACACTTAGGAGGGGAGAACCAAAGGGACAAGAAGTACAGATTAGGAAAAATCCGGATCAAAAACAGGAACTGGGAGGGACCAGGGGGTCCCAGTGGACGATCCCTTAACAGGAGCCTCCCGTGTGCTGCAGCAGCAGCCCAAAAATCTGCCATAATCCTCGATTGCATGAACAGGCATAGAATCAACATGGCTTTAGGAAGCCTCTAGTAAGGCCACCCGTGGAATCTTGCATCCAGCTTTGGTCCCCGCATTGCAAAAAAAGATGTTGAGACTAGAAAAAGTGCAGAGACTCCCCTATCTCCGCTGCTGTTTATATTAACCTTAGAAGTTTTAGCCAGGAATTACGTAAAGAGGAACAGATAAAGGGACTAGAAATAAAAAAAGAACAATTTAAGTTACAGGCCTTTGTGGACGATCTAGTGTTTGTGTTAGAGGATCCTATAAAGTCTGGTATGAAACTCATTGAGGAACTGACAGAGTATGAGAAAATAGCAGGTTTAAATATGACTAAGACTAAAATGCTGGTTAAAAATATGACATCAAAAGCGAAAGAGGAGTTAACGAAGAAATTATCCAAACTGTCAAAAAAGTCAAATATCTTGGTATATACGTTTATCTGCGAGGTGTGTGACCGTCAAAGAAGATAACTATACTAATTTGATCAATAAAACTAAGACTTAGAAAGGTGGAAAAACCTACAATTGTCCCTGATGGGTAGGATCGCAGTCATAAAAATGAACCAAAATTTCTTTTCCTATTTCAGAATATTCCCATTAAATTAGAAAAAAGGTTTTTTTAAGGATTTAAATCAACTAGTATCGAAATTTATTTGGCAGGGAAGAAAACCAAGAATAGAACTCAAGGCAATGCAAGACACTAAGGAAAAAGGAGGATTTGGCGTACCAGATTGGGAACTTTATTATACTGTGGCCACCCTAACATGGCTAAGAGAATGGATAATGTTGAGAAATAAAAGATTACTCAAATTGGAAGGCCATGACCTCCAAGTAAGATGGCATCCCTTCCTTTGGTATGAAAAAGGACCTGCACATACGTATCTCAGTAGACATTATATCAGACAGTCCCTGTTATTAATATGGAACAAAATTAAACACGACCGCTACACCAAAATACCCATTTGCCTATCTACGATGGAAGCATACATACGTCCAAATTTAGTTAATATGGAAAATATAGTTGCATATAAAGAGTTATTGAACAGACAGGGGGAGATCAAAACTAGATTAGAATTGGCATCACAAGGGGTACAAGTAGAATGGTGGTCTTATTTACAGACACAGTCAAGGTTTGCACAGGAGAGGAAGAAGGAAGATATTGCCAAAGACTACACAACATTAGATAAACTTTTGATACAGACAGAAAACAGGCTGATCAAAGTGTTGTATAGATTTTTCTTGGAATACAAGCTAGAGGAGGAACATGTCAAAGAAACTGATCACCTGGGCGAAAAACTTCGGTTACAATGTGGAATTGGCTAAGTTTGGATACTTAATCAGAAACGATCAATGGCTGCGGGGTATAAGGAAAATCTTTATAAGATGTTCTACAGATGGCATCTCCCCCCAGCACGGCTCTCCAAAATGTTTAAAAATCTGGCCCCAAATTGTTGGAAGTGTAAAAAAATACCAGGCACTTTTTATCATATGTGGTGGACGTGCAATGAGGCAAAACATTATGGGAAAATGATTCAATCGTGGTTAGAACAAATGGTGGGAGACCAAATCTTGGTTAAACTGAACATTTTTCTCCTAGGTATAATACCGGAGGGGTTCAAGAAAGATACACTTTATTTAATTATACATGTACTAACTGCAGCGCGCATAACTTATGCACAATCCTGGAAAAAAAATCAGAGCTAGGTATAATCAGAAAAGTGTTGGCCTGTGCGGAAGCAGATAGGCTCACCCTTAAACTTAAAAATAAATCAGAATGTTTTGAAGTCTGGAACAGATTTTATGACTGGTATAAGACAAGGTGACAAGACTGGAACAAAGTGCATACATTGTGATTGGACAGAAGGGTAGACAATGTATTAAGTAGGCTAATTGTCAATGTTTGAGAGTAGCTGTATATAATGCGAAGGTATGGCCACTTCGACTTCGCGGCACTGCATTGTTTTAAATGTAAAAATAATAAAAAATATATTGGGGGGGGGGGGGGGAGAGAAAGTGCAGGGAGGAGGAGCAACTAGGATGGTTCAAGGCCTGTTTGGCCAGTCTGGAGAAGAGAAGGACCAGAGGGGGACCTGATAGCATTCCAGTATTTGAGCGGCTGTTGCCAAAAAAAGAGAAAAGGTGTTTTGCAACCTCTTCTCCGAAGCACCGAAAATCAAGAGAAGAAAACAACGGATGGAAACTCCTCAAGGAGAGAAGCAACCAGGAATTGAGGAGAAACTCAGAAAAATTGACCAGTGGGACTGCTTGCCACCAGAAACTGTGGGTGCTTCATCGTTGGATTGTCTGCCTGAACCGGCACTGCGCCTCCTGCTTGGGAACAAGGGGTTGAACAGATGACCTCCAAGATCCCTTCCAGCTCTGTTTCAGGTTCCGCCCTCCGTCCTGCCGAAGCGCTGCAGGCCCGCGAGCAGGCGGAAGGGGGCTCCTCTTGAGGATTCGTACGTCCGCCCGGCGTCACGTGTCCTGCGGAGACCGCCGCTCTAGCCCGCCCGCAGCCTGGCAGGGCGTCGCTCGGAAGCTACGCTCGCACTTCCGCCGCGCGGCGCCTTGTGGGAAAGCTCGCTCGCCTCCTCTCCCCCCAAGATGGCTGCGGTGGCGGCGGCGGCGGCGGCGAGGAGCCTGGCGCGTTCCCGGGGCCGCTTCCTGGTCCCGGCCCTGCCCGGAGGCCCCCATCCGCGGGTATGGCCGGGCGGCGCGGGCGGCGCGCGCCGGTCCCCCCCTCCCGCCCGGGCGCCGGTCGCCTCCCGCCCCAAGGTCACGCCGCTCCTGCACCGGCCGCCCCCCGCCCGCGTCCCTCGGGGCCCGTGCCGCTGCGGGGAGGAAGGGCCGTCCTTGGCGGGCGCCGGGCGGGATGCGGCATCCATCGGGCGGCCGCTGCGGAGAGTCCGGCGGGCAGGGAGGCAGCCCCGCCCTTCGCTCCCCCCTTCGGCTCCAGGAGCCCCCAGGGGGGAGATCGGGAAGCAGCTCCAGCCGCCCCCCCCCCCGTGACAGGCCTCTGCAGCCCCCAGGCCCACCCCCCCTGGCCCAGGGGCCCCTCCGCCCCCCTGGCTGGAGCGGCGTTTGAGAGGTCCGGATTGCCCCAGAGCTTGGGAGATGGGGGGGACTCCCGGGATTCCCTAGAGGCTGGGGCATTCTGGGAGTTGTAGTCCGCCCATCTTCAGGCTGCCAAGGCTGAGAAACTCTGGCCTGATTCCCTCCCACGGACTCTGCAGGGGATCTGGGGGGAGGGGGGGGCAGTTCATTTTGAACAGACAGCCGTAATCCTTGGGAATCCAGAGGAATCCAGCAAAGCAGCGGACTGAAGGGAGAACAGGGACTGGCCCTTGGGGAGTTCCAGCCGTATGTGGCCGGTGGCCTCGGAGGTCTTCCCGCCTGGTTTGGAGGAGCGAGGCGCCCTTTCGCTTGTGGGAGATCCGCTCAGCTGCCTTTCTTTGCAGGCCAACCTGGCGTCCCTGGCGGGCCTGTCCCGGGGCAAGCGGGTAGCCCTCGGCGCTCTGGGCGTTGTGACCGTCGGCGGGGCAGGACTGGTCTGGGCCCTCCAGAGATCTGTGAATGCCTCGGAATTGGAGCTTCATCCACCCAGTTACCCCTGGAGCCACGGTGGCCTCCTGACTGCCCTGGATCATAGCAGGTGGGTGGGTCCGTAGCCCAACAGAGCTCGCCTGGGGTCCCACTTGAGTTTGCTTGGCCCCCCCTGGCTAGGAAGCGGCTGCCAGACTTTCTCTTTGCATGTCCCACCCGGTCCGGTGGCACCTGGGGAGTCCTTTAGTGCCTCCACTTCCTTTGCTGTTCCTGCACCCGTGTTCTGCCTGCCTGCAGTCCAGTCATGTCTGAGCTCCCTTGGTCCTCTGCTTCGCCCAGCTGCCTCCCTCCTCCGGCATTGGGCACACCGGGCCAATTCAGTGGAAGCCAATTCACTGTCTTGGGCAGTGCCATTGCCCCCACCGGAGGAAACCGGATGTTCCTGTGCTTGCCTGCCTGCTTCCTGTTTCAATGGCTGGCTTGTTAGTAAGCACTGCCTTGCGAGGCTTCTGGCCTGAAGGAAACATTCGTGTCCACAGCGTCCGGCGTGGCTACCAGGTCTACAAACAGGTGTGCTCCGCTTGCCACAGCATGGAGTACATGGCCTTTCGCAATCTTGTGGGTGCTACCCACACCGAAGAGGAAGCCAAGGCCCTGGCTGAGGAGGTAAGCCAAGCGTGCAGTGGGGTCGATGTTGACCCTGGCTCGGATGTCGTGGGCGCTGCTCTGGGCTGCCTCGTGTGGTTCCTGCCTTCAAGAGGTGGGGCAGGTGGCCTTGTCACGCTCCTGGGGAGCGGAGGTGGTGACGGAGGGAGGTGGACAGAGACAGCTGGCCCTTCTCTGGGGAAGGTGGAGGATTGCCAAGCGAGGCCGGCCTCTCGCCCTTTAGGTGGAGGTGCTGGATGGACCCAACGAGAACGGCGAGATGTACACGCGATCTGGCAAGCTGTTTGATCGCTTCCCCAACCCTTACCCCAACGCTGAAGCGGCACGGGCGGCGAACAACGGGGCCCTGCCTCCTGACCTCACCCTCATTCTCAAAGCCAGGTAATCCTGCCTGAGGTGGGGCCTGGGCAGAGTTTGGCAGTTGGCATTGCCAAGCAGAGGAGAGGCTTGGAAGAGCTGGGCCCTCACTGCGCTTCCCTTTCAGGCATGGGGGTGAGGACTACGTCTACTCCCTTCTCACTGGCTATTGCGACCCCCCTGGTGGCGTGACTATGCGAGAGGGGCTTTACTACAACCCCTACTTCCCCGGACAAGCAATAGCCATGGCTCCTCCCCTCTACAACGATATTCTGGAGTACGATGACGGTGAGTAGCCTTTGGGGTGGCAGGAGGCCTTTTCCTTGACTGGGCTGGGGGGTCACCTGCCTCTGCTCCTTTACAGGGACGCCTGCCACCATGTCACAGGTTGCAAAGGACGTCTGCACCTTCTTACGATGGGCAGGAGAACCGGAATTCGATGACCGCAAGCGGCTAGGCCTCAAGGTGCGTGTTCTCTGCTGGTGGTGGCCCGATGGGGTGGGGCAGAGCATACATGGCCGCAGGGCGGTGCCTCGGGGCGACTCCGTGACGGTTTCTCCTCTCTTCCCTCAGACAATACTGATTGCATCCGTGGTGATTCCCTTTGTGTACTTGATGACAAAGCACAAGTTTTCGGTTGCGCTCAGCAGGAAAATGTTCTACCAGCGTCGTGACTGACCTCTGGGTGAGGCAGACCCGCCTCCGGTGCCAGAGCGCTGATGGCGCTTCGTCCTTCGTGTGGCTGGGCGGGGAGGGGGGGAAATGGCTGCTTCTCCCGAGTGCGCTGGCTGCTATTTAATGTCTCTCACCATTCGCCCAGTCCCTCTCGCAGCCTTGGCAAGAGGACCCTGGGGTAAGGGGTGGCAGGCACCCAATAAACGTGTTTCTTCAATCAGATGCTGGTTGCTTTCTTGAGGCGTCCCCTCAGCCCGAAGGTCCCCTGGCCTCCGTTGCGGCCATTCCTGCCCCTCCCCCACCCCCTCGCACTTCTTCCTCCGCCCTGAAAAGAATCGACAGCTGGCGGGTTTTCCTTTTATTGGCAAGGTTCTCTTCCCCCCGTGCAGCCACACAGAGCGGCAGCCTCTCCCAGAAAGTTAAAGGCTTTTGGGGTGGGGGTGGGGGCTTTGGAATCAAGTCCTTGGAGGGAGGGGGAGACCCCCCGTTCTCTGACCCTTCCGCTGCAAGGGAAGTGGAAAGCAGACCACGCTGGGTGCAGAGCCTCAGGCCCTGGCAGCCCCCACAGCACCTGCCAGAGCTGTAAAGTGTCGCGTGTTCTTACCCGTCACGTAGTTAGAAGTCCAGGATGCAGGAAAGGGAGGAAGAGTTAAGTACGGAAACACCCCCCCCCCCAAAAAAAAGCAGGCTTGGGCCCAGTGGAGCTGTTGAGGTGGGGGGGGGTCAGCCTGCCCGCTTCCTCTTGCCAAGCGCTCAGTGACAGTTCTGGCACAGCCGGTGGCATCTCTCTCCATTCACGTTGCACCGGCAGCCCCCGCTGATGTCACCGTGGCCCTGCAAGAAAGGGGGGAGTGGGGTGACTTGGCAGGCGACCCTCATCCTGCCCCTCGGTGACACCAGAGTTGGACCCCTCCAGTTTCCCTCCGGGCCCCTTTGCGTTCTGCGGCTGCCTCCCTGGGAGACGCTGGGGCTCGGTGCTTTCCCAAAGCCTGCCGCCTTCCTGGGGCCTGAGCTGCAGAGGCCCTGGGCATCCTGGCCCCTGCCTACGTTGGGGCAGTGATCTGATGGGGCTCAGGCGAGAGGCGCTTTGGCAATTGGCTGAAAAAAGCCAGGCTTTGGGGTGGGGGTGGGGGGGGAGAAAGCAACAGGGGAGAGCCAGAGGCCCTGCTTGGCTCCTCCAGCATCAGCTATGCCGGACCCTTCGGGGTGAGCGGGGGGGGGACGGGGACTGCTGGGCAAGGTGCTTGGTGGCCCCTTCCACAGCTCCCGAGGAGTCCGCCTCCTGGGCTGCTTGTGTCCTTTCAGAGCTCAAAGGACCAGACAGGCTGCTCAGGAGGAGCAGGTGTTGTTAGTTCAGGCAAGTTTGCTGCTCCCGTCTGCGTGTGTGGACTGCCTCCCCCTGAGGACACCTACCCCTGGCCCCCAGCGTGGCCCCTTGGTCACCCAGCAGATCTCTGTCTTGCAGACGGGGCATCTGATCCAGTCACAGCCGCCCTTCTTCTGCACCACGATGCGGCACGCGGGGCAATGCATGGCCTCCCCCAGCTGCACCAGCGTCTGCCGGGACAGAAGACACCGTCAGCTGCTCCGAAGACACAGGCTCCGTGATGCAGCAGGGGTGGGGGGCTGCCTTTCTTGGCAAAGGAGCCGGTCTCACCTTCAGCATGTCGTTAGTCTCCCGGGCGGCAGTATCGTTGTGAGCCTGGGACTTTAACTGGTCCTGGTACTGCTTGCAGTTCATGCCCTCGTGAATGGCCTGCGGGCAGAGGCAGCTTCAGGCTGGGCCCTTCCACCTTGCAAGGCCCCCTCTCCCCACCCCCCCTTGGAACAGCAGGTGAACAGCTGCCCCCTGCTTTCAGTGGCAGCCGGCCAGCAAGCTTCAGGTGGGCTCCTCCGTCAGGGCACAGCTCTGCCTGGTCCCACTATCTTGGGCCTGGGGCCCTAGGAGCCGGCCTCCCCTGCCAGAGGAGGAACGCAGGAAAGGACGAAAGGGGGACTCGTGTTTCTGGCTGCCGGTCTCGTCGGAGGAGTCTGGAAAGGGCAGCTGAAGGGTGCAAATTCAGGGTGCCCCCACCACCTCTTGCCAGCGCTCCACCCACTGAGTCTCACCCCCAAGCAAAGACGTGTGTGTGTGTGTGTGTGTGCCCACCTTGCAGACGAGGCAGTTCAGAGCCCAGCAAATGGGGCAGCGGAACTCATTCACGTCGTCCTCATAGACACACCACCCGAGGCAGTCGGCCGTCCGGCAGTGGTAGCTGTTCTGCGCCCGGCTCTCAGCCACCGCCAACCGCCGCTCCAGGAAGCGCTCGTACTCCTCCAAGGACACCAGCTGCAGGGGAGGGGAGGGGCTGGCTCAGGGCTTGCCGAGAGCAGGAGTGGCTCCCCCCCCCCTCCTCCCAACGCTCCCTGGCAGCTCCCCAGTCCGGACTCACTGCCCGTATCTCCCTGTCTTGGAGGTGGCAGGTGCAGGCGTAGAAATCGTCCCGAAAGGGACAGGACACCTGGGGGTCCTGGCTGCAGTTGACCAGCTGGCGCAGGCAGGCTCTGTGGAGGGAGAAGGCGGCTCAGAGAGCGGCTGAAGTGGAGGCCCAGCCCTGCCTCCCTCCTCCTCCTCCTCCCGGTGAGGCTCCTCACCTGCAGAAGCTGTGCAGACACTCCCTCAGCAGCACCCCTTTGCCCGGCTCCACCTTCAGGTAGCAGATCCGGCACTCCATCTCCTGCTGGTTGGGCACCAGGGCCTCTTCCTCCAGCTGGCACAGCTGCTGGAAATTCTGCAGCCGCTCCTGCTCCTGGGCCTGCAGGAGGAAGGGCACGAAGCTGGGCTCAGCAGCCGGCAGAAAAGGGGCCCCGGAGGCCCTTTGGGAGACAGCCGGATGCCTGAGAGGCAGAGCACCCCACGAGCAGGGACCTGATGAAGATACCAGAGCGGAATCCCTGGAAATGTTATTGGCACAGCTACGTGAAATGCCCACCATGCATCAGCCCCGCCTCTCAGAGCCCTCTGGCACGAAAGGCACTGCGAAGGCACAGGGTGAGGGCAGCACAGCTGAGAAACGGGGGTCTCTTTGTGGCCTTGGCAGCCGGGCAGACAATGGAGCCGCCCTTGAGGGCACTGCAGGCCGGACAGCCTTTCCCTGCCCCTCGGGCACCATCGGATGCTACGAGGCAAAGGATTTTGCCAGTGGGGTCTACAACATTCACGGCCCACCCGGCCAGAGTCTCTGCCCTTGAGGAGGGGGCGCCTTGGCAAGCAGTGGGGAAGCGAGGGGAGCCGGGATTTTCTGCAGCAGCTTCACGGAATAAATCTTCCCTCCTGCACATTGTTGTTCACCAGAGCCCTTCTCTGCCATTTTAAGAGCTGCTTATTTATCAGTGCATCATTTTGCCACCTCCCAAACCCACTTGCTCCCTGGAAAGCTCGCCCCAGGCAGCTGAACTCCAGACAGCAGCACCGAAATGAGAATGCGCAATAAAACGTACATATCAGGGCCCTGTAAGGTGGACCAAGAGCATCAGAAGAGGCAACAGAATCCACAACTGCCTCCTAAAGACGGGGAACACGTTCCAGGGAGCAGCCTTGAACCGGAAGAGCCTCGGGGGGGGGGGGAGGACTGAGCACAGAACCAAGTTGGCCGTGAAGCCATAACCAACCGTTCTCCTCTACAAAATTTCCAAGCAACGGTGCAGGATCGCTGGAGGAAAGCTGGGCTTCACAGAGGACCATCTGAAGAAGAGCCTCACCAAGAGGAAGGCAACTGCCCTGCCTGGGCAGATTGAGGGGTCCTGTCAAGAATTTAGTTCCCAGCCCCTAAATAGGAGCAACCGGCGCAGGGGGTTCCAGCTGCCCGGACCCCATTATGCCCCAGAGCGGAACCCAACCCATCTCCAATGGCTGCCCCAACGCAAGTCTTGATAGGAGTCAGGCAAGGGCCCCTTCCCCAGGCAGCCCCTTGACCCCTAGGGTCAAGGATTCCCTTCCGCAAAGGGGTCCTCTTTGCAAACCTGGCGCTTTCCGTGACAGACACTGGGGAAGCCTTCAGCCTCCGAAACCTCAATGGGAAAGGACCTCTGGCCTAGACCAGCTCCTTCCTGGGCACTGAAAGGTTGACCCCGCCTTCAATGGACGGCCTCCCTTCCCACTGAAAGAAAGGCTGAAGTTGCAGAGTTTATGCAAGGCTCCAAAGCTCCATTTCCGGCAGAGAAAGCAGGTTCAGGATGTGCTCCAAGGGCTTTCGCATCCTGGAGTTGCCATCCTTCAACACTTTGGGTGCACAATAATCACTGCCTTTGCCGGGTCAAACAAGCCAACTGCAGTCTGGACGTTGCCGATCCCGGTGGATGGTGACCTAATTGGGTAAGCGTGCTCATGTGGCATTGGCAAGGTACGGTTTGCCCTGGATTCCGGCTTTGCTGGGCTCATCCAATGGCACGACGGACAAAATGGATCTTGAACTGATCTGAAGCCAAGCAGGATAAACCTCTCTCAGAGCAAGTGGATCCTTGCATTTGACTCTCCCGGCTCTGGAGCCCTCTCTTTGGATGGAGGGGTTTCACCTATCGCTACGGCAGGCTTTCCCTCCTTTAAAAAGTGCATCTTTTCCTGCATATTTAAAAAGGCAGGAGGGTGGCTTATATTTTGAGAACCACCAGAAGCCCAGCAGCGGTGCTTCCTGCCAGTGCTAGCCATCGCCTCCTCCTGGGCCCCTGGCAGCCCAGGACCATTCAGAAGGGCCCAACCTCCAGTGACTGATGCTCCCTCCCCCCCCCCTTCGTTTGGCTCCCTGAGGCCCGGCTGGTCTACTCAGGCGCCTCTTTCAGGCAGTGCGGAAGCTCCCATGCACCTTTGCTCCAACAGACATTGCTGCAGCCACTCGACTGTGAAACAGATTACATCCGAAGCCTGCACACCCGCCAATCGCAAGACGGGGTGTGGGCACTTACTGTATGCCCACAGAAAGCAAAGAAGTTTGGTGGTGGTGGTGGGCAGGTGGAAAACGCCATCCTTGTTGGCAATCAAAGCCAGAGATTCATGTCTTGGGAAGGCTCCACTCCCTTTTCCTACGATGTTGTACAACTATAATATTAAATTTATATACTGCCCGATTCTCAGGCACTCCAGGAGGTTTTGTTTATGCAGGAGGAGAGGAAGGACTCAGAGCTTTTGTGAACCTGGTAGCCACAAGAGGAAGCCATGCGTTAAGAGCTGTGGACAAGGGGCTCTGGGTTTCTCTAGGGGTGGGGGACTTCACCCCCCCCCTTTCAAGCACCTTCTGCCACAATAGGTGCAGAGGGAGCCCCTACGAGGATTTCCGCATAGGAGCTCAGCCACCAAAACAAGACCCGCGATGCCCTCAGGTGATGCCAGCTGCGATGAGGGAGGGAACCAAGGGCCTTTAAAGCTGAAGGGGGCAGCAAGGGGCCTCCTCAGAAGATTTGCTCCCCAGACAGAGGGAATTTCACACAAGGGCTCCCGCCACCACACCCACAGCCATCATTTGGGGGGGGGGGGATCTCCCTCCTGGCTCAGTCAAGAAAGGAACACGGATTCACAGGGTGGGCCACCTGGCCCAAAGGCATCTTTTAATGCAACAAGATCTCCAATTCATTTCAAAACTTCAAATGTTCAAATGCGAGATGCAGAAATTAACCCATCTCAGAACGGTACCCAAAGCCATGTTTAGTGAAGGGCTCGGAAGCCGCCTGTTCTCTAGAATTCATCCCTCTGCTGATGCTCACCGGCAGGCAGGCTGGGCCCAAGCGCCCCCAGGAAAGGTCCCCTGGTCCCGGGGCTCCCCAGCTTGGGACCCGCTCGGTAACGCCTGGCCCCAGAGGGCCACCGGCTGCCAGCCAATCCGTCTCCTGCCAAGAACCCTGGCCAAAGGACAACCTTATAACTTTCTGAAACGCCACCCCCAGAGGGGCACTGGAGGAGTTCAACGGGGCGCCTCTGTCTCCAGCATCCCTCTCGCATCACACGCTGCCTAACCGCCAGGCTGCTCAAGGCTCCCTGCCCAGCAGCTCCACAAGGCAGTTGGGGAGGGGGGAAGGGAGGACCTTCAACCGAAGCCTCAGTCCCCACCGGCAACCAGAGCAGCCCTCCACCCAGAACGACCCTCTGGCCCCCAGAGAGGGAACCGGGTGGAGCAGAGGCCTGTCCTCCCGCTTCCTTTGGCCGCAACTGGGCCCCCCAGTAAGTTCCCAATCCCAACAGGGGACAGCAACCCTGGCCTGACTCTTTGGGCAAAGGGCCATGCTTAGCCCCCCTCCTCCTCGGGGCCACGCCCGCTTCTCTCTCAAAGGAGGGCTCTGGTGCCTGCCTCAGTCGGGGCCGGGGCCTGTGGCGCCAGAGGAGCTGGGCAGGGCTGCGAGGGCAGCTACGAGAACTCCGAGGAGAGGTGGATGAATTCGTCCAGGGGCCCAAGGCTGTGGGCATAGGGCACGGCTGGACTGTCTTCTCTCCTTCCCTTTTCCTGCCACAAGAGAAAAAAGAAAGAAGAGAAGAGAGTCATCAGGGGCTCCTGAACCGCTGCCTCCCCCTCCTCGCTTTTCGCCCCCTCCCCACAAGCCTGATTGGGGACCACAATCGCCCTGGAAGCTTCAAAGACGGAGAAATTCTTGCAGGGTACAGGATGCCGCAGGAAAGTAAAAGGAAACAAAGTAGAAGGAGGCTTGTACACAAAGTGTAACAGGAACAGGAAAGGTCACTTTTGCAAAAGCAACAGGACTTATAAAAAGACAAAGGCTATACGGCATTTCTAATTTTACACAGAAGGCTTTAATAATACCCAACGCTCATCCACATCGGTGCTTACGAGTCACGCAGAGTCCCGACTTCTGTGCAGTCCCACTGAAGGAGACCCCCTTCCCACTGAAACCGGCTGGCTCAGCCTTCTCCCCCCACCCCCAATGGAGCCTTCACCTGTGCCTTCTCTGCCACAGCCGCCTGGGTGCTACCTCTTCCTGAGCCTGTCGAACCAGGCCACCATGCCCACCCTGGCCCACCCTCCTCCCTGGGTCCTCTGTGGACTGTCCCTGAAAGGGGGCTAGAAGCTGCCTCTTGGGATGCCAGCAGGGGGGAAGGCCTGGAGGAGTTGCAGGTGCTCCCTGGGCACAAGGGTATCCGGGTGGGAAGCCGACTGTGACAAAGCTTGCACGGCAGAGCCGATGCCGCTCCGAGGAAGGAAGTTGCAGGCATTAAGATCCGCATAACAAGGGGCCCTTCTGAAGAGGAGGGGGCTGTGGCCCACCCATGCGGCCCACCCTCCCACCGGAGAGGGCTGGGAAGCACTCCCAGGTTTGCAATCCCTCCCTCTGGAGCTGGGCATTCGGTGCCTGCTCTTTCAGCGTTGGGGAAATATGTACTTTTACCACCTTGTGATTGTTGAAGGACCGGAGTCTTTAAGTAAATTCTAAATCTCTAATTTAAAGATTTGAAATTCTGCATTTTACAAAGAGTAGCCCTGCATTTGCAAATCTGCAGCCTCTTCCAGGCCGAGTGGGAGCTGATTCAGCCAGATGCGGCTCAACAGGGTGAAAGGCCTGGGCCCAGGCAGAGGTCAACCCTAACAGTGCGAGGAAATGCTTCCGCCAAGGAGCCCCCTCCATCACCAGTTCCCCCACTCCCACTGGCCTACCTTCTGGTACTGCAGGATGCCCTCCTTCTCCTGCTGGATCCGCCAGAGTTCCACATCGTCCGGCCGGTAGCTCACAGGGACCACGTAGCCAGCAGGGCGGTCAGTGCTGCACATTTCGCAGCCGGGGCGGGTGGGCTTGTTGATGAACGTGCAGGTGGGACACGACCAGCCAGCCTGGGCGAAGGAGAGGGGGAGCCCTTCCTCAGTGCCCCCTGCCGGGCAGTGAGGAGCCGAGGCTGCCCATGGGAGCACAGGGCACCTGGGCAGGGCTCAGATGACTCAGGGGAGCCACCTCCTGCCCTGCTGTCAACGTACCTGCACAGGAGAAGGGGGGGCAGCAGCTGGGATGGTGGGGGATTGAGTGCGACACGGAAGGGTTTTACTCATATGCATAGAGTCCAGGAAGCGAGTGATCTCCCCAACATCCGACTTCCTGTTGAGCTCTTTCCCACCTGTGGGCAGAGAAGCCCTGGGATGAGCCCGGCCCTCTTCCAAGCAGGAAGGGAAGGCCAGCACTGGCGCATGGCCTTCCTCCTAAGCCATGCGGGTGGAGATGTATTTCCCCAGCTCACCTTTCTTCGCCAAAGAAGTGGCGCTGCCTTTGTGTCGGCTGTCAGAGCTGCCGGGGACTGCTGAGGGGGGTGGCTGGAGCACCACCCAGTCCTTGTCCTCCTTGTAACGCTGCTCGGAGAGGTTGGCTCCCTTCGCTGAGAGCAAGTAGAGGAAGGCTGTATCGCCATCCTTCCGGATGCCGTAGGACCCAACCGTCCGGCTGTCCACACACAGGCATTGCCCAATAATCCAACGCTGGACAGTGGGGTGGAATCCATAATCCTGAAAGACCTGGTGGGGCAAAGCAGGTGGGCGCATGGGGGCAGCTCCAGTGCCTAAGCAGGCCTCCTAAGCCCACAGCTGTGCCCAATGCCCCCTTTCCGGAGGCTGCCCTGGAGGGAAGATGAAGCGAGCGGAGTACCTGGTGCCGGAGGGCGGCGATTGTGGTGTGCGTGTGCACCCGGGCTGTGATGCTGGCAGAACAGGAGGCGTCCTCCACGTGCACCTTCATGCTAAGAGGAAAGAGCTCAGTGAAAGAGGCGCCACCTGCAAAGCGAAGGACAGGAGCCCGACCAGAGGCCTCCCTCTCTTCTGACTCACCTGATCTGGCCGGCAGGATAGCAGGACTCCTTCAGCTGGATGCGCAGGGCGGTGTGCTGCTGCGCAAGCAAGGAAGCACACCGCATGGCCTCCTCTTCGTTTCCCAGTTCGATGGCTGAAGAAAGACGGAGCACCAAGTCGTCTGAGGAAGCAAAGGGGAGACTGCCATTTATTTACTCTAGTTTTGGCTTTGGCTTGTGCCCTGCTCACACCGTAGAAAGCAAATATTCAGCATCCTTGGTAAACTAAAAAAATGGTAACAGGGAAATAAAGACGAAAAGAAAAGAAGAGCCATAAAATGGTCCCAACCCTCTGCAGAATATCTTCAACCTCTTCCTTGAGGGTCCTCTTGGACCAGCCTAAACTATCCAGGGTGGCCATACGAGTGGACTGTTCATATCGCCTGGAGGATTGGGAACCAGAAGCAGCTTTTCCCTGGATGAGTTAATAGGTTGGGACCATTCAGGTGAAAGCCAAGCTATAAAGGTAAAGAACCATGGCTTTCAATTGCGCCTGGATGACCAGAGCAGCCAGAGCAGGGCCTGATGGAGATGCAGGATACATTCCCAGTGATGGGACCCAGCCAGCCCACGGGCTCTGTGGCTTTAAGCATCCAAGCGGCCTTTAGCTTCGGGGGGGGGGGGGGGGGGAGCGCAGTGCAGTGGTCTAAACAACTAGGGTTCCTCCCAAAGGTGGGCAAAGGCTCCTGAGCCACAGTTTCCATCCCTGTTCCAGAAGCAGCAGCAGCAGAGAATCCACATCCTCTTCCTTCAGGAGAACTTGTGGTCACCCAGAGGTAATAGGGGTGCAAGTGGGGGGCCTCAATGGACGAACAGCATTTCTGTCTTATCAGGGTTCAGTTTCAGTCCCTTCTACCTTCATCCAGATCCCAACAGCCTCCAGGCCCCTGACAGTTCGGAGAGGGGATGTGAAGCCAGGTGTCACCTGCTTACTGATACTGAACCCCAAACAGGGGAGTGGGCTGACCCTAATGGAACCCCTTTAATGTCAGGACCACCAAAACCGCCTCTCTTCCCCACGGGCAACTGATGGGGCCCACATGCTGGAAGAGGAGCGGAACCTCTGCAAAAACGTTAAGAGGGACCAATGCTGTCTCAGTCACTTACCTGAATCCCACCTGAACAGAGATACATCCAGATACATCATGCGGTTTAAATAAAGTTTACTGTTCTCTATGGTTTTGTTTTAGGTGTTGTGTCTGTTTTTAATCTCTATGTGCCTAGAGTTAGTAGTAAATTGTCATTCACTAGAGTCATGTTAGTCCATGGTTGTTCAAAATCAGAAGGAAACTGGTAGCCACTCCGTACATTTGATGAAGTGAGCAGTAGCTCATGAATTTTAATGGTAGTTTACAATTTAAAAAAAAAACTTCTAGTCAGAAAATGTGCTTTCTAAGTGTGGTTGTAAGTGTCTTGTAAATCTAAATAATAAACAAATGACTTCTCCATACTGTATTGAATATGCCCCCCCCCCCCTCAAACTACATTCTTCGTGTAGGTGGCACAGTGGTTAGTGTGAAGTACTGCAGGCTATTTCTGCCACCTGCCTGTAATTTGGCAGTTCAAATCTTACCAGGCTCAAGCCTTCCATCCCTCTCAGGTGGGTAAAATGAGGACCTAGATTGTTGGGGGGCAAGAGGCTGATTCTGTAAACCACTTAGAGGTGGCTGTAAAACTACTGTAAAGCGGTGTATAAGTCTAAAGGCTATTGCTATTCTCTCAAACGTTTTGTGACTAGATAATAGTTTATCCAACACCAATGGATTCAGGGAGGGTCTTATCAGAAGGGAAAGAATCACAGCTTCTTTCAAAACTGCTGGAAACTCCCCCTCCAATAATGGGGCAGTGATAGCTTGCACTGTCCTCAGTGGGCATGGGTCAAGTTCCCAGGTGGCAGAAGATCATCCAGGTAGCCCTCTCACTGCTTCCTCAGAGGCTACACCCAAGGCAGAGTCCCTGTCAATGCAGCCAAGTGATGCCTTCATTGTCCTGAAAACTGGCCAATGGTTCTCCTGACCACAGCTTCCAAGTACTGACCCAGCAGGAGCTATGACTCCCAGAGAACGTCGAGATCAGACAAACTCTACCTTGATCTAGAACTTACAGAATTAGTTTCTGGATTAATGACCAGGATTGGTTTCAGAATTAACCACTCTAGATTAAGCCTTAATTAAATTAAGCCTCAGTGTTTCTTTCCACTGAAACCTTACAAACTTCCGCTGTACAGGTGATCCTTAACACACAACAGTTTGTTTAGTGACTGTTTGAAATTACAAAGGAATTAAAAAAGTGATTTATGACCATTTTTCTCACTTATGACCTTTGCAGCATCCCCATGGTCATGTGGTCATATTTCAAAAAAGCAATTAACTCATACTTATGTCCATTGCAATGATCCCCTTTTGTGACCTCCTGGCTAGGAAAATCAATGGGGAAGCCAGATTCATTTATCAACTACGTTACTGACTAAACAACCGCAGTGATTCATTTAACATCTGTGGCAAGAACGGTCATAAAATGGGGCAAAATTCATTTAACAAATGTCTCCATTAACAACAGAAATTTTGGAGAGGCTCAAGTGTGGTCGTAAGTCAAGGGCTTCCTGTATCTCCATTCGCTCTGTGTATCATCTGCATCTTGATGACACTGGACCCCAAACTGCCAAAGGCACCCCCAGGCGCATGCATTAAATAAAACAGCGCAGACGTCTCATCCCTCATGAACAGGAACCGGAGCTGCCCAACGAAGTTGAGGAAAACAGCACCAACGGCCCCGAACCCTTGCAGACAACTCACAACGGTTCAAGATATCGAGAGCTGCTAAGAGACCCAGCAAAATAAGAACTGCTGAGATTTCAAAAAGGAGACTTTTTTTTCCTGTTTCCACAATTGGGCCTCACTGCATGTATTTCAATGTGATTATCCTGAAAAACCCTGACAGCCCAGAGCGGATAAGCAGCACCTCCTTCTCTTGTTGCCAGGCTATTAGGAGGTGCCATGCACTGACCTTTCTTTGCAGTCTCCAGGGGAAGGGAGGCAGCCAAAGGCTGGGAAGAGGGCCGGCCGGTGAGCCCATTGGTTCCTTCTGGAGCTGGCGAGAGAAAGCAGTTTTCTTTTTGAGAAGCCCGGGCCTTTGGGCGAGAGAAGGCAGGCCCTGGCAACCGGCCCAAACCCTCCCTTGATCAGAGGCAAACAAGCCCTAAATGAGCTCATTCTAAGGAAGAGCCGAGCGAGTCCCCGGGGCAGCAGGGCGCCACAGAGCCTCCTCAGGCGGGAGCAGCTCTCGGACCCCGCTTTCTTTGAGGGGGGCTTCCGCAGGCCCCCTCCCGTCCCCAAGGCCCCCTCCCCGACCGACCTTTCTGCACTTCGCGCAGGGAGCTGCTGACCGCCGCCCACCAGGCCTGCGCCTCCTGCTCGTCCTCGAAGTGGAAGAGCAGCGGGTCTTCGGGCCGCGCCAGGACCTTCAGCTCGTGGCAGGTGCCGCTCTTGGCCTCGTACGAGATCTCCCTCAGGCCGTACTCCACCAGGCCCTGCCGGGCAAGCGCAGGGAGGGAGGGAGGCTCACTCGGGACGCCCGGGAAACGGCGGCCCCCTCCCCCTCGCGCGCTCCCCCCGGCCCCCCTCCTCTCCAGCGCCCCCCACCCCCACCCCGCCCCCTCCCGCCCCCTCACCGGCTCCGGGCCCGAGTCGGGGCCGCCGTGCAGGCCGAGGCGGAAGCGCTCGGGGCCGGGAGCCGCGCTCAGCTGGAGCCGGAGCAGGCGCCGAGTGTCCCGGGCGCCCGGCGAGGACGAGGCCGGCGGCGTCCGCGGCACCCAGGCCCGCGCCGAGGCCACCACCGTCTGCCCCCCCGGCGCAGCGGCCGCGGAGGCCAAGTCCGGCGATGCCGCCATCGCGCCGCCGGAAGCGGAAGCCCCGCGCGCCACCATCCCGGAAGCGCTGCCTCCTCTTCCGGCGGGGCCGCCGCGGGGCACGACGGGAGCCGTAGTCCCGTCGTGCCCCGCCCTGGGCCCCCGTGTTCTGGGAGCATCGACGCTAGTCCTCGGCTGACGACGCTTCGCTTAGTGACCGGTGGAAGTCACAAGGGCCCCGGGAAAAGCGACTTAGGGCCGTTTCTCACACTGACCACCGTCGCGGCATCCCTGTGGTCACGTGATCGAAATTCAGCTCGCATTTTATGACGGTCGCAGCGTCTGAGGATCCCCTCTTGCGACCTCCTGACAAGCAAAGTCCACGGAGAAGCCAGATTCACTTAGCGACCTCTCCCTCCCTCCCTCCTTCCCTCCTGCCTTCAAAGTGCTTTGGAGAATAGGCTGAGCGCCTCTTCTGGGTGGCAGCTCCGCAGATATTGGGAGGGGGCTCTCGTGTCACCCCCGGTCCTCCTCCTCCTCCTTAAACTGGACGAACCGAATTCCTGCAGCCCCCGAATCGTCTTCACTGTTTTCCCTCTGCGTTTTATTTGACATCTTTTCTATCTTGTGGTGACAAAACCTGGACACAACATTCCAGGTGTGGCCTTGCCAAGGCATTATAAGTAGTGACAGGTCCCCCCCCACTCCCCCCCCACTTAGAAAAGCCCCCAGGACCTGCCTCTCCCCCCCCCCCACGGGGGCATTAGGGGTCAGTGAGTGGAAATCCCCCCACCCCCACCCCCCGAAGTTGTTAGTTCTGTGCTCAGTTGCCATTTCTCGTCTTAAAATAGCCAGTTTGGCTCCAGTGGCGAAGGGGCTGGGCTAGAAATGGGAGAAAGGAGAGTTTGAGTCCTGCCTTAGAAGCTGAAGCCGGCTGAGTCACTTTGACTACTGACAGGATTGTTGTGGGGTAAAAGAAAGAAGGAAGAAGGGTTTTGTACAATGATCTCCTTGAGCAATTGATAAAAATAGTAAAAGCAGGATATAAATAAAATTTTATACTTCAGATTTTAGAATTTATATTTGTATATAAATATACGTATGTATGTATATGTATGTATTTATATTGCTGGTTTATGGTTTATTAGGTATTTAGGCTATCCTGCTTATGTACAACATACCCATAACGACCCAATAAAATATGACAGTAACGGCGTCACACAGTTTGAGCCAGGCTGCCTTATAAAAACCTGAATGAATGAATGACTACAATTTAGCAATGGAAACCAGCTGACTTTCTTACTTGTCTAACTGTAATTTCTACATGAGCGGTTCACCTTCTGCTCCACATTCAGCACTCAGCCAGGTGTTTGGTGCTGTGGTTGAGCTGCTCAGCCTCCTTTTGGCAATGGGGGGGCTGCTTTACAGCCCCCCAAAGCACTTCCGGGCATCCTAAAACATTCCCCTCCACCCAGTCAAGCGCTTGGGAACATATTTCCATTTGCGATTGATCTGGAGACGGTGTGCCCTCCGATCATGTGATCACCACTTGCAATCTTCTGAGGAAGGTTGTAAGGGGGGGGGGGCATTGGATTTGAGGTCACTTGATGTAAATTTCATGGAACATGACATTCCCACTGCTTCTATGATTGAAACACTTTTGCAGTAAAATGTGTAAATTTCCAAAAAGGACAACAACTTGTGTTGCAAACAAACAAACAAACAAACAAACAAAATATCATAGGGTAGAGCACCTTGACTCATAAGCATTTAAAAATGCACTCAGGTGTAAAAGAGGGAGGGAAGAGGAACAGCTTCAAGAAATAAAACTAGCAATAAAAAAGAGGTTTGAGTCAACACTCCAAAATATCAGATTCCATTCAGATGGAAGCAAATTCTCATTATGTTAAAACATTTACAAATGTAAGCAAAATATCTCAAAATCATTTCTTTTTATAAGTTTAATTAAGCATTTTAAACCTTAAAAATTTCCAGAAGAAAAAAATTCAAAATTGTATTAAGAGCAGACAAGGAACTGTAACTGCACAGCTTTTATATGCAGATGAAAAGATCATAACAGTGAAAGGTAAAGGTGCTGGAGCAGGTCACCCATTTACTCCAAATTTCTCAGAAGAGAGAGAGAGAGAAAAAAGTGGTTAAAGTGAGCAGAAAAACCCTCAGCCGCCTTCACTGACCCAGAAGGAAGGAGGGAAAGAAGAGGGGGATGCACAGAGGCATTCACAGGTATCACTGGGGGCATCTCATACACACACTCATGGTAAAAATGAGCAGACACTCACACTCCCCCCTTTCCTGCTTCCCTCCAAAGAATGACCCAGAAGGAAGAGGGGGGAAATACACGCAGGCAATCACAGGTCTCTGGATCCCTTCACTTATCACTCCCTCAGGGCATCAGGGACATAAACTCACATTCATACTGTAATCAGATCTTCATGCTTACTCATGCCAACCAATCATAGGTATTTCAGGAAGCCTTTTCACAAGCCAATGAGCTCCATTTTGCACTATTATTAGAGGATCCCACACTCGCTTCAGGTTTGGAAATGGTAACACACGTACACACACACACACACCATTAAAAAACCTTACAACTTATTGTTTCTTTGTATGAAAGGGAATCAGTACATTCACACCAACTTTTACCATCAACATAGTCACATTTGCACTGCAATCAGAGTGTTTGTGTAAATTAACAAATCTTAACAAACAAACCATGGGGTTGTATAGAAGACAGAGAAAGAGACAAACAGACAAGAGGGGAAAAAGAAACCCCAACGTTTTCCCTTTTCTTTTAAGTACCTTTATGTAGCCAAATTAGTTTTCCTGTATCATCTTTCAGCAAAGCCCATTTGCCACACAGTGTCCTTGTTCTCCATGCCAACCAAGATAGGCAGGCATGTGCCTGGCATCCCAGGCTTCAAGGAAATCTCCAAGGGAAATTCTTATCACCCACAAGCTAACGCTTCCCATAAACCCTGTATATGCACTTTGGCCTAATCGGGTGACCTGCTGTTAGTTTTCGGAAGAAAAAAAAATTCCAGGAAGGACTTCAATTCTCTCAATGAAGTATTCAGCCCCTTTCCTCGTAGGGAATTCCGCTAAGATTTTCTGGATCCAAAAAGAGGAAAGACCTCTGCCCCTCTGCAGTGAGTACCAGCACCTCCTTCTCTCTTTACGCACAATGGGCCTTTGCTTTTTTGCTTTCACAGGACAAAAGCAACAACAACATCAAAAATTCATTCACTTTTCCATCCATTTTCACACTCTCTCTCTCCTTTCCCTGGGCCATATCCATTAGTTAGGCTAACTTGGAGTCTCATCTGGGGGGTGCCAATTGTTGAAAGAAATGTCCTTCTGGGTTCAGCTCCAAGTGGAGAAAAAAAGACATGGAGGCTGTTTGGAAAGATGGTTTTAATGGTGGACAAGACCACATGGCTTGAGCTCCTGAACAGGAAAGGTGATCACATGCTTCAATGTTGGGTGGAGAAGAAGAGAAGGAAGGGCTGAGATGCTGAGTCCCTGGTTTTATGCCCTCTCTGGCCTTTGATCTTGAGCTTGTATCCTGATTGGTTGTCAGATTCCATGGGGCCGTGCAGGGGCAACTCTCTAGGCTGCGTTTTGAATCCAGGTTTGGTTGAGTTCTCAGATGCCAAGTGGTAAGTTGGGTAAAGAGCCAATATTATCATGCCTTAATCCCATTCTCCTGGAGCTGAAGGGGAGAACTCTTTATTATGTAAAGGGACTGGCTTGGGCATCTTAATGGTCCATTGACAAAGTGGGTGGGGGCAGGAAGCTGCAGGGAGCTATTCTCTCTTTAAAACATGGTTCTTCCTTTTCACATCCAGGGGAATATTCTGCCTTTTCAATATCTCCTAGGATATTTCATTTTCCTGGTAAAGCAGGATAAAATGTGAATTAAAATATAAGAATAAGACGTGGCAAAAGGGACAGATGAAAAGCTTGCTTGTAAAAAGACAGGAAAATGTCATTGGACTTCAACCACAGAAGTCCAGTAAAAGTTCCAGTAAATCTCCTTATGGCAAAAGCCCAAAACCACAGGGTTCATCTAAAGTTCGCATAGAGACACGTGTAGCCAGTACCTATGGCCCAAGACAAAAGGAGAAGTCAGACAATATCTACTTATAAGGCTTCTTTCCTCAAGGCAACCAATAAGAAATGAGTTAAGTGTTTCCGTGCGACGCTGCCTTTGAGAGTGTATAAGAACGCCTGATTCGATAATTAATGAAGGTGGTTCAGAACTTGCAATGCTAGTCTTCTGTTCTAGTTTTCTGAACCTGGCTGCCAATAAACTTCTCCGTGACGGTTGCAGCGTCCTGGGATCACGTGATCCCATTTTGCATTGGGGAAGCCGGATTCACTTAAAAACCGTGTCACTAAGTGAACAACTGCAATAATTCGCTTGACAACTGTGGCAAGAAAGGTGATAAAATGGGCCAAAATTCACTCAACAACTGTCTCGGTGAGCAACAGAAATGTTGGACACAGTTGTGGTCGTAAGTCAGGAACTGCCTGTGTTCAGAGAGCTCCCCTATTTCGCATTAACGAAGGAGGGGGAGGAGGGGGCTCTGGAACGACACAATCCTTAGCAAGAATAAACTGAGGGGTGCAGGTGTGTCTTTGTGTAGTCCACGGGGGGGGGGGGTTCCCTGTGTGACACCCCCCCCCCCCAGCCACACCCCGCCTTCAACCAGGAGCCCCTCGGCGCCCCCCCCCCCCCCAAGACCTCCGCGGGTGGCCCCTCCTCCCAGCGCCCCATTCGCAGCCCCGCCCTCCTCCCGGAGGACCAGGCGGGACGAGGGGCGGGGCCTGCCGCCTTGAGTGGCAGCCGCCCCCTCGCCTTTGTTCCCTGGCCGACGACACCGCGCCCTTGAAGCCCTGACCAATGGGAGGAGGACTCTTCTTCCGAGGCGGGCGCTGATGCGGATTGACGCGGAGGGCAGCCACTGAGTGCTCTCTTCCTGGCGATCGGCGCCGCTTTCCTCCAATCAGAGTGGCGAGTCTGGCGGGCGCCCAATCCTTGACGGGAAGGGCGCGGCTTCCCGCTGCTGTTGTCGTCCGCTGCCTTCCGAAGGAGAGGAGTCCGATCGGGGGCTTTGCTCGCGGGAGCGGCAGGCGGGCGGTGACGGCGCGGTGGCTCTTCCAGTCGGGGACATGTCGAGGCGGGCGGGGCTCCGGCAAGCCGCTTGGAGGAGACGAGTGGCCGCGCAGGCGACGGCGGCGCCCGACTCGAGTTCCTCCGGGAGACTGCGCCGCTCGACGCCCCCCCGGCCCTGAGCCCCGGACGCGGCCCGCGGAAGGCGAGTAACGGCCCTCCGGGAAGCGCCCTCAGCCGCCGGACTACATCGCCCGGCATGCCCCGCGCCGAGGCGGAATCAGGCGGCGCGCGCGGCATCATGGGGCCCGGGAGGGAGGGGGGAGGGAGGGGCTGCTGGGCGCGCGGCATCGCGGGAAGTGTAGTTTTGGCCGGCGCAGGAGCCTCCCGAGGAAGGCCTGAGGGTTGGGCTGCCCTCGCTGGGGCCGCTGGGGCTGCGGGACGTTTGCGCGGCTTCCAATGTCTGGTTGGGGGGGGGGCGTAAAGAAAACGGGGGCTGCGCCTGTTCTCCGAAGCTCCTGAAGCAACGGATGGAAACGAGTCAAGGGGAGACGCAGGCTGGAATTGGAGAGAAGCTCCCTGACAGTGAGGACAATTAACCAGCGGAACGACTTGCCACCAGAAGTTGCCCCATCACTGGAGGCTTTGAGGAAGAGGCGGGACAGGCATTTGCCCAGGATAATGTAGAGGGTGGACTAGAAGACCTCCAAGGTCCCTTCAAATGCTGTTATTCAGCCTCCACCAAGCGGATGTCATCCCATCTTGGGTTCCACGGAACCCATTGAATTGCTTTGGAGTTGCACACTAAATGCACACAATTGATGCCCCCTAACCAGGCTTGCCCCGCTGGGGCCAGCCCAGCCTGGCTTAGTAAGGCAAGGGGGCTCCCCAGGCACCCCTAAACTCGGCTGTGGCTTACCACAGAGAAGCCGCACCACATGCTGCTGAACCACAAGCAGCCCTGCCTGCCTGCTTAGCCCAGGACGTGCTAGAGGTGCTTCCCCGAGCCAGCCGGGAGTCCTTCCAAAGCCTCCATTGGCTCCCCAGAGGAGCCTTGTACGGCCTGCCTGCCGTGTCCTCTTGCAGAGAGGGCTAAACTCTCCAGGCGGAAGGGCTGCTGCGGGAGGCCCAATGGGCAGCTTTCCGGCTGCCAAAAGCCCCACCGCTAAAAGGGGTCAGATGCAAAGTTGCATGTGGTTTTGTCTGGTAGCATTTTGGGGAGCAGCAAAGGGGATCTCTGGGGGCACAGCTGGCGCTGATTCTTCTTGAGGCTTTTGATGATCTCCACTGCTCTCCCTTGGTGGCATTTCTCTGCCCAGCCGTTTCCAGCCTCCCGTCCCAAATCTGTTCCTCTTTTGAGGTCCGGTTTTCAGACCAAAAGCTGCTGGGACGCCCCTCCCCGAGTGTTAAGGAGAGTGGATCCTGGGGGATCCCCCTGGCTGAGCCGCCCAGCTCTCCCTCCCGTTTCCCCAGGTGTAACCAGAGGATCCGTTTCTTTCTCTCTGCCAGGGAGTTCAACTGCACTGCAAAGTACCGAAGGCCTCTTTGGCCCCAGGAAGTGCAATAATGAAGCTGTTGGAAAACTCCAGTTTTGAAGCCATCAACTCCCAGTTGACAGTGGAAACGGGAGACGCGCATATTATTGGCAGGTGAGGGTGTGGGCGCTTTGGAGGAAAGGGCAGCGGTTGTAACAGGAGTCTTCAGGTATGGTCCCCCTAATTAATATGGCTTCATATGGCAAATTGGTGTCAATTCTGGGCCAGAACCCATCCTGCGAAAGAGCACCCGGCCCACCCACCCTGGTCCAGCGATTCCCGTGAGCAGCCCTTGAATCTCCAATCAGAGCAGCTGCTTGGCCCTTTGCCCGCCTGTCTTGAGCAGCCATGAGGGTCTCCTTGTGTGGAGATGCCTGATTGCGAGCCTTCATTCTTCCTTTTGCTGACTTCAGCTGCTTCTTTCCTGAGAGCAGTTTGGTCTCCTTTCCCTTCTTTCCCTGAGTTCTCTGGCTGTCTTTTCAATTCCGCCACCTTTTGTTTTCATACCTCTGTCGAGCCCTTCGTGTAATCCCACCAGCGACTTCACGCTTTCTCCTAGGTAGCTCCCCTCCGTCCCTCAGGGCCTTCGTTTTTAATGACCTCCCTGGGAATCATGGATTTGTCCTCAATTGCATCAGCCTTGAAATTGGGCCGTGAGAAAGAAATGGCAGACCCTCTTAGCTGAAATACCATCTCCATGCAGAGCAGTCAATGCTTTATCATACATTATAATACCATATATTAATATCTTGTATTATATTATTATTATATGTTAAATTTACACGCTGCCCATCTCGCTGCCAGGCAACTTTGAATGAACGAACAACTGAATCCAGAATTATTCTGATTTATTGCTGACTTGCCTTGTGGGTGTCTCGAAAGGAACCTCTTTGGTTCACCTCCTGGCCCGGGCAGCAGCCAAGAGGGGCCACCGTCTGGCTGGCCAAAAAATGGGTCTTTCCCTGAAAAACAGGTGCCAGGCTCCGCTAGCTCAGGAGGAAGCAGTGGCCCCGAAGCGACCTTGGCTGGGGGTGGAGGTGGGGCTGGCCTCAGGGGGATCCCTTCATCTCCCCACAGGATCGAGAGCTATTCGTGCAAGATGGCCGGGGATGACAAGCACCTCTTCAAGCAGTTTTGCCAGGAGGGTCAGCCACACGTCCTGGAGGCTCTGTCGCCGCCCCAGACCACCGGCATCAGCCCTAACCGGTAGGTGCACCCAGCCGCCTGTGCAAAGGCCACGCTCCCCCAAAGGCCCCTGTTGGCTTGCACTACCAGTCAGCTGCACGAGCGCAGCTCCCTTGGAGACAGGAACAGGAAAAACAAGGTGGCGGGGTGGGGGGCAATAAAGGGGCCTCTTCCCAGCCTCCCCCTCTAGGTCAGGTCAGCCGGCTGGCTGGCCTGCTTGGGGAAAGGCTGCTGTCCCCTGTCCCCGTGGGAGGACATGGGCAGCGTCTCTCCAACCCCCCCAATTGAGCTAAGCAGGACCCAGATTGCCTGGGGAGCCTGGCTGCCCCCTCCAAGGCAGCCCTGGGGCCAAGCGGTGTGTGTGTCTGTCGTGCCAGGCTCAGCAAGAGCCAGAGTGGAGACGAGGAGGGGCCCCTCAGTGACAAGTGCAGCCGAAAGACCCTCTTCTACCTGATCGCCACCCTGAACGAATCTTTCCGCCCGGACTACGACTTCAGCGCCGCCAAGAGCCACGAGTTCAGCCGGGAGCCCAGCCTCAACTGGGTAAGCGGGCCCCTTGCCCTCCGCACTGGCAGGGCAGCCGACCTTGGAACCCTCTGGAAGCCTCTGTCCTGGGTCCCTTGCCCAAGGAATCGAGGGGGTGCCCGGGAGAGACCTCCAGGGACTCGGGGGCTGGTAGCGCTCACGGAGGAGGAAGCGTTGTGGCTGGAGGGCCCTGAGGTTGCTCGGGGTGCAGGAGAGGGTGGGCGCTGTTTGTCCCGCTTCCCGCCCGAGTTCCTCCCGCTGTCATCAGGCCTGGCCAGACTTTGGAGAAGGCGGCTTCTCCCTCCTTCCCGTTACCCCCTGTACCTAGCCCAGAGGTGGGGTGCAGTGCGCCTCCACTCCTGAAATGCTGCATTGGCTCTTCCACCAACCTCCGCATCCTGTGGAAAGACTTTCTGGGAACCGCAGGATGCGCCAGTTCCTCCCCATTTGCAGTCCCAGGTGTGTCCATTTGGGGGCGTTTTTCAGGTGGTGAATGCCGTGAACTGCAGCCTCTTTTCTGCCGTCCGGGAGGATTTCACTGCTTTGAAGCCTCACCTGTGGGACGCGGTCGACCAGGAGATCTGCCTCTCCGAGTGCGACATCTACAGGTGGGAGGCTGTGAGGGAGTTTGGGGGGGCGGGAGGGGGGAGGGCGTTCCCCCCCCAAGCGAGGCCCCTCCAGCTCCCCTTCTGTGCCACAGCTACAACCCGGATCTGGATTCGGACCCCTTTGGGGAGGAGGGCAGCCTCTGGTCGTTCAACTACTTCTTCTACAACAAGCGCCTGAAGAGGATCGTCTTCTTCACCTGTCGCTCCATCAGGTGAAGGCAGGGGAGGCCCTGGGGGTCCCCGGCTCTTCTCCCGGCCTCCGGGGTGTGTTCTGAGCCCCCTTTGTGTCCCCCCCCCCCTCCAGCGGCTCCACCTACCGTACTCACTCCGAGGCTGGGAATGAGTTGAACATGGACCTCAGTGAGGACGATGCCGAGGAGACCCCCGGCAGCTGCGACAGGGACGGGGGCAGCATTGAGGCGGAGAAGTGAGTTGTCCCCCGCCCCCCGTACTCCCCCCCCCGCCCCTGGCCCCACCTGCTGCAGTCTGGGGGGGGTCATTCTTGGGCCAAGCCTGGCCGCCTCTCGCCTGGGCTGGAGAAGTGATGGGCGCCCCCTTCTGCCAACAGGAGGCAGGTGGTCTGCATGTGATTCCTGTGCCGGGGGCTTCTCCCATGGAGGACGGCGCTGCCAGCTCTTTCCCCAAACAACTCGGCCTTGTTGCGTTGCTCTGCCTGCCCTGTGGATGCTGCGTGCGGAATTGGCCCTCCGGACGCCCAGGATGCTGCCAGCAAGTCCTCCGCCTGCCGGCTCAGCCTTCAGGGACCCAGTTCTTGTGACTCTGCGCCTCTCCTGCCCTGCCTGCGGGACACGACGATTTGCAGGCGGGGAGACACGGCCCCGAGGCTGGCTGATGGGAGGGGGGGGCCGGACTGGCTGCTGCGGGGGCTCCTTTTAGCCTTGAGACCCTGGAAGGAGAAGCTGAATTAACATGGGAACCCCCCCCCCTTTTTTTAATCCCCCCCCCAAGACCTTTGCCCTCAAATAGCTGGACTGGCATTTGGGGCCCTCTGGCTTCCCCCAGGGCTCCTAGAGATTTTATTTTTGTATTCCTGCCAAGGGTCTGCTTGTGCCCCCCTCCCCAGCACTTTTACCAGCTGCAGCAGCAGCGGCTCCCCCTTCCCAAAGACTGATGGAGGCTAGCTTCCCCCCCCCCTCCCAACAGGAGCCCCCAGCAGCGCTCCCTGCACTGAAGGGGCCAGGGCTGTCCATCCATTTGTCCGTCCATCTGAACAGCAGTCCCCTCTCCTTCTGCCCTGCTCTCCTTTCGCACTGACTCAGATTCCTGCCTGGGGGGTGTGTGTGTATCTTTGTGTGTCTTTTGTGGGAGTGGGCAGGTGCCATTGCCTCTGCTGCAAACATTTGGACAGCCTGCCCCCCCACTGGGGCCAATGGTGGGGACAGCAATTCCTCTCCATTCCCTGCCTTCAAATGGGGTGCAGTATAAAGGGGGGGGGTGCTATTCTCCAGGACCCCCACCAAAATTCAGCCTTGCATAGACACTCCAAATCTGCCCATTGCAGGAGCACTTAATCTCCCCCCCCCCCCCCCGTGGAATGGTGGTCCCTCTGGAAGACATTCAACTCCCCCCCCCCCCTTGTTGGCTAGTGGTTCTGTTGGCTATAAAGGTTTTTTCTCTCTGACTTTTGTCTCTGGCGGATTTTTGGGGCGCTGGTGAAGCAGGAGGGGGGATGATCCCGGGGGCTCCTTGTCTGCTTTGGCCCTCCGGGGGGGGGAGGCCGGGCAGCCCCTTCCTCTGGTTGAGCGTTTTCCACAAAAGGAGAAACCCCAATTGGGCGGGGGAGCAAAAGGGGCGCCCCGGGTGGTTACGGATCTGCAAACGCTGCGGGCGGCGCCGACCGCCTGACCCCCCCCCCCCCGGTCCCCTCTGCTCTCGGGCTCCACGCGCGGAGTCGGCGGAGGGGCGGCCGGCGCTGGGACAGGGTGGAAAGCAGGCGGGGCGGGGGTCTCGGTCCCCGCTGCGATCAAAGCCCGGGTGAGCTGGGCTTGGGCCAGGGCTCTCAATCCGTCTGCCCGGGACGATCGGCGCCGGAGACCGGTGTCCCGGGGCGGCCCGTGTGCGGAGGGAGAGCGCTCGGCTGGCTCCGGCTACGCCCGGCCTGCAGGAAGCGGCGCCGCAACCGCCCGGCCGTCGCCAGGGAGACCCGCCGCCAGGTGCCTCCAGGCGCAGGTGAGCCGCTCCTGGCCGGGCGGGTGGAGGGGTCGCGAGGCTTCGGGCGAGCGCGGCCGCCCCTCCGAGGGGAGCGCTTCGTCCGGCCTTTGGCTGGCGAAAGGTCCGTCTCCTCCGAAGGGCTCCCGGGCCGGTTGCCGGGGATGCCGGGCGGGACCTCCTAAACGGCCGTTTCTTTCCTCCTGTCCGCTCGGCCTCCTGCAGCCGCCTCGTGGCGCGCCGCCTGCTTCCCTTCCCAGCCCCCGTCCACCCCCTAGGTAAGCGGGCGACCCCCGGGAGCGTGGCAGCGCCGCGCGTGGCTCCGGATGCAGCGCAGGCCTACTCCGCGGGGCTGCCGCGCGGCTTGCCGAGGATGGGCGCAGTGCAAGTGATACCAAAGCGGGCGCTGCCTCCCCCGGGCAGGAGCTGAGCCCGAAGCGGGGCTGCCTCGCGGGGTCCGGCGGGGGCGCTCGCCCATCATCCGCCTGCGGGCTCTCGGGGGAGAGGCGTGCCGGAATACACTCGGGGTGAGGGGGGTATTCGCGCCCTCGACGAGGCTGCCGCGCTCCGGAGGCGGCTGCGGTGCCGCCGCGGAACCCCGCTCTGCCTTTGCGCCTAATCTTCACTTCCCAACCGTTTGGTCCCCGAGCGATGGCAGCCACGGAAGTGTTGACGAGGGAATTTTACGGCCCCTTGATGACCATCCTGGCAGCATCTCTCCGTCCTCTGATGGCGTTACTGTCTGTCGGGGGGTCCTCCGCCTGCCCTGGGTTTTCCTCTTTAGTTATAAAAAAATTAAAGTGGGATGAAAAATATATATTTTTTTTTAAACAAAAACCCTCCCCGGGGCTCCTCGGGGCTCCCTTGTTTTCTTGCAGACATTTCATTCCCCAAACTAGGGAGGCACCTTCACTGATGTTAGCCCTGGTGATGCTACCCAGCTTGGCTCAGGTGCCTGTGCCAGAGAAGAGCCAAGCTGAAGGAGCCCCTCCCACCTTCAGGGGTTGTTTCCTTCATTGGTACAATTCCCCAAGGGGGGGTTGCCTGTTAGATATCGAAAGCTGTGCGACTGCACCACGGCCTGGACTGGGAGCCACAGGTGGGCTACGCAAGCAGCTTCCAGGACTCCTTAAAAAACATTTCTCTTCCATCCCTCTGATCTGTGCCCTCCCTCCTTTTTCTGATCCTTTCCATTTCCATCCCGTGGGGCAGAGAGTGGAAAGAAAGGGATTTCAGGGGGCTCCTGTAAGCGGTTTGCCTACTGTGCCCGCAGCTCTCGGCCCCGGCCCATAGCGCGGTCACATCGCTTTCAGTACGTACAAGAAAGTGACACGGCAGTAGTGCCTTCTAAAGGAGGGGTCTCCAACCTTGGCAACTTTATGACTTGGTGGGCAACTGAGGAATTCTGGGAGTTGAAGTCCATGTCTTAAAATTGCCATGTTGGCAAGACTATTAGGATACCTGCAGATATACTATCTGAAATAGCATAGATTCTCCTGCTTGAGCAGGGGGCTGGACTAGAAGACCTCCAAGGTCCCTTCCAGCTCTGTTCTGTTCTATTATTCTATTCTAGGGAAATGGAAGGACGAGGGGTGACCTGACTAGTCTTGTTTCTTTCCATCTGCAAAGCACAATGGCGGGCACTGATTTCCCACTTAGCTATTGCATCACTTTGTGGCAGAATTTCCAATCCCTGCAGGGGTCATTCAGTGAGGACCACCTGTTTTTACAAGTCACAATAAGTTTGGACGCTTTGCGGAATCAGTTGTATAACACAAGGACCCATTGAAATGGATGGCTTGGGTAATGCAGCTGGTTTTCTGCCTAGAACAGTGTTTCTCAACCTTGGTAACTTGAAGATGTCCGGACTTCAACTCCCAGAATTCCCCAGCCAGCGAATGCTGGCTGGGGAATTCTGGGAGTTGAAGTCCGGACATCTTCAAGTTACCAAGGTTGAGAAACACTGGCCTAGAACCTTCCTTTGCAACGTTCTCCTGCCCGTGGCCACTTAACTGCACATCCACCCCAGGGAGCTGCAGGACCCCCTGAGGACCCCAAGCAGCCCAGGGGAGCTGGTAGCCAGTGGGGTGTCCCGGCCTCCTGGCATCATCTGTGAACGATCAAAAGAAGAGATCAGCTTTGATGGCAACCTTGGATGGCGTTTTTGACCAATCTCTGGCTGCCCCTCCGTTTATGTCTTCCAGAGTCAACTCCAGTCCTGAGATCTGGTTGGGAACCTTGATTTGGGGCCCTTCAGCCGCGCACACCCCTCCTTCAGCAGGAGGGCAGCTCTTCCGATGTGCCCGGCTGCCAAGATGGTGGAGTCCTCGGGCAGCAGCTGTAAGCAAGCCACACACACACACACACACCCTTGGCTGGGCACCTGCCGGCCAGTGGGGAGCCCTCTCCTCTTGCCCTGAACCTCTGACCCCCTTCTGCAGCCAGCCGAGTGGGGCAGAGGAAGAGGCCGCACCAGCAGTCCCCGCCTGCTGAAGAGGAGATGAAGAAGGAGCAAGGGGCTCCCCTCCGAGCAGGGCAGGCAAGGGGGCGCAGGCTCTGGGGCCGCCTCCGGAGGGGCTTCCGCCGGGCTGTGGAAAAGGTATGTTCCTCAGAGGGTCTGCCTTCTGGACAGCCCCCTCAGCAGGGGAGAGAAGCAGCCCAGCCCTTTCTCTGCGGCTTCCTGGGCTGGACACCCTCCCCTCCCCTGGGATTCTGTGGGCTGGTAGAGGAAAAATTAAGAGGCGCTTAAAAGCACCTTTTCTTAAAGGGCATCACAAGAATTTAAGGAAATTTTATTTCTGTGATAATAATATATGTGAAATTGGTAGGATAAAGGCATTGAATTGGCACAGAAACAATCCGATACAAGGATCACCTCTGCCGAGATGGGCAGCATACAAGGTTAAGGACTACAAAAGGCAGAGGCGAGCGAATGGGCCAGGAAAAGCCGCCCCTGCCTGCCCCCATCGTCCCCGCCCAGGAGGAGGAAGAGTGGCATCCAGAGTCGGGTGCCCATGGCAGTGCTGGGGAGGATGGGTGGGGGAGTCAGAGCAAGGAAAGGGCCCCTCTGACCCAGAGGTGTGCCGCCGTCCAGCAGAGGGCCCCAGGGACCCCAGGGTAACACCAGGCAAAGGGAGCCAGGGCCGGTCTCTGCCCAAGGCTTCCCCAGGGAAGGTAGGTTGATGGGGGCAGCAGAAACATAACTGGCCCCTCCCCCAAAGAAAGTCTAGGAACCAGTGGTGGGTTTCAAAAACATTTTTGGAGCCTCTTCTGTAGGTGTGGCCTGCTTTCCGGGTCCACTGGTGGAACCTCTTCTAACCGGTTCGGTGGATTTGACCAACCGGTTCTACCGAATAGGTGTGCGAACTGGTAGGAACCCACCTCTGTTGGGAACCCTCACTCCTGCCAAGAGGCCGAGTCTTGCCTTTCAGTCAGATACACACACACCACCAGATGGCCACGGATAAGGAGACCCCACCCCACCCCCCCCCCAGCAGTCAGAGGAAAGTAGAAGTCTTCAAACGTGGCAACTTTAAGACTTGTGGACTGGCTGGAGAATTCTAGGAATTGTCCACAAGTCTTAAAGTTGCCACGTTTGGGGACCCCTGGAGTAAAGCCACCCTTCAACACCCCCCTCCCCCTGTGACCTGACCCTTCTCAGGCTTGATGGTCAGCCTTGTGGGCAGGGCTGTGCCTCCTGCAAAGCGGAAGACCTTTCCCATGCTTCATGCTGGCACTGCCAGGGAGCAGATGGCGCAGAGAGGAAGAGGGTTGGGAACTCAGGGCGGGGTCCTGGCTGGCGGTTGCCAGTCCTGCCACAAGGTCCCCATCCAGCCACAACCTCGCAAAGAGCCGGCCCCTCCGGACACAGGCTTTTCTTCCCGGGTCAGATGAAGAACGAGGAGATGAAGACCCTCCACCTGAGCCATGGGCTGCAGCACCAGTGCCGCATCGTCCTGCCCAGCCCCGTACGCCATGTGACCCACGACCTGCAGAGAAGGGCCTTCGTGGTGCTGGACGCAGCCAACACGCTGCACCTCTTGACGGAGGACGGCTGCTGCAGGGAGAGCGTGAAGGGCCTGGCCCCCATGACGGGCATCCTCTATGCCTCCCACGTCAACCAGTTTGTGGCCTGGTTCACGGGAGGCCTGCAGGTCCTGGACTCCAACTTCCAGCTGCTCTCGCAGGTGCCCTCCTCCCTGCCCATCCGCTGTGGCATCTACAGCAAGCAGCTGAACAGGATCGTGACTGCCGGAGACGGGAACCTGACCCTCTGGAGCTTCCGTTACGGCTCCCGCAGCCTCCAGTGCCGAGCCAGCGTGAGCACCGGCCTGGGGCCCACTGACCTCTTTGTCCGCCTCGCCCTGGACACCGGCAGCCTCAGCGAGCCCCACCGCTGCTTTGCCTCTTGTGCCACCGGTGTGGCCACCTTCGACATCTCCAGGGGGAGTCTCCTGGCCTTCAGCACGAAGCTCCATAGCAGGTGAGGTTGCCATGGCTGGGGAGGGCCCCCTGTGGCCCCATGGCTTGGCTCAGCGCTCTTTGGTCCAGTGCTTCTCGAAATCTCCAGGAGGCCAGAACGGGGCTCCAAAGGTACCATTCCCCTCTTGTCCTCAGCATCCCTCACTTGGGGGGGAGGAATGAAGGAGAGATCTGGGCAGTGCCCCCGCCCCATCTGAGGCTGCTTTGTACGTGAAGAAGGCAGTATTGTGGCGCAGGGCTGGCCTCGGGCTTGGGCCAGGCACTGGTGCCTCCAGCTAGGTGTGAACAAGGCGCCCTCCTGCTTAGAGACGGCGGGGGGGGGGGGTCAATTCCAGGTGCCTCCGTGTCTCTTTGCAGAGAGATCACAGACCTTGCCTATTGTGAAGCCATTGGCTGCGTTATCACAGCCTCACGGGACACCACCATCAAGGTGTGGAACAAGGAGTGGCACATTCAGATCGTCTTTGTGGGGCACACCGGTGAGTTCGGCTGCCCAGGTGCCCGTCGGTTGAGCAGGAGGAGGAAAGCTTCCCCATCCTTGCCCTTCCTTCCTGCCCACTTATGGACAAGGAGGATGAGGTGGGCACAAGAGTTGCCCCGTTCCAAAGATCTACACGGCTGCTAGAAGTCCAACAGGCGAAGCTTCCATCCACCTGAAAGTGGCTGGTGGGAGAGCTGAGCCTCTTGTCTGCTGAAGGCTCCTCTGCCCTCGACTGCTGAGCCCACGGCTGGTTCTCCCCCCAGGGCCTCTGAGCAGTCAAACTCTGGGGAAGGCCTGCAGCTTCTTCTTCCTCTTGCTGCCCCCCCCTCCTCCCTTCTGCCTGCAGCTCCAGTCATTGCTGTGAGCATCTACCCCCGCCGCCCCCTCATCTTCTCTGCCTCCCAAGATGGGACCATCCGCACCTGGAACCTCAACACCATTGACCAGGTAGACCAGGTTCACGTCTCGGAGCCCGTGGAGTCCCTGGACACCCACACCAGTTCTCACGTCTTCTCCATCTCGGGCTGCACCCTCAACCTCTGGAAAATCAACCAGCTCTACTCGCTCTACACCCCGCTGGGCTCGCCCGCCAAGCGGCTCAGCTGCATCGACCTGAGCCTTCTGGGCAACTTCCCTGCCCGCATCCTCTGCCTCTGCCAGGACTCCACGGTGCAGCTGCTGGAGGCCCAGAGTGGCGCCCCCGTGTCCATCCTCTCCTTGGACCAGTATTCCCCGGCTCGGGACGTGGCCTACTGCTTGCCCCGGGAGACGCTCTTCGTGCTGCTGGAGCAAGGCCAGGTGCTGCGCGTCAACGCTGCCACCAGCCCCATGACGGTGAAGCGGTCCTTCAGCAGCAGCCTCTGGGACTCCAAGCCCTGCTGCATCCTGCTCTACAGCCACGTGGTGGAAGCGGAGAAGGTGCAGGCCACGTGGCTGGAAGTGACCCAGAACCAAGGCTACCGGAGGAAGTGGCAGAAATCCACCATCAACATGCAGGACAGAAACAGGTAGGCGGCCCCCAGGAGCCCCGGCTCTCGCTCCCTGCGCTCCAGTCCACAGCCGCTGCCTGGCCTGCTCATGCATCCAGTAGAGTCCCCTGGGGGGGGGGGTGTCTTCCAGCCATTGCCTGGGGGGGAGGAGCTGCCCTGGCTTCTCCTGGACAGCTCTTGAATTTCAGGGAGAGGCGCCTGGCCTGGAGGCCTTGGCTGAGGAGACCCACCCTGAAAGGCCAGTCTTGGGAGGCACTGAGAGGGTGGAAAGTCTCAGGCAAAACGCCTTCTGCCACGGGTCAGAGCTGGGGGCACCTTTGTGCCCTCGGTGTGCTTCTCCCCACCAGATTCCTGCCAATTCTGGGGCACAAAAACGGTTCCCTGAGTGTCATAGATTGGTTCTCGGGCCGAGTGCAGTACACCGTGGAGGCGCATAACCCTGAGCGGGTGACAGCACTGGCTGAGTACACCACACAGATATGCGTCTTGTCAGCAGGTGAGTCTCCAGGCCCCAGAGGGGAACGAGAAATGGCCTAGAGAGGCCGGCCTCCGGGGGGCAGAGTGGAAGACAGCCTTACACAGCTGCCTCCGGAGTTCTTCCGCCTTTGGTGATTTGGGGGGAGCAATCCAGGAAGGCCAGCTGGATCCCCAGGTCTGCCAGCATCAGAAGCCGCCGCTTCTCACAGGCTGCCCACAGTTTGGTGCCAGTGGACCAGCAACCCTGGGAGGAAGCCGTGGGCAGCATCGCCAGGAAGTTCCCTGTGGAAGGGCTTCCCGCAGCCCTATGCCGAACTGCCCGAGGCTCTTCCGCAGCCCCCCAGGAAGGCAGCTTTTCCACTGGGGTGGGGTTCCCTTCCTCTCTAGGGAGAAGCTGCCCCTTGGGGTGACTGGCCCAGGGAAAAGGCCTTGTTGCTTCTGCCGCCCCAGGGTGCCTCCCCCCAGGAGCCCTCGTCTTCCTCCCCTGCTTCTGGGGGCAACAGAATCTCCTCTGCAGCCGAGAAGGCTCCTCAGGGGTCCCTCCTCCTTTCCTGGGGGCTCCACCCCTGGGGGTTGCAGACATTGATCTGGAATAGCACAGGGTCTCTTGCTTGAGCAAGGGTTGGACTAGAAGACCTCCAAGGTCCCTTCCAGCTGTGTTATTCCCACACTGGGGAGCAGCGTGTCAGAGCCTTTGCTCTCCCTGCACAATTGTTTGAAGCTGCTCTTTTTTTCAGTGGTGTCACAATAATACTTGGAGATTCTTGGTGCTTCTTCTCTGTAAAAATCCCAGTTAACACCCCCCCCCCGCCCTGGTTTTGGGGGAGGGCATCCCACTCTAGAGCCTTTCCACTTCCCACGAAAGAAGAGGGACTCCCGCAGCCTTTGGGAGGGTCAAGGGCAGAGGAAGAGCCAGCAAAGTGAAGCAGGGAGGACGGGTGGGGGGTGTGTGTGGCCCACCTAAACCTTCTGAACAGAATTGGCTCTTCCTCTCCCTCCCCTCCCCCCCCTTTGAATCCCAGCAAACCTTCCTGGCTTCCACCTGCACGCCTGGCCTTTGGGTCTGAATCCGCTCATCTGGACCGCCTCCTGGTGCTCCCCTCAGGCCCATTTTTCTACTCCACCCAACTTCCTCCGTTGCCCATTCGCTCTTGACCCCCCCCCCCTCTGTACCACTTTCGCCATTTCCCCACCTCATTCCCTTCCAGCAACTTCCTTCCCAGCCTTCCCTTCCCTAACCAAGTGGCGCCTTTGCCCGGAACAGGAGCTGACCTAACGGTGAAGATGTGGCGCCTCTTCCCCTACACGGAGGAGAGCCTCCTCCTCCTCCTGTGCATCTCCTGCGCCTCCCCTGCGTGGCACATGTGCTTCCTGGGAGAGACCCTGGCGGTGGCCTTCCAGGACCCCGAAACGGTCACTTACAGCATCGTCCACTACAATCTGATGGAGCAGACGCGCTCCGAGCACGGACCCGAGGATGACGCCCAGGATGACATCACCGGTGGGTGAGAGCGGCCCTGATGGGGACCGGGGGAGGCAGAAGACGTCATTCCACCAGGACTGGGCGGGTCTCAGCTCCATCCTCCCCCCCCCCCCTCACTGTGTGTCCTCCTCCTCTTCCCAGGACTCTGCTGCTGCCCAAACCTCCAGCTCTTTGCCTCGTCCAGCCGGGATGGGTCGGTGAAGATCTGGGACCACAAGAACAAGCTGATCCGGTGAGGGGCGGGGTGGAGGGGGGGGCCGAGGGCCTGGTCCCGAGGGAGCCAGCATGTGGGTCCAGCGTGTGGGTGCAGCTTGCCCCCTAACCCTGCAGCAGCAAAGGGGAGTGGCTGTGCCCAAGCCTCCCCCCCTCAAGTCTGGTCCAGTGCAGTGCTGATCTCTTCTCCTGGACCCTGCTTTCCTCCTCCTCCCCACAGGGGCTCATCCAGCTGGGCTCCAGGCAGCCAGTGAGTGGGGCTGCTCTCCAAATGCCGCCTCTGCTTGGCCTCCTGCCTGCCTGCCATAGAGAGAGAGGCTGCTTCTGCGCTTCCTTGGGACTCTCTTTCAGCAGAGGAGGTGGGCTTTCCTCCCCTGTCTCCCATCTGGGGGTCCAGGGCCCCAACCCTGCCTGCCTTCCCTGCAGGCACCTGAAGCTGAACACCATCCCGGAGAGCCTGGCCTTCGCTAACCACAAGGGGGACCTGCTGGTGGGCCTGGAGCAGCACCTGTACCTCATCCCCCACATCCAGTACCTGCCCAGCTACTACCAGATGCAGGTGGGTCCAGAGGGCACCCTTGCTGGGCACCCGAAGGCCCAGGGCTGTGGGCCTGCCTCTCTGCATCCCCTCCTCCTCCTCCTCTTGCAGCTGCTGTGGGCAAAGTTCCTGGAGCCCCTCCAGGACGTCTCGCTGCCCATGAGCCCCTCCTCCTTTGAGGCCCTGGTGCAAGAGAACGACCGCCGCTTGAGGCAGGAGCTGCCGGTGGAGAAGTCCGAGTGAGCTCCTGGGCTGAGAGGGGTCTCGGGTGGTAGCAGTCCCCCAGCACCCTTGCTGTGTAGGTCCCCGAGCATCAGACCAGAGGTCCCAGGACACTCCCCAGGACACTCCCCTCTGTCCCCATTGCTCCTGGGGGCTCCTCCGCCTTGGGGCGCCTTTAGGTTCTCAAAGGCCTGGTGCGTCTGCGCTGCTTTCCACATGCGAGGGAGCGCCTGCGTCTGCACACGCCTTCACGCCACTCTCCCCTTCGACGGCCTTGCCACCTTCTCCGCAGAGCCGAAAGAGGGCGACTGGCATAGAGCCACCCAGCTGGGTCTCCCGCCTCAGGGGGTCCCAGTTTCTAACCGGGAAGTCCTAAATATCTGAGGTGCCCGAGGGAAAAGGTGGGGCAGGGCGTCTCCCCCTGGGAGGAGAGCCAGAAGAAGGGAAGGGACACAGCCGGGACTCCCGTGGAAGGAAGGGCCGCCCGGAATGTGGGTGGGGAGCCTCCTGGGGGTTGGGAATTTGCTGGAGCTGCTACTTGGGTCCTCCCGGATTTTGGGGGCAGGGTGTTTCCTGCTCCGGGGCCTCTGTGAGGAAGCCTCTCTTGTGCCAGAGCAGCTGCAGCCCTGGGGGTGGGGATGAGGTTGGGGGCCGCCAGGAGAAGGACCTGCTCCTCTTTCTGCAGGTCCAGCGTGTCCAGCACCTTCCAGGTGCCCCTGAAGGAGTCCAAGGAGGTCAGGGAGGCCCGGCTCAAGCAAGAGGTCAGTCATGCTGGGACAAGGGAGGCTGGTGCGGCTGCAGCTGGGGGTGGGGGATGGCAGAGGGAGCACAGTACAGCAGGAGCCACCTGGGGGCTTCGCTGCGCTTGGAGGCTGAGCCGGCGGGTTTTGCAGGGCATTGCGCAGGTGGCGGAGAGGAACCGGGACCTGCAGCTGCTGCAGGAGGGGAAGCTCAGCCGGGCCAAGAGAGGACCCCTCCCCAAAGAGATGCAGGAGGAAGCCTTCAGGCGCTACCTGGGCTTCTTTTACAAGGAGCAGCTCAACCTGCAGGTGGCGCTGCGGCTGGCGGGGCTGCTGGGGCTGGGGTGGGAGCGCAGGGTGGGTCTGGGCCTCAGCCCCCTGCCCCTTCTCAAGAGTTTCCCTTCCCAGTGCCAGCCCCCTTCTGTTGGTGGCCTTCCCGGGCACCACGGGGCTCCTCCACTCCTGCCCCAACCATTTCTGTGCCATGGAGCTCCTCCCATGCCCTCCCCTGCCATGGGCTCTTCTGGGCAGTGGGCATGGGGAGGGGCTGTTCTCTGCAAAAGGCTGAGAAGGCTGGCAGTCCGCTGGTACATGGGACCCCCCTTGACCAGGTCTGGCAATATTAATAACGGGCAGCTTTTCCTGTCAAATGGGGGGGAGGTTCCTAGGTCCCCTGTGTTGGATCCCAGCTCAGCCCCGCCCCTTCTCCCCACAGATCCCTGAAGAGGATCCTTTCAATGCCGATGAAGTGCTGGAATCCCTGGCCCAGATGGATCCTCTCTCTGCCCTCCGCGGACCCACCATCTCCCGCATGTTCCTGGGAGGATTCATAAAGCCCCGGAGTCTCGAAATGAGCAGCTCCCTCTTTGTCGTAATGGGCCCTTTCACACTCTCTGGGGTCCCTGGGGTCTCTGGTTGGATTCTGGGGGGGGGAGCAGCCAGCCCGGAACCCGACCAGGCCGCCTCTTTTTCCCCCTTGGGGGGTCCCCAAAGCTGCAGTCCCTCCCCCCCCCGGGACTTCCAGCTGCACTACCTCTGTGTCATTCTGCACCCCAGGGCTGTGGCCGGGCAGGGTGTATGCTGAGTGCCCCCCACCCTTTGCTGGGCCTGCTTACAGAGGGACCTTTCTTCCTCCCCCCCCCAGGATATCAGCCCCTCCCTGCGTTGGACCTCTTCTCAGGCAGTTCCTGGCTCCCTTCAGGTGAAGAGGAAGAAGGTGAGGAGAGTCTGCTTGCCCAGGTGCCAGATTGGTGGGAGGGGGGTGCTTGTGGGAGGTGCTGGGAACCTCATTCCAGAAAAGAGGGGTGATAATTAAAATGAGGTCCAGCTAATTGGATTATTTTCCAGCCCCAAATGTAATGGTGTTTCCCATCAGCAAACTGGGAAATGGCTTCTGGCAGCGGGTGGGGGAGGGAGGGCTGGGGGCCTGGGTGGTTGGGCCCCTGAAGCCCCCACTGCCAAGGCCGGGCCCTGAAATCCCCCCACCCTGGCTTCTCTCAGGTGGAAATCGGCACTGGCCCCTCCTCTGCCCGGATGCAGGAGACGCCCACCCTGGGGAAGGCTGGAGCAGCCCCCACGCGGGAAGCCCCCGAGGCCCTCCGGCCCCCGTCAGTGGGAGGCGGCAGGCAAGGCTCCCAGCCCAGCCAGAGAGGTCCTGAGGAGGAGGCGGGCATGGTGAGGGTCCAGGCGAGCAGCTCTGGGGAGGCTGCTCCACCGACATGGCTGCCGTTTGCTTCCCCCTCCCCCTGGCCTTGGCTGCAAAAGGGTCCAGGGGACTCCAGGCCGGCCCTGCTCTGCCCCCCCCCCGTCTTCCAGGCCCCCCTTCTGGCTTTAAGGCTCCTGAAGAGCAGCGGGCAAAGAAAGGACGGGGGACGCTCTGCCCGCTCCCCCGGGTGGGCCTGGCGCTTGGGCAGCAGTTGTGCCTCTTGGGGGGAGATGGGGGAGGGGCCACAGGGCGGGGGGGGGGCTGGTGTGGGAGGTCCGGCTGTCCTGCTGAACGGGCAAAAGGGAAACATCAGAAGGGCAGTTAGGTGGGTTTGTGCCCAGAGCCCACTAAGGGGCCTGCTCTCCCTCAGCCTGCAGAGCGCTTGAGCCCGGTCAAAACGTTGGGATCTCTGGTCTCGGTTACCTCAGAAACCCCCTCGTTCCCCAGCCCCACCAGGCACTTTAAGAGTGAAAAGGTAAGGGGCCCCTGCAGCCGCCAGCCCCGTCCCCCCCCCCCAGCCAGGACTTTGGTTGACCCCGCAGGCGCTGGGGCTCCATGGCGCGTTTCTAGCCCCGGAGTTGGGAGAGAACGCCGGGGTGGAGAGGAAGGAGGGCTCCGGGGCAGCGGGAAGACCTGCTCTCCCACCAGGAGGAGGGGGGCTTTCGGCTGCCGGTTGCTCCCCCTGGCTCAGCGGCATGAAGTCACCTGCACATCCAGGAAATGTTGCCCCAGCAGATGCTCCCTTCCCCAAGGGGGGCTCTAAAGGAAGCCTCGGTGGGCAGAGTCTTCAGATGGCACCTGTGATTTCACCCACGCCACTCTCTGCCACCAGGAGCCTTTTAAAATAGGGGGTCTGGTTCCTGTGGAGGTGGGGTCCTGGGAGGCCATTGCAGTGAGAAGGGTGTGTGTCTGTGTGTCCGTGCCCACCCGTCCTCTCCTGGTGTCGTGTGCCCAGAGCGTCCTCTTCAGGGAGCCCCTGTCAGGGCAGCAGAGCCAGGCCTCCCTGGCCTCCACCTCGCGTTTGAGGAGCCCACAGGCGTCCATCATCGTCAAGGGCTTCTTCCCAGAGAGGCCCAGCAGCCCAACGGGGTCTCTGGCGGTGAGCAAAGCCTTTGGGGGCAGCTGCCCTTCCCTTCCCTCGGCCAGCATCGGGCTGAGCCAGGGGGCACCCGCGAGGGGGAGAGGAGGCTGCGTTGCCCACCACCCACCTCGGTCCTAAGCAGGGTGTCTGCGGGTGGCCCCCCTCTTCTCCCCATGGTCAGCCCGTGCCAAGGAGCACCCTGGGCCCCCTCGTGGCTTCCCTTTGGGTCTCACCTTGCCAACTGCACTTGCCCCCCCCCTCTGGCTCTGCGGCAGAACAAAGCCGGGCGCTGAGTTGCTCCCCCGTAAAGCCAAAGAGTGGCTTCTCAGCCTCCTGGCCGGAGTGGATCAGGCCCTCTGGCCCCACATTCGCCATCATATTCCGGGGTTCCTGGGCTGCTGCCTCTGCTTTATGGGAATGGATGGGGGTGCCTTCAGCCCCCCCCCCCCCCAGCCAAGAGCAAGAGGGTTGCATGCCCTGTCTCTTGATGGTGATATTAGTGGGGGGGGGCATTTTCCTCCCTGTGCTGCCCCCCACCAGCTCTGGAGGAGATTGTCGTCCTCGCCGAGGGAGGGGCCCTTGTGGGTGTCCCACCTTGGCGCCTGGGAGGCCCTGCCCATTCCAGGGGGAGGTGAAGGGGGGCTGCCCAAATCTCCTCCTTCCTCGTCTCCAGGAGCTCAAGAGCCTTCAGCTGCCCAAAATATCCTCGGGCTTCATCCCCAACTCCGTGGTCGTCCAGCAGCTTCACACCGCAGACCTGCTGGAGGCGGAGAAGCTGGTGAAGGTGATCGGACCCCAGAAGGTGAGCCCCTCAGGGGAGCCCGGGAGCCCTTTTGGCTTGGCACCCGGGAGAAGTGGCGCCAGGTTGCTCTTCTTTAGAGATACTGAGGGCGGGGAACGCCTCCCCCCCCCCAGGACAGCCTGTTAGCTGCTGCCAGAGCACGGAGGCTGTGCCCCCACCTCAGCGGGTGCCATTTCATTCCCAGGCACATCCCCTTCCCTGGGAGGACCCCCCTCCTGCTTGAAATATCACCTGGTTTGGGCAACAACCCCCCACACACACAGGGAAGGGAGGGAGCGTGAACGAAGGGATGAAAGATGAGAAGTCCCACGGAGGGCAGAACCTGCCAAGCGAGGGGGCGATTTGAGACGAGGGACCAGGGGGCCCGACCACCCGAAGAGCCACGGCTGAGCTGGCTACTGTGCAGTGCTGGAGGCTGGCTTGGGGGTCTGCCCTGGCGCTACGGACCCCTCCCCCAAGGGTGGTTCCCACTGCAGGATTTTGCAGAGTCCCCCACCTGTACCTCCATCCCCTTCTCAGCCCTTTCAGGGGGCAGAGAGCCTCTGGAAAGGCCGGGCAGCCTCGGGGTTCTGGGTAGGCAGGCCAGAGGCCGGCTTCTCTGCCCGCGGCCCTTGCCCCAAGGGGCCTGAGGACCCTCACAGGCTGGGACGGGCGGAGGATCAACTCCTTCAGTCTCCTTCCAAGTGCAGAAGGGAGCCGAAGGGAGTTGACCTTGATGGACGGGAGCAAGAGCCATTCCCAGGTCAGGGGGCCCAATCCTGGGCGACTTCAAGGCTTGTGGACTTCAACTCCCAGAACTCCCCAGTTGCCAAGGATTGCCCGCCCCCTTTGAGCTGGCAAAAGGCCGGATTGTTCTAAGCCCAGGGAGGAGGATTCCCAGGAGCGGCTCAGGTTCCCTGGAGAGGAGAGGGGGAGGCTCAGGGAATCCCAGCCAACTTCTGCAAAGCGATGCCAGCCGTTCTCTGCTTTCCAGCTGCCCTGGGGGCCCCGGAAGGGAAGGGCTGCCCTGCCAGTTGCTCCTCTGCCTGCCGCCTGTGGGCGCAGAGGGAGGGCTGGGTTTTGGGGGCCAGTGAGGGACCCCTCCCTCCCTCCCTTCCTTTGCCGGCCAGGTGTCCCAGAGCTCCTCCAAGGCCAGTTCAGTGTGGACGTTTGAGGAGGACGAACTGTCCGAGGAAGAACCGTGGCTGGTGGCCCAGGAGACCCCCTCCAAGTCCTGGATCAGGCCAGCCAAGGAAGACGCCCCCTCCACAAAGCAGGTGCACCCCTCCCTCCCCCCCAACTGCTGGGCTCCCCTGGCTGCCATCCCAAGGGGCGCCCAGGAAGGAACCCAGCAAACGCACCGGCTGCCCTGACGTGGCCCCCCCTGCCCTCCCTCATTTCAGAGCCTGCCTGGGGTTTTCCTGACTCAGCTGGACGAGTCCCAGTACGCAGAGCCACAGGAGGCCTTGCCGGCATTTGTGCTGCCCTTTGTGGGCCAAGAGTGGTTCCAGAACCTTTTCCCAGAGGTGAGGGGCCCCCGGGAGACCCAAGGAGACCAAAGGAGTCCTGCTCCCACCTCTTTCACTTTCCAGAGCCCCTGCCCTCCATCCTTCTTGGGGGCGGGCTAGCCTTGGGGTTGCCTTGGGTTAGTGACCTCCACTGATAGAAAAGGGGGCACAACGGCTCAGTGGTTAAAGACAAAAGCCGCCCACGTTCAAGAGCCAAGGACCGCATGAAGGGGTGAGCTCCTGTTACTGGCTTCAGCTCCTGCCCATCTAGCAGTTCGAGAGCATGCAAATAGGTACCACTTTGGTGGGAAGGTAGGAGTGTTGTGTGTGCCTGCTGGCCGCAGGGACCATGAAGCATCTTTGGACCATGCTGGCCCTTCTTGGCCAGGGGATGGAGATGAGCCCCTCCCTCCAGAGTCAGAGACCCCCAGCAGGGGAAACCTTTGCCTCGATTGATAGGAAACCGCACCCTGTTGGGGCTCAGCCTTGAGGTCCCCTTCCAAATACTGAAGAGAAAGTCACCGATAGCCACTCGGTGCCCCAATGCGGAAGTCAACCTGGGCACAAACAGTGGCGATGTCGGCTTGCTTCACTGAAGTAAAAACTGACAGCCCGAGTTGGGCCCAACATGTAAGGGGGATGGTGTGGATCGGAGGGTCGGGAGAGGCCTGAGGGGTCAAAGGGTTCAGGTTCAGGGGATGAGAAGCCCAATGCAGACTTCCTCTTATGAACATGGGGGTACCCCCTGCCTGTGTTTCATTAACATTTGGGCATGGGGCCAGGTCACCTGAGGGACCTCTCCCATTCAAGTGGAAGAGCTATGCTCTGGGTCCCTTCTCTAAGGGGGCTCTGTCTGGTGGGACCCAGGCAGTGGGCCTTGGTTGCAATGGATCCCTTCCTCTGGAGCTTAGCCCCAGCTGCCTCCTGCTCCTCCTGAGCGGGCCTCCCCCTCTCCGCAGGGTGTCCGCCCTGAGATGCCCTTGCATGCCTTGGTGAGGAAGCTGCAGCAGTCGCTGGTCACCTCCGACTTCCACATCAAGACGGAAGTGCTGGGCGCCATCACCTACCTGGAGGACCAGCTGGAGGACAAAGCGAAGAGGTGGATCCAGTACACCCTCTTTGAAGTGCTGAATCAGGAGGGCAATACCCCCTCTCTGCAGGTGAGGCTGCTCTGCCACCGGGTGCTGGAGGGGCAGCCCGGGGGTGAGGAGGGGGCCTGGCGGGAGGGCCCCGGATGCCCCACTGGGGCTCCCCCTGGGATGGGAGGCATCTGGGCAGTCGGGGTCCACCAGAGAGCCACCCGCATCCCAGCCCCACGGGGGAGGAGGGAGGTAAAGGTGGGCCCTGCCCTGACCCCTCCTCCCATGAGGGCTGCCGGCTAAGGCCTCCCCCTGCCCTTTCTAGGAAAAGAGCCAGGAGCAGTTCATCCTGGCCGCCCTGCGCGTCCTCCTGGACCTGGACAAAGACAGCCTGGACTTGATGGTGGAGCTGATGTGCTGCTACTTGTTGGCTGCTCCGTACGCCCGGTGAGGGTGCCGCGGGAGAACCAGGCCTGCAGGTTTCCGCCTGGGGAAAGCGCCCTTCCTTGGCCCAGGAAGGGGGGAGCTGTCTTCCTGGGATGGAAGCCCCCAGGGGCAGGCACCGCTGGTGGATTTCAGCCTGGACCTTCTCACGAGGGAAGGCTGGACCCTCTGGGAGCTCAGGCTGAAGGCGGGTAGCCATTACGGGCTGGTGACAAAGAAGCCACTGTGCCAGCTCCGAGGCATGCTGCTTCCCGGCTGTGTGGAACATGGGGCCTGGCATTCAGGATGGTTGTGGTGCAGAGGAGACTGATCCCTTGTGCTGGTAGACCCCCTTGGCTGCTGCCCCGGGACTGGCTGGCCTCTCTGCAGGAGCCCTGGGCAGGAAACCCTCCAGGGGGCAGATCCCGGCAGTCGTCTAGGGCTGCCTTGGAAGCCCCTCTCCTGCTGCGGCTCCTGTGGCTGCCCAGGGGGATGCCCGTCTGCTGTGGAGTGCCACACGACTGTCTTTGTGGCAGGAGGCTGGGGCAACACAAGGAGTGGGGCCCTCCCTCCTTGCGTCGTGTTTTGGGGCTGTGCTGTTGCTACGAAGCTCTGGCTAAGGCAGGCTCTCCTCTCCCCCGTCCAGGGCAGTCTTCAAGCGCATGTTCCAGGAGTTGGGGCTTCAGGACCCCCACAACTTTTTCTTCAAGGAGATGAACTCCTGGATGGTGGAGATGGGGGACCCCAAAGAGGTTGTCCGGAAACTCAGCCGCGAGTGGCTGGAGGAGAAGATCAGGATTTTCAAGGTGCTCCGTTTGCCGCTCTTTGGATGCCGCCCCCACCCTTTCCCAGCAAAAAGCCAGTCCGGCGGCTGTTGCCCCTGCGGCCTCTGAAGGCTCCGGAGACCAGAGAGGCCTGAGTGGTGCGGCTCCGACACCACCACCCCCCGGGTGGCCTGGTGGGGGAGCGTGGCTGCCGTAGGGTTGCAGGCAAGGGGTGGTTTTTCTCTGCCACTTGGGGACCTGGATTCAGAGCAGCCGGGGCCTCTTTTCCCCTTAGGGAGGGGCCTGGGGAGAGAAGTCGGCCACCTGGGACTCCCTCCGAGGGGACGCTTCCGCTCAGCAGGAGGGCCGCGGCTGGGATCCTTGTGAAGGGGGAGGGGGCAGCGAAGAGGACCGGGGCTCGTGGCCGGCAGGAGCGCTCCTCAGGCCTGCCTCTTCTGAGGGTGTCCCCTTGGATGGCTCAGGCGCGGCTTTCCTTTCCCCAGGAACACAGAGCTCGCCGGTGGGAAGAAGAGGCCGTCTCTGGGAAGCAGCTTCCCCTGGACACCAGCCACAAGGTGGGCTGCAGCTCAGACCCCCCAGCCCTGCCCAGTGGGTGCAGCTGGGCTCCCCCGTTTGGCCGAGGAGGCCTCTCTGGGTCTCCCCCTTGTTGGTCAGCCTCAGGCCCCGCCAAGGGAGCCACGGAAGAGACTCTGGGGAAAACAGGCCACATCCACACAGGGAGATTCTTTCACTTAGGAAGCTCTCAAAGGGGGCGGGGGGGCTTCCGGACCACCGGCAATTGTGCTTTTTAGATCCAGGGAAGGAAGAGGCTGGAGAAGAGCCACAAGAAACCCAGGAAGCAGGCTGGAAAGCTGGCCAAGGCTGCCCACAAGGTAAGGCTGGGCCTTCCCTCCAGGCGGGGGGAGCCTTTCCGGAAAGCCAGCAAGGAAGGTTGCAAAGGGCCATCAGGGGATTGTGGGCAGCTTGGAAAACTGTCCTGCGACCGTGGGATGATGGGACGGCCAGGACTCTGAGAACCGTTGACGGCTACCATCCTGCCATGACTTGCAATGGTCCTTGACTGAGCGGGTCAGAGGGAGGGGACTCCCTGTACGCACCACTTGTCACTGGAGGGACTATGTGCCATTAAAGCTGTTCGTAGATCTTCTCCGTGTGATGCCTAAGCCGACGGCGACCCCTCCCAACGGCGTCTGGGCCACCACAACAGAGACCGTTGCTTTCCCAGCTGCCCAGGGTGGTGGCCGTACCTCACCTCAGGGTTTACTCCTTTACTCCGCCTCTCAGATTGGCTGTCAGGAGGGGGTGGGAAATGGGAAGGATGGGCTCTCACTGTCTTGTCTCCCTATTTGGACTCAGGAAGAGACGGAAAGCGAGGAGGAAGGGCGGGAGAGGCACAGCTGGAAAGACCACCAGAAGGTGAGGCTTCCTCCAGCCCTCAATGTCCTCCGGTCATGGTGCATGGCCCAGCATGGGGCGGGGGGGGGGCTTGGGCAGGCTGGGTGTGTCCCATACTTTGAGGGGGGAGGGGGGGCTGCTAGGGACCCTTCCTGGGTGCATCCTTGTGGGGACAGCTGGAGGCCCCCTTGAAGCCCCCTTTTCCAAAGCAGCTTTCAGGATCGCGACTCCTTGAACCTTGATAGGAAAAGTGGCCCAAGGTTTGAGGGGGCTCTATGAGTCCCCCCCCCCCCCGGCATTCTGAGGGGCAAAACACTCTCTGCACTTGCTGTATTTGCTGCACAATCACCATCAACCAATAAAGGAGAATGTTTGTAGCTGAAATGAGGAGTCCCTGGGGCTCTCTGAGCTTGGTCATTTTCTTGCAGGCGTTTCATTATCCAACTGATGGTGTTACCTAGTTGGGTCATGAAAGAAAAAGACCAAGCTGAGAGAGCCCCAAGGACTCCTGATGGCCATAAAACAATGCCCTCCACATTCTCCCTGCACAGTCACACCACACTCCTAGAGCCCCTCAAACCTTGGGTCACTTCCGATCTGGACTACTGTGATGCGCTCTACCTTGGGCTGCCCTTGAAGAGTATTTGGAAGTGCCTCCTGCTTTGGCCCGAGTGGCCGTTGTGGCTGAAGGCCCAAGCGAAGCAAGGCAGTGCAGCTGGCTCCGTTTGGGCCCTGCTGACCCGTCTCTCTCGCCTCCTTCAGCGCGTTCGCCCCATTGACGCCATCCAACATTTTACGGAACAGCAGCTGCGGAGAGAGGTGGAGGAGCTGAAAGAGGCTGTCCCTCCGAGAGCAGTTTCCCCCCCCAGGGACACCGTCTTGGCCTTGCCCCCTCCTCAAAAGTAAGTTGCAGGACCTGAGCAACTGCGGCCCAGGTTCCCGCTTGAGGGCCTGGGCAAGCCGGTGCTGCTGGTGGGAGGGGAGGCTCTGCCTCTGCAGGGCTTCCGGGCTGGTGGGAGTTTGGAGGCACCAGCTATGGGGAACTGGAGCCTCCCACCCCACCCCGGTTGCTCTGCCGGCCAAGTGAGCTACGATCCACCGGGGCGTCTGTTGCAACAAGACTTCTCTGGCGCTCCTTCTGCGAATCTCCTTCCCCTTGGGACCCTGAAGGCTCGCCAGGCGTGAAGCTGGCAGCCCCTGAGGAAATGGGCGAGAAAGCCCTGCAGGTCTAACCCACCTTCAGGCTGCCCTGGGCGGGTTCTGAAGGAAGAGGGAAAGCGCCACCCACAGGGGGTGAAGGACGGCTGGAGTCGGGCGAAGGGAAAGTCCCAGAGGGGCAGATTGGTCTGCTGCTGAAGGGGAAGGTGGGCGCAGGGCTGCAGCCCCTCTCAGCTGCACAGGAAGAGCTGCGGTCCATGGATACCGGGCAGCCTTCTGGGGTCTGGCTCATCAATGGACCCCGTGGCAGCATCTGGCCAGCCTCGGTGAGAGGAGGAGAGTCCATTGGGCTTCCTCTGTCCTCCTCGGTCGGTGGATCCCACTGCGCTGGGTTGGTGGGAGCTCCTGCTTTTCTCCGACAGAAGGACCAAGGCGATCCTGCGCCTGGGAGAGACCAACGCCATGCTGAGAACGAGGATTGCTGAGCGTGAGTGTCGGGGTTGCTCCATTGCTCTAGCGGGGCCCCTCCTTGCCCCCTCCTGGCGGGTGAGACGGCTGCAAAGTGCTTGGCACCCTCCTGGGCGCCTCCTGGCCAAGCCTGCTGCTGCTGCTGCTGCACTCTGTGCCAGGGCCACCTCATGCCAGCCGGACAGCCAAAGGACGGCAGCCGGGGCTTCCTCTGGCTTTCTGACCAGGCCACAGGTGGGCTGGGCAGCTGCTCAGGGAGGGGAGTCAGTGTCTCCTTCAGCTGAAGGTCCAGGAGTCCTTTCTCCTCCATTGGTCAAGGACCGCCCGGTCGGTGCTGATCCAGCCCTAGAGTGGTCAGCCACGGAGGCTTCTTCTGGGTCGCCTCTGGTTCATCCTCGCGGAGGCCCCAGATAGGAGCCCGTCTCCGGCCTGGGCTGAAGCTCCTTCCCTCCTCCTCCCCTGTGTCCTTCCTCCCCGCAGGCTTCTACTTCCCCTTCATCTTCCCCCGCTTCCTCATGAAAGGCTTCGTCCCCTTCGTGAAGCTCCCGCTGCCGAAGGTCACTTTGCAGCCCTTCCCATCCCTCTCCAAGAGGCCGCCGAGCTCTTTCCCTGCCGGGCAGCAGCTGGTGCACAAGTATTTCATCCCAAAGCTTTCCTACGCCGACAGCTACCCCTGAAGGCTGGGCTGGCTGGCAGAGGCCCAGGCGGAGCCGAGGGGCTTCCCAGGCGGGAGTTGGACGGCCCCCTGGCCGAAGAGCCGGGTGGCACCAGCCTGGCACAGGGACACATGGACCACTGGACCCACCTGGTAGCAACCACCAGGGAGTCTCCTGGGTTCTGACGCCCGATCAGATGTGCGGACAGAGGGAGGGAGAGGCGCCAATAAAGTGGAAAGTGGAGCCTCTTCCTTCGCAGGGAAACTCTTTGCTCAGCCGCTCCTGGGCTCCCCTGCGGGGGGCTGGGGGGAGAGGGGCGGTTGAAGCAGGGAAGCCTCGGGCGGGGGGGAGGCAGAGGGAGGGGCGCCGTCCGGGCAGGGCACTTGGGCCGCTCCTTCCCAGCCTCACCAGGGGGGCAGAGGAGGAGGCGGCTGCAGCCCCAAAGCCCCCTCCAGCTCCGGAAGGAGAGCGGGGGCAGAAACGGACTCCCCCACCGCCCCCTGTCCCTCGGCGCCGCCTCTCCTCCAAGGGCGAGCAGGACGAGGCTCTCCGCCCAACGGGAGGCGGCAGAAGACGGCCCGGCGCCTCCGAGCACCCTGGTGCTGGGCAGCCGCGGCGGTGGCGCAGAGGCCCCGGGGGAGGCTGGAGGGGGAGTCCTCCCCGGGACCTTCGTGGGAGGCTGGGGAGCCCAGCGGTTCCTACCCCGCAAAAGCCCCCCCGCGGGATGGGGCTACCGCCAACGACCCTCGGCCGACGCCCCCTGGCGCCCAGAGCCGCCATTGCAGCCCGGGGTGGGGTGGGGGGCGGTTCCCGCAGGCGCAGACGGCGGTCTCGGTTTCGCTTTCGTTTCCCCCTCCCTGGCGGGTGGGCGGGGCCTCGGCTTTGGCGCGAAAGGAGGCGGCGCTGGAGAGGCTGGCGGTTTCTCGGGGGGCTCCGGCGCCCCTTCCAGCAGGCAGGTGCGGGGAGGGGCCGGGGGGCGAGGTGGCTTGGCGGGCGATCCCAAGGAAGATTCCCCCGTGGAGCCCCGGGCAGGCAGGGAGCCTGGGAAGCCCGGCTCTTCCCGCGGGGGGAGCTGCCTGGCAGAGGGTCTGGGCTTGGCTTAAGGTCGCTCTTTGCTGCCCCCCTTCCTGCCTTCCCCGCTTCCGAGCCTGGCTCTTCCTCCCCCTCCTGCGGGTTTCCTCGGCCGGGGCCAGGCGGGCGCCGGAGCGAAGCCTCCCCCTGGAGGGAGGGAGGGGGGCGTCCTGTGTACCTGGCGAGGGAAGGGAGGCTTCTCCTACGTGGCGCAACCAGCGCTTGCTCGGGGTCCCGTGACCCGCTTTCCCCAAAGCGCCTGGAAGCGGCTCCGCTGAACCCCGTCGAGGCTCCCGATTGGCGTCGGAGTCCCGAAGGCGCCGCTCTTTGCGCTGCTGGGCGGAATAAACGGGTCGCCTTTCCCGCTTGGTGTGACAAATGGGCTTCGGAGCAAATCCGGCGTTTGGCCAAAAGAAGAGCCGCCGTTTGCTTTCCTTGCCTTTTTGCAACGGGACCGTTTCCAGGGAACCGATGGAAATCGAGGAAAGCGGCGATAAAGTCGGGAGACGTTAATAATGAACGGAAAGTAGTAATTGAAAAGGAACAATTCATAACTGTTATGTTAATGCATTTAGAAATTAAAGATATTAGGAAGACGGGCTGAGGCACCTTCTCCAAAGAGGAAGAACTGGGGGAGAAATATTCCAGAGAGAAGTAAAGTCTCAGCTTCTGTGCTCCCGAGGAAAGAAAACGCTCTGATGAGAGCAATTCTAAGGGGCAGGTGGGGCTCAGAGAGCAGTTGGGCCAGGAAGGTCCCGGAGGTTCTAGGTGGTTTATGGGCATGCCTGAGGGGGCTCAGCTTCAGACGTGGCACGTGTGCCAAGGGAACCACTGCAGAAGAACAGAGGTCTTCTAGTCCAGTGTTTCTCAACCTTGGCAACTTGAAGTCCTGTGGACTTCAACTCCCAGAATTCCCCAGCCAGCTATGCTGGCTGGGGGATTCTGGGAGTTGAAGTCCACAGGACTTCCAAGTTGTCAAGGTTGAGAAACACTGTTCTAGTCCAACCCCTGCTCAACAGGAGACCCTACATCTCAGGTGTGCAACCTTGCCAACTTTAAGTCTTCCGGACATCACTTCCCAGAATTTCTCAGCCAGCTGGGGAATTCTGGGAGAGGAAGTCTTACAGGTCCCAACCTTTGAGACCATTTGAGACCAATAGCTGTCCAGTCTCTTCTTAAAAGCCTCCAATATTGGAGCTCCCACAACTTCTGTTGCTCCACTGATTAATTGTCCTCACTGTCAGGAAATTCCTCCTTCCTTCCAGTTTGGATCTCCACTTGATAAATTCTTGTGCCAAACCACTAACTGAAATTATGTTTTGGCTTATAAATCATAGCAAGATTCTTCTTTATTCTTAAGGAAGATATGTAACCATTGTCTAAACAAACGCTTTCGAAACCCTCAGAAACTCAATGTGGTGAATGAACATTTATAGAAAATCTTCCATAGTTACAGACATATGGTTATATTGCACAGATATGCTCCATTCAACATTCAAAGTGGAATCAGGGCAGCTTTGTATTGCAAATTGGTTCTTGAAATGTAGCACTTTCACAAATGCATTGTTAATAAACTGACAAAGCTAGGGTGAAGTAATTAATAAAATCAACACAAGTGTTTAAAGATCAGATTGGCAACTAGCATTTGGCATTATTAATAATACTAAATTTGAAAACTATGTTTAAAGATTTACATTTCAAAATCTAGCCTCGGAGAGCATTAAGAGCTAGGTAGATGAATTGGAAATGCCAGTTTTATTGCCACAAGAGACAAGTCTAGACTCATCATTTACAGAATCTGAATTAATAACAACTTACTAATAAATCTCAATGAGGGAATTCCCGCATTGAGATTTATTAGTAAGCTCCACATAGAATCCATAGATATTTCAGTTCCACAGTGTTTACAAAGATAGTGGATTGCACCAAGGAGAAAATAAACCTACTTCATAGAAAGTTCTAAAATGTTTTCCATGAAAATGGGATGTTGAGCCTGGAGCAGGTCCGGCAATCAATCATCGTCTGTCCCAAATCATCAACAGTCCCAAGTATATCAGGGCAGGATCTCATTTTTGCCCTGGGCCAGTTAAGATTGCAGTGGAATCAACTAGCATAATATCTTTGCCATGAACAGATTACTCTGACCATGGCAATGGCCAGAGCAGGGGGTTGGACTTGAAGACCTCCAAGGTCCCTTCCAATTCTGTCATTCTGTTCTACTCTCTAGTTGCCTTTTGACTCCCTGACATCACCGCTTCCTGCAGGGAGACAGGGCTCCTTGGATCGGCCCGCTGGGTCCCCTCCGGATTTCTCTTGTTTCCAAATTTGACATTCCAGTTTCCAGTCAGCATCAGCAAAATATCTTCTTTTCGTTGATTTCAAGTAGGACTTGATCATAAAACTCATAAATTCTCCTGCATCAGTGATCAGAACATAAACTTAGCTAATGATATTCATGGTTTGCTCACCAAGTCAAACTTGGTCATTGAGTGCCGTGAACCTTAGAGCTGCCCCTTGCTGTGTCCTTCCGGATGAGGAAAGTCGGACAGGTCCTCCTCCGTGCTTCATGTCTTGGGTAGTAAGAACAACTGTAGCACCTTCTGCTGAGTGTCCCATTCTAGCCCACCTCCATTTGCTGATGTCTGTCAATATATTCCAGCTTCTTCATAGCTAAGATAGCCAGTTAGAGGAAAAAGGAGACAAGGCATTAGCAAAGGACGTGTCCAGAAGCACAAGGAAGGAACCATTGGAGCGAGTGTTCCTTTACTAATTACAAGGTTAGCAGAGCAAGTGGCTCTCCTATTTCTCCTCCATCTGCTGCTGTCGTTAAAACACCAGGAAATCTTCCTGGGATACGTAAGCCATCAAATTGATTGTCTTCTTTGAGTCTGTCTTCTTCCATGGGCTGAATTGAACCCAAGAGCTGTGGTTCGTTCATTTAAATCAGGGGTCCCCAGTCCATGATCGGGTTCCATGGTCTCTTGGGAACTAGACCATGGCAGACGAGCAGGCAAGACCAGCCAACCTCATGCGGCCACTATTGATCCACAGAGCTGGGAAGGTTTGGGACGGCTGATTTAAATAGTCCCCTGGAGTTTGGGATGCTGCCTCTTTCCCCCAATGAGCAGCGTTGATACTCAATGAGGTTGGGTATTTGAAGGACAATATCTGAAGTTGATCTGAGCAAATAAGCAGCCAAGGAATGAGATTGTTTCGATCTTGGAAGAGCAAACAGGCTTTGTGGGTGAATCGGATGAATCCACATTGTCTGCTGCCGAACAGACCGAAGGAGGTTGGCTCTACCTGCAGGCTGTTTCCCGTGGGAGCCCAAAGAGTTTCCTCTCCCAGGGAGAAACGGATGTGGGCCCCGCAGAATGGGGAGTTTGGGGTGGGGCAGGCAAGGAGGCTCTGCTTTCCCAAGGCATGAAAGCCAAGCAGTCTGAACATCTGATGGGGCCCTCTTCGTTTTCTTAAAAGCGGGACCTCTGTAGAGCCAGGCCAGCTCCTCCCTCGGGCTCTGCCACCCCATCAAAGTGGGGGAAGCGGTGATCCCTGGCAGAATCCAGCTGGTGCCCAAGGGAGAAGGTGGCGGGCAGGACGGGGCTTTGGGCTTCGCGGCTTCCTTTGTGGCAGGGCAGCATCCGCACGCATAAGAGGGAGGAGCTTCGCCCGCAAGGCAGGGAGGAGTCCCTCCTCCGAGTGTCCAAGAAGATCCTGTTTTGCTTTTCATTGACAGCTTGAATCTGCCTGGCCGTAGCTGGAGGGGAATCTCCTGAGATGGCGCTCTCCTGTCCGCCGGATGGCGAGGGCCAGCGGCTGAGTCACCTGCGCAGCATAGGCTCCCGGGCTCCGGTCCCTGGCATCAGTCAGGTTATCCAGTAAGTTACATCCCCACCCTGCCGAGGAGAAGCCTCGTGGTCAGGGCTCCCTCCCAGCGGTGGACAAGAATGCCACCACAGTGGCCACCACTGACCCTCTTAGATACGGCATGTGGGCCTTTGGTCACCTAATGATGTCTTAGTTGTCCCCCTCTCTGCAGACAGCTCTGCTTGGGATACAGGTAGTCCTCGACTTACAACAGTTCATTTAGTGACCATTCAAAGTTACAGTGGCACTGAAAAAAGTGACTTAGGACCCTTTTTCACACTTACAACCGTTGCCGCGTCCCCGTGGTCACCTGATTTGCATTTGGATGCTTGACAGCTGACTCACATTTATGTCGGTTGCAGTGTCCTGGAGTCAGGCAACCCCCTTTTGCGACCTTCTGACAAGCAAAGCCAATGGGGAAGCCGGACTCACTTAACAACTGCAGTGATCCATTAACAGCTGTGGCAAGAAAGATGGTGAAATGGTGCAAACTCGGTTAGCAAATGTTTCACTGAGCAACCAATTTTGGGCTCACTGGTGGCCAAAGGTTGAGGACTACCTGTATATACATAAAGGTCAGATTGTTGGTTTAATTTCCCACACCTGTTCTTCCTCCTCTCCTACTTAAATTTACATTTCTACCTGTCAGGGTTTCAGATTGAATCCACATGTGCCCATCCTGATGTTTCCTTCTCCAGTTGTCAGAAAAAGGAGGGCAGAGAAGAGAAGGAAGAAAATCTCCTTTGTCCCACTCTCCTTCTCTCCTTCCCTTTCTTTCTTTTTATTTAATTTTTTTTATTTTTAAAACAAAAACAAAACAACACATACAAAAAACTTTCCTCAATTTCGTCAACATGTCATTTACAAACTTTTGTGCATCAGTTTTTATAATTAAAAATAAGATCACTGGTTATCCATCAAACAAAACTAGAAGAGACAGGATCCCTCTAATGTTTTGGAAAATCCCACTGGTGGGCCATCCGGTCCCGGGGCCTTCCCATTATTTTGTCTTTTAAGAGCTTCCGTTAGCTCCATCGTTGTTATTTTACCTTCTAGTATAGTTCTAGTGTCGTTTGGTATCCGGGGGAAGATTGGCATCCTGTACGTATTCCTTGACTCCTCCCTCTCTTGTTCATACAACTTGGCATAATAGTCCTGTATGATTTTCTTCTTTTCAGCATTTCCATAGTACATTTGTCCTTGTTTATCTTTTAGTTGTTGTATTTTCTTAGCCTCTCTCTCCTTCCTCAGTTTATATGCCAACCATCTGCCTGGCTTATTTGCATTTTCAAAGTAATTCTGTTTAGCAGAATTTTTTGTGCCAATTCCTCATTTTCCAATAAATCCATTTTGTGTTTAATTGTATCCATTTTTATTTTAATATCCTTCTTTTGTGGAGATTTCTGTAGCTCTTTTTCCAGTGTCATATAGTCTTTTTCTAAATCTTTACCTGTTTGTCTTTTCTTTAAGTTTCTCATTCTTGTCTATTATCAGGCCTCTAGAAAAGGCCTTCATTGTGTCCCAAAGATTCTGCATGGATGTATCTTCTTTTTTATTTTCTTTGAAGAAGAAAGCCAATTCTTTTTCCATTTTCTGTACAAAGTCTTTCTCTTTCAATTTTGTATTGTTTATTGTCCATCTAGATCTTGTTCTTTGGCCTCTCCATTTGATTATAATTGGGTTATGATCCGCCCAAGTACTTAATTCAATTTCCACTTCTTGTACATCACCAAATAAATCCATTGAGGCCCAAATCATATCTATGCTAGAGAATGATAAGTGTCTGTTTGAATAGGAAGTATATTGTTTTTATAGGATTTCTTTCTCTCCAAACATCTTTTAAGTTTTATTTCATCCATCATCCTGAAGAAGGACTTCGGGAGTGTTTTTTTATTTGGTTTTATTGTTTTATGTGTTTTATAATCCATGTTCTGATTTGTAATGCCATTAAAATCTCCCATCATACATATGTTAACATAGTCTAGGTCACAAATTTTCTTGTGGAGTTTTTTATAAAATTCATCTTGTTTTTCAATTGGTGAGTAATTTGCAATTAAAAGTATTTTCCTAGTATTATCCATAATTTCCACCATCAAGATTCTTCCGTCTTCATCTGTATAAATTTGTTTCACTGGAATTTTGTCTTTAATATAAAAGATCACTCCTCTTTTCTTGCAGTCCGCCAAAGAGGTAAATTTTTTCCCAAGTTTTGGTTGTACTAATACGTGACCATATCTTTGCTGAATATGTACTTCTTGTAAGCAAATTATGTCTAATGTTAACTTTTCTAATTTGTGAAATATTTTCCTTCTTTTGATTGCCGAGTTCAGTCCATTTATATTAACTGTGAGCATTTTTTTCCTTCCATCGTTATGCTTTATATATAGGATTTATGGCTCTAGTTGATCTTGGTGCCCGTCGTTCTCTAATATCTACACCCCCCCTATGGCACCTTCTTCAATATCAATCCCACCTCCGGCACCCCTCCGTCTTCTCAGTTTCAGTCATGGGTGTATCTAACAGTTGGACCATTAGTTCTTCTTTTCCAGTCTTCTTGGCCTTTCCTCTCAAATGTTCTGTATGGAAGGCTTCTGCTTTTTCAATTGTATCAATTCTGTACCTTTGTCCTTTCCATAGAAATATTAAACCTTCCGGTATCAGCCATCTATAGTTAACTCCTATCTTAAGTAAAATTGTAGTCAGGAATTGATATTCTCTTCTCTCTCACTCTTCTTGGAATTTGCTTTAAGACAATCTCCTTGCCTTTATATTCCAATTTTCTGTCTCTTGTTTTCTGCAATATTTGTAACTTCAATGCTTATTTAGTAAATCTTACATGGACTTCCCTTGAAGAGCATTTTTCGTTGCATATCTTGTATTTACCCGAAATGTCTCATCTATGCCATCCATCATCTTCTCTTGGGGTATTCTCTAACATATCTATCAGGATTTCAGATATTATTTGTGGCAGATTCTCTCCCTTTTCCTCTATTATATTTTGAAATCTTAAGAAATATTCAGAGCGCTCCATCTCCCATCTTATTATTGCACTGCTTTCTGTTTCCATTTCGCTCAATCTACTGTCGAGTTCTTCATCCCCCTTCTTTCTTTGTTCCTCTCTTTCAGCATTTTTTTGCATTCTGTCTTCTTTTTTCACGATCCATTATTGAATAATTTGAATCTTTCCCTCTGTCTGGCCTGTTTTTTGTTCTATGTTCCCAATTCGCTGATCCATTGTCTCCATCCTCTTTTCCATATTTTCAGACCTCTTTACAAGCGTATCTAGTTTTTCATCGGTGCTTGCTTGTGATTTTCATATTGCTTGCATAATTGCCTCTAATGACTTAGCCTTCTCTTTTTCCTGTTGAATCATGGTCTGCATTGATCTTTGTCCTCCTGCCGGAGAGGAGAAAGGGGTTGTTGTTGCAGAGCCCACTGGTGTCGTCTTTCTGCTCATCTTCCTGGTTTTATTCTTTCTTTTTCTTTTTGTAGCTCGATCCAATTAATGTTGACTATAAGGAAAAAAGAAAAGGAAAAGAAAAAGGTGAGAAAAGAGAGAAAAAACATATGCCAGATAACCACTGGGATATCTCAAGAACGTAGAACAAGAAAGAGTAAATAAGTAAAAGAAGTAGGCAAGGGGTTCAGAGTTAAAGTTAAAAAAAAGAGCGGGGGAATTGGAACATTATAAAAATGGGAGGGGGAAAAAAGGAAAAAAGAAGTTTTTGCTTGCAGATTCCTTTAGTTCAGTCCATTTAGATTTAAGAACCAACCATCCAGATGTCTCATATATCTCAAATATCTCAAAATGGTAGGAAGAAAAAAAACACAAAATTCAACACTTCAAGGCTTCAACAAACAAGAGGAAGGAGGGCGAACAGAAAAAAACCATCACATGCCAGGCAAAGTGATGTAGACACTATCAGCAAAAAAAGGGAAGGGAGAGTTCAAAGTTTTTTCCCTTTTGCTGTAGAGGCCTTTTCCAAGGTCCCTCCAATTTCCCTCCCTTCCTGACGCCCGTCTCTGCTTCCCCTTCCCATCTTCGGCCTTTGCCAGGCCTTTTGCCCAGCTGCCTTTGCTCAGGAGCTTTGGGGCAAGGGCTCTGCCAGGCTTTTGAGAAAAATGAGGGAGAACCTCCTTGCCCAGCCCGTGTCCTCATCCGCTGGCCGGGCAGAGGAATGCTTCATTTTCTCCTTATTTCCTCTCAACCATTTCCCCCGGAATGGTTTTTTTAAAAAATATGACTAACTAGATGTTTTGGCTCCTGTTTTTGCGTCTGCTTTTTAACATGGTGGTGAGGATTAGGCTATTCCTGAACTATCCCAGCATCTGAACTCAGGGAAGCTGCTATCTAAAGCTGAGGTCTCTGTACTTGGCAACTTTAAGGGTTGTGGACTTCAACTCCCAGAATTCCCCAGCCAGAGCATGCGCTGGTTGGGGAATTCTGGGAGTTGAAGTCCACAACTCTTAAAGTTGCCAAGTACCGAACCATGCAGTAAACTTACAAACACTTATTTATTTCCCCCAAGCTTTTCCAAGGCCGTCACCCTCTTTGGCCGAAACATCCGAGTAGTGGACTACTGTCTCAACTCTCCTGCCGCCGCCACCACGGACCTCAATTACATCTCCCGTATCCACGCACGGATAATCCGGACGGATGGCGAATATGTCCTGGTGGATTCCAGCCTGACAGGGGTGTATGTCAACGACATCCGCATCAAAGGTAGGTGCGGGCAGTGGCTTTAAAGAGGCGCAAGACTACAGCTGTGAGGGCTGCCCTGGCTGGCTGTCAGCCACTAATAATTCTTTTATCAATGGGGTGTGTGATCCCAAATCCAGCACAGTTGTGCCAAATTGTGAGTCTGTGTTGCAAGAGGAGCTTTGTGACGAAACCTCTGAAATTTAAATATGTTCTGAAAACTCTTTTAATTGATCGTTTTGTGTTCAGGTAGAGTAAATTTGCGAGAAGGAGATACGGTCACTTTTGGCCATCCTGCTGGGAAGAACCTGCTCCTGGGAAGCCACGCAAGGCAGCCAAATTCTCCCTTTTATTTTCTGGTAAGGTTTTTCTCTTCCCTGCACAATAAGTGCACAAATTGGCCAGAAAATGATTTATTGTGATGATTAACCATTTTATTTGGAAGCAGCTCCTGACGCTAAACGAGGAATGGCAAGAGGAAAAGGCAGGCCCAGCATAAACCACAGCCTGACCTTCCAGTGTTTTTGATGAACTGGTCTGGGTTACCTTTTGTTCCTTCCTACGAAGTCAGGGTGCTTCTAGCTGCACAGGCAGCCCTTGAAGTCTGGACAGGAACTGGGATTTCCATCACCAAGCAATATGACACGACTGCATTGCTGCCCCACATGCTGTCATCAACCAAATCCCCTTGGTCATTAGGCAAGGACCCCATGCCAGTCCAAATCAGTCTAGACTCTAGAGGCCGAGACAAGAGTGCAGAGAAGAGCCACAAGGATGGTTAGGGGACTGGGGACTAAAACAGATGGAGGACGGTTGCAGGAACTGGGTATGGATAGTTTAGAGAAAAGAAGGACCAGGGGAGACATGACAGCAGTCTTCCAATATCTGTGTTCTCCATGTGGGTGCCATCCTCTTCAAAAAGAGACATCTAGTTGGCTGTGAGTCTTCACCAGAAGTATATTTCTTCTCTCCTGATTGCGGACAAGGGTGGACTAAGATTTGTCTGAAGAAGGAGTGGGGATGACTTCGCAGGGGGTACCAGTCGCTGAGCAAGAAGCCCGGACCAGTTGAGTTTCCTGGATAAGGGAGGCCGAGAGATTGGCCACTTGTGCTCCGGAAGGCTGCTTCTCATGAGGAGACCGCAGGGGCTGCAACCAAGTCATGACTTTGGGTGACTGGAAGCCATGGAAAAACCATCAAGCTCACAGCCAAAGGGAGCGACTTCAGTTTGCTTAAAACTTTCTTAAACCACATCCAGATCCTCGTTATTTCAAGACCAAAAGAAGCCTTCGGAACAGCAGGACACAAAAACAGCCTTCATTCCATATTTTTATCTTTATGACCTGTTTGATTAGGGAAAAGACATTTATTAGTGACTGAGAATCTTTTGCTGAAAATGGGGAAAAAACAAATTGATCATCAGGAAGGGTTTAATATGGGGAGAAAGGGATCGCGGAAACATCCTTAAAAAAAGAGGAGATTCAGTTTATTTCTACCCCCAGAAGAGAATCTGGGCAGCAGTTCAGGCTTGAACTCCGGGCTCCTGCCCGCTTCTCTGGCCTCCGTGGTTTTCTCGCAGGCGCTTCGTGAGCCAAACTGGCTGGTTGGTAATTGCTGCAAAGAAGATTCTTTTTCTTCTTCATTCACAGCTTTTCTTCATTCTTCTCTTTTTTAAAACTGGTATCGTTGAACTCTTTAGGAAGAAAGCACATCAGTAGTAACCCTTTTCCTTCTTCCTTTCAGTTTGAGCATTGCGACTGCGGCCCTGATCAGATGCCGAGGGTTTGTGGAGACAGAAGAAATTCCGCCCAACTGTTAAACGTGAGAAAGACAAACGTGTGTTTTCGGTTAACAGCTGAATCCATGAATCACGTGAAACCATTATTTTCCTGTAACATTTGTTGAATAAACTACTACTATCTCCTGTGAACGCAGCAAATAAAGCTAGTTTGGTCTAGTAGTTGAGAAGCCAGGCCTGAAAGTAGGAGACACAATGAGTTCTAGTCCTGCCTAAGGTCTTCAGGAGTCCATGGTCATAAATATAATACAGGTAGTCCTCATTTAGTGACCGCAGTTGGGGCCAGCAGCTCTGTTGTTAAGCAGAGTGGTCGCTAGATGGGAAATTGTGTGACTGCGGCCACATTTCCCCTTTTCCTACTTGGGTGCCCTTTGGAAGGCTCGCTCAGGATAATTAGCAAAAAGGAAATTAATGTTTGCATTCACAATTAATGGGGAGGAAGGGATCAATGCCAGAGCCGAGGTGGCGCAGTGGTTAAATGCAGCACTGCAGGCTCCTTCAGCTGACTGCAGTTCTGCAGTTTGGCTGTTCAAATCTCACCGGCTCAGAGTTGACTCAGCCTTCCATCCTTCCGAGGTGGGTGAAATGAGGACCCGGATTGTTGTTGGGGGCGATATGCTGACTCTGTAAACCGCTTAGAAGAGCCGAGGTGGCGCAGTGGGTAGAGTGCAGTACTGCAGGCCACTTCAGCTGACTGCTAGTTCTGCAGTTCAGCGGTTCAAATCTCACCGGCTCAAGGTTGACTCAGCCTTCCATCCTTCCGAGGTGGGTGAAATGAGGACCCGGATTGTTGTTGGGGGCGATATGCTGACTCTGTAAACCGCTTAGAGAGGGCTGGAAGCCCTATGAAGCGGTAGATAAGTCTAACTGCTATTGCTAATGTGGAACACCCACAGAAAAGGAGGCAGGGGCACCTGCAGCCCTGGGCATGCACAGCCTGGTGGATTCCCCCTTGTGTGTGTGCCTGCTTCTTCCCTTGCAATCTCTTCCTCGCTCTGTCCCTCTGCAAGGCAAGGCAAGGGGCAGAAAAGAACTGGGCAGGCACAGGAGAAATTGTCCACAGCAATTGCAACAAAGAGGGTTAGGGGACTGAAGGCTGAAGCCTAAGAAGAGCAGTTGCAGGAAGCTGAGTGGAAAGAAGGGCTGGGGGTGACATGAGAGCCGTCTTCCGATATTTGGGGGGGGGGTTGCTACAAAGAGAGGGGGTCCACCTATTCCCCAAAGCCCTTGAGGGCAAGACAAGAAACAACAGATGGAAACCAAGGAGGAGGGAAGCAACCTTGGAACTGAGGAGGAATATCCTGGCAGAACAATTAACCCGTGGAACGGCCTGCCTCCAGAGGTTGTGGGTGCTCCAACACGGGAGGTTTTTAGGAAGAGATTGGACAACTATTTGTCCAAAATGGGGTGGGGTCTCCTGCTTGAGCAGGGGGTTGGATTAGAACGGGGGTCCCCAACCCCCATTGCTGCAACCCACGACTGTTCAGAACTGGGTTGCGGAAGCAGCGGCTCCACTTATGCAGTGCGGGTGTGCGGACGCAGCGGGTGACCTATGCGCTGGCCCGCTGCTTGCCCAGAAGTATCCTCCCCCCCCCCAGTCGACTCCGCAAAGCCAGAAAGGTTGGAGACCCCTGGAATAGGAAGCCTCCAAGGTCCCTCCCGACTCCGTTACCCCGTTATTCTTTTGCAGCATCTTTTCCACCCTGGAAGATAGAATGGGGGCAGGCTGAGAGCCTGGAGGTGGCCCCCTGTCTCCAAGGCTCCTCAGACGTCCATAGGGAAGGGCCGGAAGTGGGGTCCCAGCCACGCAGGCAGCTGGGCGGGTGGGGCCCTTTCCAAAGTAGCCCTTGGGGGTGTCTGAGTCTACAAAAGTCCTCTGGGTCTCGAGAGCTTCAGTTGCAGCACCTGTAAAAGGGGCTAATTGGGGGCAGCAGGCAAAGGAGACGGGGGGGTGGTAATTCGGGGACTGGCGTGTGGGAGAATCTGAGGCTCTGAAAGATGCAGAGTTCGTTGTCCGTTGCTGACCTCTCGGTTTTCTTTCTTCCTGCAGCCTCCTGACTCGGCTCCCGCAGGAGTTTCACATTCAGGCAACCTGAACTTGGCATTTGCGCCCAACATTTCTCATCCTCAGATGACACCACCGGGGCTCCTGCCAGGCCGTGCCCCTCTGGCAAGCACTGCCACACAGCGCGACCACCAGGCTGCTCTGGCCCCTCCACTAAACCCAGCACTTTCCCCCATTACGGCTCCACTCCCCAGCCCTCCTCGGAAGACACCAGAGCAAAGTCGGTTTCCTTCCTCATCTCGCCCTCCCTTAAGTACTCCGGGTAAATGGGCCTCCCACGTTCACCGTTCCGCTTCCCCGGATTACACACTCCCCAAAGGGAGCCCTTTTGGGGGCCCCGAGTCTCCTCTTCAGGAGAATTCAGGATCCGGCGATTCCGTTTCTCTCAGCAGCCGCAGCAGCCGTGAGAGTGCCGTAGAGTGGGACAGGCCTCCTCCACAAGGCTGGTCTCAGCGCCAGGACGCCAGAAGTGGCCCTGGGAGAAGCTGCAGGCATCCGCTCCTTCCCGCCTCCACCTGCCCAGAGGTTTGGGACGCGGGTGATCAGGATGGCTCCCAAAAAGCAATCGGGGCCTCTGGGCCTTGGGAGGAAAGGCTGCAGCTCACACCCAACTTTCCGACAGAGACGGGAGACGCTTCTGGCTGTGCATCGTCGTCTGTTTTCGGCCCAGAGTCTCCAGCGCTTAGTGAAACCGACCAAGACGAGGAACAGGCCGAGACGAATCCCTGCCCAAGTATGGAGGAAACGGCTTGTGCGGGGGAATCTTTTGCTTCGGAGCCAGGCAGCCCAGCGGAAGAAATGGAAGGGGTTGGATTGGCTGGGAGCTGTGCTGAGGCGGAGGGGGGCTCCGTGGATGAGTGCAAAGAGACCCTGGCGGAGAAACACCCACCAAAGGCCTCAGAAGAAGAAGAAGAACCAACAGAATCAGAAGCAGAAGCAGAGGGAGTGGAAAGCAGAGCGGTCGGTCTCTCTTCAGAAATTCAGGTTTCTGAATTGGGGCAAGAAGACTCAGCCGAGAGAACATCCGAGATCCGTTTTCCTTCTGGGGAAGGACCAACGAATGATTCTTCCACCAAAATCTCCCGTCAAGAGAAATTGGATTCTGGGAGGAGAAACGCACTTTTACCTTCAAGAAATTCGTTGCCTGGGACCCAGAGTGGCGCTGTGGACAACACAGTGGATTCTCCAGAAAAGGTTGCAGCCAGTGAAGATGTGGAAATGGGGCCTGCAGCAGATGCTGGCTTAGAAGATGTAGACGGCCACCTTCGTGGTCGAGAACTTGAGCCGGAGATGAGTTCTGCGATTCCAGTGGAGGCTGAAGGGGTTTGGGGCGAGGCCAGCATGGGAGACCTTTGTGCAGAAATGGGGATGTGGGCTGACGGGGTGAAGCCTGTTAAGATGGAAGCAGCAGCAGCAGCAACAACAGAGTCTTTCAAGGATGTGGACCCAAACCGGAGGCCGGGCGCTGAGCCCAAGCAGAGGCTTCTTCAGAAATTATCGGAGGCCCCCATCCTTGACGAACAATTCAAGGGCAGATTCTCCCAAGGAGACAATCCCAAGGATTGGAGTGAGGCTTCTGACACGACAGGCCAAAACCTCCACTCCCCAGAGACCCGTGAAGGAGGAGGAAGGGCGGTTGGAAAAACAGACTGGCTGCAAGCGAGACCTGCTTTGAGGGAAACCACCGTTCTCGCAGGGGCCTTAGAAACCCCAGTTCCTGAACCTCCCGAGAATTTGGGCGAACTGATTTCGGAGCAATGCCTCTTCCGCAGCAGCAGCAGCAGGATCCCCTTGGGAAATCCAGTGGGAGAAAGGTCTGTGAGGGAGGAGGAACTGGAGAATCCCAGAAGCGCTGAATCCAGCAACAACTCGAAGGAAGAAAGGGCTGTTCCTTTCAGGCTTCAGGATGCCGAAGAGATGAGTAAAAACGATGATTCCTCCCTGGGAATTGTCGATGTTCCGGTGGTTGGGTCGTCCGGAGGAGAAGCGCCTGGTTACAGACGGGGGAGTGGGAGAGAACGCCAGGGTGAATTTAAGGCTCCACCTAGTGAAGAAGAATCGGAAGTGAAGAGAAGCATAATCGGCACTTCAACAGCAGCAGCCAAGGAAGATGCAGCCGACCAGCCCCGAGAGGCCGAAGGCGGCCTGGACAAAGGCCCAAGAGGCCTTGCAGAGCAGGAGAAGGCGGACTCCTGTTCTGCTGCGGATGCGGATGCCTCCCGCACGAGGAGCCCTCGCCCAGATCCTGCCGAGCGGCCCTCCTTGGGCGCTTCCCCTAGAGAGGGCCTCCAAGAGGGGAGGATTCCTCGCTTAGCTGACTGTTCCCTTGCGGGCACCCAGTTGCCTTCTCCGAAAAGCCACCGTGAAGCAAGAGAGAGTTTGGGGACAGATAGTCGCCTCCTTTTGGGCTGTCAGGATGTCCCGGAGGATGAACGGTTGGCAAGTCTGAACGAAGAAGGCAGAGTGAAGACCACCGTGGAAGGGGAGGAGGAGGAGGAGGAGGAGGAGGAGGAGGAGGAGGAGGAGGAGGAGGAAAGGGCAAGTCCTGTGCCATGCATCCCTTTGGCTGTCACCAGGAGGGATTTCGACCCATGTCCTGTGCAGAGGGGGGCCTGGAAGGGGCCTTGTAGCACATTCTCCAGCGGTTCTTCCTATGCAATAAACCAGCTACAATGTCCTTTAGGGGTTGATCCCCAAGAACCGAAATCGGATATTGTTGAGCCTGAGAACCTGGAAAATTGTTCAGAAGTGAAAGGAGCCGACGTTGGGGGAAAGTTGCTTTACCTTGAAGACCCTCTTAGACCAGACGGAGGTTCTGAGGAAGCAGAAGCTCCTCTTGAACAGATCAGCCTTCCTGTTCCAGGGGAACCTGAGCAAGATGTCCTCGTTCCTGAGGGGAGCGGCTGGTCTGGTCACCTGGCTGAGAATCCCCCCTGCAGGGAGGCAAGAGCCAGCCCCGGGCTGACCCTCCTACAGCCTGGGAACGTTGCTGTCAAGCTCCCCGTGGAGCCAATGGATGACTCTGCTGAGGCCCTGCAATGGCCTGAAGGGGATGATGGGCTCCATTGGCAGATTCCGGCCTCTGAAGCTGAAGGAGAAGAGAGGGGCCGGTTGGGTCCTTCCAAGACGGAGGGTCTTCACGAAAGAAGGGACGCCTCGTGCTTCCATCCAGCTGAACAGAGAGCGAACGGGGCCCAGAGCAGGGAAGCCTTTAGGGAACCAACTGAGGAATTGGCCACCCGAAGACCACGTCATCCGCCCATTCAAGAGGCCACTGCTGGACCACGGAAGGGCATGGAGATGCTGGAGGTGAGTCTGGAGGGACCCACGTCCTCCCATCGTGACCAAGGCCGTCCTGTGAGGGCTGCATCCTCCCCAGCAGGGACAGAGGCTGCAGGGGCCTCTTGTTCAAGGAAGGGCTGGAAAAGAGCCGCAGAAGCACCGGAGGAGCCGGGTGGGGGGGAAGTGGAGCCTGATCCCGTCAACTCGTCCGGTCGGCCTGCAAACTCCCCTTCGAAATCAGCTTCGGAATCAGCAGATGATGGCAGGGCTGCCTGTAAGGACCAGGGCTTCATGGAAAACACCCGCCAGGACTTGGACCAAGAGGCTTCTTCCGTGGCTGGCAGACCTCCTGGGCAGCCGGACACGGCAACTGTGGCTTCACCCCGTGGAAAAGCAGCTCAGGAGCTTCCGGGAAGTGAGTCGTCCAGCAGTCCCCCTTCAGGAAAAGGGGAACGCGCTCAGAAGGCAGGGATGGCGCTGCTGCCGGGCCAAGAGAGAGCGTGCCAGCTGGGCAATGGCCCGGAGGCCCCTGCAGGGTGGAGAGGAGGCTTCGGGTGCTCGGAGCCCTGCGAGGCCCTTTTGCAGGAAGAAGAGAAACCGAAGAGCCCCCCTCCTAGGAAGAGGCTCCAACAGGAGGACTTGGAAGGCGCTGCCTGTCATCCAAAAAAGCTCTGCAAGGGGGGTTCTGCTTCAGTTGGGGGCTCTGCCAGGGAGCCAGCGGCATCTCCTGGGGCGGCACCTCCTCCTCCTTTGCCTCCTCTGAAGGGGAGCCTCCAGCAATTCGGCCAAACGATAGAGAAGTTCCTTCATCAGTGTACAAACCGGCTCCCTCCGTGCTCCGACCCCACGGACAGAAAGAGAGAGGCGATTGCTCGGATGGTGAGAAATTACTTTCAGAGCAACGGTGACTCCAACGAACCGGCAGCTGAAACGGGGGAAGCAGGAGCGCCTGCAGGCTCTTCCGCCAGAGAAGAGGGCAAAGGCTCGGGGGGCCCCGGGCAGGAGGACGTCTGCCACTTTGAGGAGGAGCCCTTCCCCATGGAGGTGGGTTCTGCACTGGGGGACTCGGGCTGCAGCTCTCCTGTTGAGTCGCCAAAGGCGGAACCCCCGGAGGGGCCCTTGGAAGAAGAGCCGGAGTCCTCTTGGCCTTCGGGCATCTCTGCTCCTTCTCAGAGCTCCGGACCTTCTCCCAGTCCACGCTGGAGCCATTCAGACCAAGCGCTGGACGGCGCCTCCGGAGGCTCTGGCAGCCTCTCGGAAGCGGAGGGGAATTCTCCCTCCGATGGAGACTGTGAGGATGAAAACTCGGGGAGGCCCACAAAGGCAGCCGTGCTGTGGCAGGAAGACAGGCAGGCTGCCCCAAGGGACACTCAGCTGGAGTCTGTCCGAACCCTCAGCCCCTCTGAGCAGGAGGCTCCCGGCTGTTGGCTGCAGCGTGGAGAACCGGACGGAGGAGACGGACCTGATGGCTCCGCCTGCCGAGAGGATCCTGTGGAGGCCCCGGAGGAGACGGCAGCTGAGGACTACCGGAGGGGGATGCCGGCCAAAGGAAGCGTTTTCCCGTCAGGCAGCCCCGGAGGCCCCCCTGGCCAAGGTAAGGAGCAAAGGCGGTTTTCTCTGTCCGGCCCTCCTTCCCTTCACTTTGGGCTCTGGGAAGTCCGCTTCTACCTGCCTCCCCCCCCCCCCGGCTCATTTACTCCGTCATCCAATTTATACGACTCCGGCTGCGACACAACAAACACAGAAAGCAAATAAAAGGCAGATTAATAGAGGAGTCCTTGACTTACAGGCACAACTGAGCACAAAGTTTCTGTTGTTAATTGAGACGGCTATTAAATGAGTTTCGCCCCATTTTACAACCTTTCTTGCCACGGTTGTTAAGTGAATCACTGTAATTGTTAAGTTAGTAGCATGGTCGTTAAGTGAACCTCACTTCCCCATTGACTTTGCTTGTCCAGAGGTCACAAAAGCTGAACAGGTGACCCCTGGATGCTGCGACCGTCATAAATATGAGTTGCCAAGCATCCGAATTTTGATGGTGTGACCATGGGGATGCTGCAATGGACATAAGTGTGGAAAATGGTCATAAGTCAGTGCCATTGTAACTGAACGGTCATAAATAAACTACTGTAAGTCTTTGAGTTAGTTTCCCTGCCTGCAGACATCTCATTCCCAAGCTAAGCAACTTCATCAGTGCAGCAAGGAGTAGAGTGGGCTGCCTGTGTCTGTCTGGCAAGCCCTCCTCCCTGCCTTGATGGAGGCCGTTGCTCCTTCCTTGCCCATCTTGCTCAGCTGGGAGTTAGGTACGTGATGAGCAGGTCCTGAACCCCAAAAACCCACAGGGTTTAAGGCGGGGGGGGGGTGTCCGGCCTTGGCCCTCTTAAGGCCTGGGGACTTCGAGGGCCAGGATGCTGGGAGTTAGAAGTCCAGAGGTCTGGAAGTGTGTGGAGACCCCTGAGGGAAAGTGTGGGAGAAACAGAATTTCCGAAGCCAGAAAAACGGGAGAGGAGAGAGATTTTAGCAGTTAGCAGTTCGACTTATCTACCGCTTCATAGAGCTCTCAGCCCTCTCTAAGCGGTTTACAGAGTCAGCATATTGCCCCCACAGTCTGGGTCCTCATTTCACCCACCTCGGGAGGATGGAAGGCTGAGTCAACCCTGAGCCGGTGAGATTAGAACCGCTGAACTGCAGATAGCAGTCAGCTGAAGTGGCCTGCAGTACTGCACCCTAACCACTGCGCCACCTCGGCTCCCTTTAGTGAAGAACCTCTCATCTTCCCCCTGAAAACAGAGCTTTTTCCCACCAAGGGGCTGCTTTAAACCCCCAGGGAAAGAGAATTTCTACCCTGGGTCTTGCGGGAGGGGCTCCAGTGACGGCTGCTTAGTTCCTCCTGAGCTAGTCCTAGAGGTGGGGGCCCACCTCTGACCGGGGGGAGGGGGGGCGAGGGGTGATCTCCCACTCAGGAACAGTCTGGCATTCGCTTGCTGGTCCTTTTCCAGCCAGGGGGAGGAGAGGGAGGGAGGGCAGGGGGAGGCTTTGCATTTCTGCTCCTGGCAAACTGATCCTTGTCTCCGTTTTAAAATATCTTCCCACAGATAAGAGGGAAAGTGCTCCGAGGGAGCCATTCCCCCAGGATCCCTGGGAATCCAGCCCCGAAACGTCTCTGCAGTCAAGTGTGGCTCCTTGTGATCCTCCAGTGAAAATGGAGCTGACCGATGAAGAACCTGATGGCCAAGATGGCAGGAGAAAGGAGCCTCCTCCTCCTCCTCCATCAGGAAGACCCCCTGTGGCCTCTGCCCTGGGGGCTGACAGTCCTGAGGAGGGTCCTTCCATCCCTCGCCCCCACCCGACTCCTGCCCAGGGGGCCGCTTTGCTCCTGGTGAAGGAAGAAGCTGGGCAGGAAGACGAGGCGCTGCCCTCCGTGGGGGCCGAGTCCTCCCTCTGCGCTCCCTGCCCCTCCCAGGCTGTGGAGCTGGGCTCTCCTGGGAAGGAGCTTGGCAGGCCTGAGGGTGGGGCAGGACAGGCCGCCTCCCACCAGGCCCCCCAGGAAGCCCCGTGGGTCCCGGGCACGTCGGCTTCTTTCCCAGCGACCGACGCCTGCGGTGATGGAGGCCCCCACAGTGCCTGGCCTTTGCAGGGTGATGGGTGCCCCCTCAGGCGGAGTCCCTTGGCAGACACAGGACTCCACTCTCAGGCCCCCCAGGAAGAAAAGAGGCAGCTTTGGCCTCTCCTCTCGCATCCCCCATCTTCTCCTCCACCCTCTCCCTCCGTCTCTCAGCATTCACTCCTCCCCAAAACCTCGGCAGACGAGCAGCCCGAAGTCCCCCGGCCCCTGTCTGACTTTGGGGGCGGAGCGCCCGGCATTCCCTGCCAGTCGGAGGAGGCAGGGCTGGCGGAGCCTTCGGATGCCGAGTGCCTGCGCGTGGCAGCCGCTGTCTCCTCTTCTGCACCACCCCAGGTCCAGGAAGGGGTCTCCTTCTTCAGAGACCCTCCTGCTCGGACAGAGCCTCACAGCAGCCGCCTCTGTGGAAGCGCGGCCGAGTGGGCGTCCTCCGAGCAAGACGTGGCCTTCCAGCTGCAGGAGTGCCAGTCGGTGCTGGCAGAAATCCTCCAGGCCTTGAGTTCGGTAGAAGGCGTTGACGAGGCCCACGTGGAGAAATGGAGGTATTCTGTTTTAGTCTTTATTAAAGTAATTTTCCCAACCCCTCCCCCAAACTCACTCACGGTTCACTCTCTGCACCAGCAGACCCCCCAACCTCCCCTCTTGGCAGAGCAGCAAGGAGGGTGGGAGGGGAGATGGTTTTCTGGGAGTGGCAGGTGTGCAAGAGCGAACAACATGATTTGCACCAGCAGCAGGCACACGCCACTCACGCAAATGGAACTGCGAGCGCGAGTACCCACCACTTGTGAGGCCGCGTTCTACACATGCACTAGAGTTCCCCAGCCGGCCTATTCTGGGAGTTGAAATGCAGCTGTCTGAAAATTGTCGTGGTTTAGAAATACTGAGATGGACAGGTGGGAGAGGGAGGGGGCTGGCTGGGTGGGTGGCGCCAGGTTCCAGGGCATTGCTTGATTCTCCCTTCCCCCCTCCCCCTCCTTCAAGGGACCAGATTGCTGTCCTCCAGAAGGCGACCAAGATGCCCCAGACCCACATAGCCCTGGTGGGGAACACGGGGGCCGGCAAGAGCTGCTTGCTCAACGCCCTGCTGGACGAGGAGGCCATGCTGCCCACCTCGGCCATGAGAGCCTGCACCGCAGTGGTGGTGGAGATCGCCAGGGGCGCAGAGGGCAGCCCGTATGAAGCCGAAGTGGAGTTCCTCTCCCGGGAGGTAGGCGCCGGGCTGCCTCGGGCAGTGCCTGCCTCTCCAGGGCCAGGCTAGGGGGCGACCCGCCTTGGCGGTGGCCCACCGGTCTGAAGGGCCTGGAGGAGCCTCTGGGCATTTCTGGGCTTGGCCACAGCTTCTCCAGCTGCAGGGAGGACATCTTGATCCCGTCCCCTCTTCTCTTCTTCCGCACCCCAGGAGTGGAATAAGGAGTTGGAGGCCCTCCTGGAGGACATGAAGGACAAAGCCGGCAATCTGAAGAAGCGCTGCCCGGATCGCAAGACGGAAGCCGGGGCTGCCTACAGCCGGGTGAAGGCCGTCTACGGGAGAGTGGACGAGCTGGAGAAGCTGGAGGACAAGCAGGGGGTGACCCAACATCTCGGAACGGTCAAGCACATTTATGCCGAGACAGTAAGCAAAGATGCTGCCGGGGGCTCCCCTGCCCGAGTCCCTGTGCAATTGCAATCAATTGTATCAATTGTATATTGGCAATATATGAATTCTTTTTTCTCTTTTAATCTGAACATTTCAAAATAAGCCCTTTCTATTAGTTTCCTTCCCTAACTCCGGTTGACATTATTGTCTTGGTACTAACTTCACAGTTCTATATATTATATAGATATAATATATAGTATATGTATTGTAATGTAATAATGCTCGGCTACCTTGGGACTTTAAAAGAAATGCACCAAGGATTGTTACAGAGGAATTGGATTTGCAAAGGAAAACACACACTTTTCTTCTGTACATCTTTCCCTGCTTATACATTCTTGAGATGTCTCGCGCGGGCACAGCGCAGATTCCAATTCTTTGTGGATGCATCCTTTCCTTCTACCTCACCTCAACAGCTCCCAAACCTCCAGGCAACCCTGTTATTTCAAGGCAATCAAGCCACTTGAAGACAGTCCTTCTTTTCCTGGGCCTGGCCACCCCCAGGCGCTTCTGGGGCATCTCCCTTGTGGCCTGGGGTGGAGATGCTCCTGAGGGTCAGACCTCACCCCGGGTTCTCCCAACTTTACACATATATATGTATGTATGTATGTATGTATGTATGTATGTATGTATATACGTACGTACATACATACATACACACACACACACACACACACAAGACCAGCATAAATATAAATATACATATACATATATATATATATATATGCATATATATATGCATGCTGTTTATATTGAATGAGATGGGGAGGGCTGAGCCTTGGAGCGTCACATGCTGAAACGGCCCCGGGCTCCCTCTTGTCTTCTGGGCCACCGTTGACAGGACTTCCCGATTCAGGAAGCCGCGGGGCCTCCGAGGGAGGGTCTCACCTCTGCAGCAGACCCCCAGAGGTGGTCCCAGCAGGATTCCAGGCTTTCTCGGAGAGACTGATCTGGATGGGATGCGTGGCGCTCCTTTCGTCTAAGTCCCACCAGAGTCACTGGGGGGGGGGTGGGTCGTGAACCACGTCCCGGCTGCAACACAAATGAAAAGGGTGATTTTGTCCAAAAGCGTTTAAACGGTTCTTAAGCTAAACTATCTTTGCAATGCAAAAGTCTTTTAAACATTTAAAGCCTGAAAAGCTGAATGTTCCTGCTTGCTGTCTGGATTTCTAGGCCGCAGACTTCCGTATGGAAATTGAGAAATTTATCGATTCTCGCACCGACCATTTGCGTGAGATGAAAGGTGGGGAGTTTTGGCCCATCGTGAAGTGTGTGAGGATCCGGGTGGCCAAGGCTGAGGTTCTGAGGACAGGAGCCGTGCTGGTGGACCTGCCTGGGACCCGAGACTCCAACGCGGGCCGGGACACGGCGGCCCAAGAGGTAGGCGCTTCTCCTGCTGGAGGGGGGCACCCTCTGGCAACTACGCGGAGGAGAGCCTTCTCGGTGGCAGCTCCGACCCTATGGAACGATCTCCCCGTGGAAATTCGTACCCTCACCACCCTCCAGACCTTCCGCACAGCCCTCAGAACCTGGCTATCCCGTCAGGCCTGGGGCTAAGACTACAACCCGCCCGAATAGTATGAATGTTGTGTTTTAATCATGTATTTGTCTTATATGTTAAAAGTTTGTCTCCCCCCCCCCCTTTTTAAGTTGTAAGCCGCCCTGAGTCCCCCCAGGGAAAAGGGCGGCATATAAATAAACTTTAAATCTAAATCTAAAATCTCTTCCCTCTGCTCTGCGGGTGACGGAGGTACTCCAGCTTTCATCGCCCCGAGTGTGTTAAGTTCTGAGAAGGGGCTGCAGGGCCTTTTGTGTCTTAGAACACCTTAAGGGTTGTGTGACAGGCAGTCCTTGACTTGTGACCACCATTGAGCCCAAAATTTTGGTTTCTAATTAAGATGAGTCAGTTGCCAAGTGTCTGAATTTTGTCATGTGACCATGTGGAATTCTGCAACGGTTGTGCGAAAAAACGGCCACGAGTCCCTTTTTCAGTAACTTTGGTCGCTAAACAATCTGTTGTACACTGAGGACTACCTGTGGTTATTTTGGGTGTGGCCAAGGCCAGAATATGTTGGACGGGAAGAAAGGTGGCTTCTTCTTCTTCCTCCCTTTCCTCCAGTACCTGAAGGACTGCAATGCGGTCTGGGTGACCGCCAGCATCACTCGAGCCGTGGACGACAAGACGGCCAAAGAGCTGCTGAGCGCCAACTTCCGCCGGCAGCTGTTTATGGATGGCCTCTACGGGAGCCTGGCCTTCGTCTGCACCAAGACCGACAGCTTCAGCATCACGGACATTGTCAGGTGGGCCTCTCTCTGCCCTGGCGGGGGCTCCAGCAGGCAGGGAGGGAGGGAAGCGCTCCCCCCCCCACAAGCCTCTCCCCCCCCCCGGGGTACTTCATGTCGACTGTTGGTCTTGGGGTGTAAAGGCCGCCTCTGGGGTGAAAGCAGGGAAGAGGGTTACCAGCCTCTGGAGATTCTCCGTCATCCAGTTCAGGCTTTTTTGGGGTAAAGTTGCTTTTCCAAAAGGCAACTAGACTTTCTTGGCGGTTTTTCCTGAAAATGTTTCGCTTCTCATCCAAGAAGCTGAACTGAATTGTGAAATCTGAACTTTTTGGGAACGGAAGAAGCTTCCGGGATGAGAAGGGAAACATGTTCAAGTGGGTAAAAGCCTAAGGGATTTCAGGCTCACCCTGCAGTTACCCTGGGATGTCCGGCCATTCTTGGCTGAGCACAGGATGCCTTAAAGCAGTGGTCTCCAACCTTGGCAACTTTAAGACTTGTGGACTTCAACTCCCAGAGTTCCTCAGCCAGCAAAGCTGGCTGAGGAACTCTGGGAATTGAAGTCCACAAGTCTTAAAGTTGCCAAGGTTGGAGACCACTGCCTTAAAGGAAGGGGTTTTTTTGTGTGTGTGTGGGGGGGGGCGCTTGGGCCCTGGGCTGGGCTGAGAAGCTCCTAAAGCGGAATTCAGCAGCCAGGCGGCTCTCAGAGATATTCCTTCCCCCAAATGTTGCAGGGACCTCAACCTACAAGATCAGATCCGTCCCCTGGAAGAGGAGTTGCAAGAGCTGGAGCGCCAGAGGACTGAAGCCGAAATGGAGAAGAAGAAGCTTTACGCACAACGGCAGCAGCAGCGGCAGGAGGTACTCGTCATCCGTCCCTCCTCCGCGGTCAGCCTGCAGCTGGACTGTTCCTCTGAGATACGGCCGGTGGCTAATAGAAACGGCCATCAGTCCCAGGCTGGTTCTTCCTCCTGTCGCCCTCAGGACCAATTCAGTTCCCTGTGGATGATGTTTCCTCACTGGAGAACTTTTAAACTGGGGTGCACTTAAAAGGAGGGTGGGAAACCTCACGGGGTCCCTTTTGCCACCCCCAAAAGAAATGCACTTTCCGAGCCCCACTCGAGAATTCTGTGCCCACCTGCAAATCGCCTCCTTTCCCTGCAGCCAGTGAGGAAGGGAGGTGCGGAGGGAGATTCCGCCTGGTTTCAGAGACATGACATCTTGGAGAAGGAGTTCAAAGTAAGTCCCCCCTCCCCCTCCAGGAGGTCAAAGTTAGAAGCCCGGTGGGTGGGTGGGTGGGTGGGTTTCCTCCCAGGGCGTGGCTCACCTTCTCCCTCTGCCCTCTCTCGTCTAGATCTGTGCCTTGCAGAGGGAGAAGGAGGCCAGGCTCCGGGCCATCAGCCTGATTTGCGTTCAGGCCCGGAATGCATTTTCCAAGCAGCGGATTTTGATGGACTTCAGCGCTGGTCTCCAGGTAGGAAGGCTCCGTGCTGGAGGTCGGGAGGAGCTGCCGCCTGGCATGGCCACCAAAGCTTTGGCGGCGCCCCTTTGCCACTCTCGGCAAGCCTTGTGGAGGGAGGCGTCTTGTCTCGATCGGCCGGTAAGAGCGGGCCACGCGTGGTCTTGTGCAGGAAGTGTCCAGGAGAGCTGAGGGTGAAGAAGATGGTGAAGAAGAGATGGACGAGGGGGACTCGGCTGGAGAGCAGCCTGCTAATCTGGAGGTTTTCACGGTCAGCTCTACGGAGTATCTCAAGCTTGGTGGGAAGTTGCTCTGCAATGGTCAGCCTCAAGTTTTCCATGAGGTGAAAGACACAGGTACTCCCCAGGGATGTGTGCTTGTGCAGCTCTTTCTACGTGCTTTGCGGAAGGATTTAGGGACCGGGAGTACTTAGTACTTAGGGATTGTTACAGCGGAGTCCCGTGGATCTGCCTCTTCTGCTACCGTTTCAACTGATCAATCAGAATAGAGCTGGAAGAGACCTTGCAGGGTGCGAGATGATATTCCAGGGGGTGTTGCAATTATTTACTTTTGTAAGGGGTGCGAGAATAGACCAGAAGCATTCCAAGGGTGCGGGGTATAGGGAAGGTTGGGAACTCCTGCCTTAGGAGGGCTGAGGAATCGCCAAGGAAAAGGCCTCCACCAGCTCTGGCCAGGAGATCTAGTGGATCTAAGCAAACTCCACACTCCTTAGCTTTGATGATGTTACCCAGTTGGACAGTGAAACATTTGAAAGCAGGCAACCGAAAGCAGAAAGCACCAAGGGCTCCAGAGCTCAACCCTGAACTACAGATGGAACAGGGGGTCTCAACCTTGGCATCTTTATATAGCTGGGCTTCCACTCCCAGAAGCCCAAAGTCATGGGTGGCTGGGGAATTCTGGGAGTTGAAGTCGGCATGTCTTAAACTTGCCAGAGATGGGCAACCCTGCTCTTAAGAGTTTTGGCACGTAACCTTGCACAATATTAGGGAGCAGAAAATACAATTTGCTGAGGATGAGATGCTTCCACAGAGAATGGGAGGCATCGGCAGGTTCCTCGTGATCTTCCCAATAAAACCTTGTAGATGGTTCAACGTAGCCTTTCCTGGAGGCTCTTGCGGCATTTGGACCGTCTCGCAGCTTAGTCTTTCTGCTTGGGCTGCCAGGAAGGTTGGCAGAAGAGCTGCGGTAGAACAAATGCCACTCACTCTCTCTCCTCCCTCCCTCCCTCCAGAGATTCCTGCGCTGAAGAAGTTTGCGATGGACACAGCGCTGAAGCACAGCATGGTGGCAACAGAGAAGGTCATCCGGGACGTAGCTCGTGTCCTAAGCCAAATGGTGAATTATCTCAACAGCCAGAGAACACAGGTAGGAGCAGCACTGAACACGCTCCCTTCCCGGAGAAATTTGGCAGTCCAAATCTTGGCTGGAAGGGAATAACAGAGTTGGAAGGGACCTCGGAGGTCTTCTAGTTCAACCCCCTGCACAAGCAGGAAACCTTGTGCCATTATGGACAATGGGCTGCCCAGTCTCTTCTTAGAAACCTTCCCTCTCCTCCCTCCCTCCCTCCCTCCCTCCTTTGCAGGCCGATGCTCGCCAGGCCCAGGTGCAGGAGATGCTGCAGCAGGCCCTGCAGGGCCTCCCTGCCCTCCTCCAGGGGGTCCTCACTGCCAGCTCTCAGGACCTCCGGTATGCCTTTGATGCCCTCATCCTGGGCAGCCTGCAGAACGGTGCTGAGAGTGCCAAGCAGCGCTGCGAGGCCATTGTCAAAGGCTGGGGCTCGCCGGTAAGTGCTTCTTTTCCCTCAGAGCCCCCCTTTCTTCAGGGATGCAGCCCCCTCCCAGGAAACGACCCCGAAGCAGCGGGCAGGGGGGGCTCTTTCCAGACACGAAGGAAAGGGCTGCTGCTGCTGCTCCCAGGAAATGATCCCGGAGCGTAGAAGGCCTCAGGGAGGGTCCATCGGGGATCCTGCATGGGATTGGGAGGACCTGATCCATTTTGGGAATCTGGGATGGTTTTTAATCTGTAAATAGAATAGAGCTGGAGGGGTCCTTGGAGGGCTTCCAGTCCAGCCCCCTTCTCTGGCAGGAGACCCTCTACCATTTCAGGCGGCTGACTGTCCAGTCTTTTCTTAAACACCTCCAGGGTTGGAGCAACCACAACTTCTAGAGCAGTGTTTCTCAACCTTGGCAGCTTGAAGATGTCTGGACTTCAACTCCCAGAATTCCCCAGCCAGCATTCGCTGGCTGGGGAATTCTGGGAGTTGAAGTCCAGTCATCTTCAAGCTGCCAAGGTTGAGAAACACTGCTCTAGAGGGAAGCTGCTCCATAGGTTGATTGCTCTCACTGTCAAAAAGTTTCTCATTTCCAGGTTGAAACTTTCCTTGATCAGTTTCCATCCATTCTTCCTTCTCTGGCCTTTGGGGGCTTTGGAAAATAGCTTGACTTCCCCTCCTCTCTGGGGCAGCCCCTCAAATATTGGAAGATGCTCTCCTGTCTCCCCTGGTCCTTCTTTTCTCTAGAGCGGCCGAACCCAGATCCTCCGGCCGTTCTTCGTATATTTTAGACTCCAGGCCTTTAATCGCATTCGTTGCTCTTCTCTGGACTTTTTCCAAAGTCCTTTTCCAGCGCGTGGTGACTAAAAGTGGGTGCAGAATTCCAGCTGTGGTCGGCAGAGTAAAACGCACCAAGGGCCTCTTCCAATTAAGCGTTGTTAAGCCTCCAGCGGGCTGCCGGCCTCCGTGTTTTGAGACCATCCAGGAGGCCAACTGGGTCAGACTCCCTTCAAGGGCTGCGTGTGTGTTAATATTCCCAAGGAGGAAAGGCTGCGTCCGTTCTCCTTTCTGCAACTCTCCTTTCCAGTTTGGTAGCAAAGTCCAGTGACTTCCTTTCTTTCTGGCTTTTGCTGGGCTTTTGCACAGGAGGGGCTTCGCTCTGCCCCCCAAGATCTTTTTTTGGGGGGGCTTCTCAGGCCATTGAGGGAAGCCAAGGTCCACATTTGCCCTCTTGTTAGTCCGGAGTTTCTGCTTCCACCCTGAGCCCTGGATACGCATCTGTCTCTGGAGTCCCCGTCCCCCCCCGCAACTGTGGGCTCCACTCAGGACTTGAATGTGGGGAGGGTGGAATGGGGTCTCTGACGGAGGCCTCTCCCCCTCCCCCACACTCCCTGCAGGTGCTTGGCTACCCCCACGTGACCTATCGGGCAATCTGCAACCACCGTGGCGTTTACACCTCTCCCAAGTGCCACTCTGTGGATTTCAACAAAGAACTGGCCGGGCCCCTCCTGAAGGTCATCTCTGTGGCCTGGAACGAGGTCTTCAGGTAGGTTCCCCCCCCCCAGCAGCCGCTGTCCCTCCTCTGAACCCTTTGGCCCATCAAGAGTGGAGAAACTGGACAGGAGGCCAAAGGCTGCCTCTCTCCAGCCATCGAGGGCATCACATCCTGTCCTGGAGCACCAGCTTGGTCGCCCCCACCCCAAATCTCTGCTTCCAGGCACTGCCTCCTCGCTTGTTCCCCCCGGGAGGAGATAAGGAGGCCCCCAACAACCTGTGTGGCCAAAATAATTTTGATAATACTGCTCCCTGTCCTTTTCACGCTACGAGACTCCTGGCCTTCCTCTTCTTTTTATGACGTAAGCCAATCACAAAAGGGATAAGTGAAATCAAAACAGTTGTTAAATAACTCCAAATATTATATATATATAAAGTCTTGGTGTGTTAAAAATAAACATGCTTACTGCTCTTGGCAGACCACATGATAACAGAGTAACAGATTGGAAGGGACCTTGGAGGTCTTCTAGTCGGACCCCTTTCTCAGGCAGGAGGCCCTGTAACATTTCAGACAAACGGCTCTCCTGTCTCTTCTCAGAAACGCCCAGTGTGGGATCCCCCACAGGATGGAAAGTGTTGGTCCATTGTAATCTTGAGAGAGAGAGAGAAAGAGAGATGATATAGTTTTTCCCCAAGGAATTGCCAAAAAATAATCTTGAATTAGTCTGAAATTATATCAAATAAGGTGCTTATGCAGAGAAATTAGAGGAAAGCCCATTTCTTGCTCTCATAGGCAAAATGAATTAAATCCTAGGGATAACCTGAGGTCCAAATCTCTGTCTCTGGATGTTCCCTGAATTCCCGTGGTGCTTCCAGCTGTTTGGGGGGGCTTTGGGGGGATTGATGGGGCTTCCTTGTGGACCCAGCATTTCCAGCTCAAAAGCAGAACCTAATTCCTGCCCAGGAAGGGCTGGGTTGAGGGGACCTCCTGGCACCCACGTTGAGTTGAGTTGAGTTTATTGGTTTTATATGCCGCCCACTCCTGAAGGACTCCTGGCGGCTCACAATAAAAGGAGAAGGGGAATAAATAAGACAATACAAAATTTAAAATACAACAACATTCATAATTAAAGTGGGGCTGGATACTTCAACAGCCCCAGGCCTGCCGGAACAGCCAGGACTTAGTAGCTTTACGGAAGGCCGGGAGGGTAGTAAGGGTCCGGATCTCAACGGGGAGGTCGTTCCAGAGGGCTGGAGCTGCAACAGAGAAGGCTCTCCCCCAGGGGGTCGCCAGCCGACATTGGCTGGCAGATGGAATCCGGAGGAGACCTAACCTGTGAGATCTAATCGGTCTATGGGAGGTAATCGGCAGGAGGCTGTCTCTCAGGTACCCAGGTCCGATGCCATGCAGGGCTTTAAAAGTAACGACTAGCACCTTGAAGCGTGTCCAGAGACCAATGGGTAGCCAGTGCAGCTCGCGGAGGATAGGTGTAATGTGGGTGTGCCTGGGTGCACCCACGATCGCTCACGCGGCTGCGTTCTGGACTAACTGGAGTCTTCGAACTCTCTTCAAGGGCAGCCCCACATGCCAGGGACCCCAGCCCCTCGCATTGAGGGCTTCCAGCAGAGGGCTGCTCTTTGTGGGAAAGGGGGGTCCAGGCCCTCCCTGCACTCTCGGAGCCTGGGCGCTGCTCCTGATGGGCTGATGGGGCCCCTGGCCACTCTTCCCCCCCCCCCCTCCACAGCTCCAAGCTGCTGATCTCCATCGAGGCCTTCAGGGCTGCCCTCCTGGACCAGCTGAGCTCCTTCTTCAGAGGCCTCAAGAAGAAGCTGCACCCAGACGGTCCGGTCGCCAGAGCCCTGTGTGCGATTCACACTCAGCAGATGGAAGCCGCTCAAGCACGGGTGAGGCGGTGGAGCTATAGGGCCTGCCCTTTGCCACCCCCGGGACCCCCACACGGGTCCCCAGGAAGCAACAGCCGGGGCCTTATAAGGACGGGGCCCCTGGGAAGAGAACGGTGAGGGTCCCATTATGAGACGGGGGGACTGACGGGAGTTTCCCCTCCCTCCCTTTCGTCCAGCTGTTCAACTTCACCCTGGATCAGGTGACCTCCATTACAAGAAAGCAACGGGCCGTCTCCCGGCTCTTGATACCGGCGATTCAAGCCGGCATGGAACCAGCCTATGCAGGTGACCTCTGGCACGGGGGGGCTCCCATCACCTGAGGGTTCCCACTCGGGGGCTGCAGGGAAACCCGGAGGTTGGCCTGGAGGAATCCGTTCCTTCCCCTTTGCCCGCAGGGCTGGTTTTTTGCGCTCCGGGGGCTTCAGGGAAGCTCCAGAGGGCCTCCAGGGGGGCGGCAGAGGCTGTTTCCACCCTCCCCAGGCTCCTACAAAGCCTCCGGAGCCCCGGGAGGGCGGAAAATGGCCTCACAGAAAGGCTGAAGTCAGCTGGCCAGCGCAACGCTTCGCGCGCCCTAACAAATGGCTCCGCGTGGCACCTGTGCAGGCGCGTCAGAGGTTTGCCATCCCGGGCCCAGTGCATAAATCCAGCTGCAATCCCAGCACAGGACAGAAGTGGCTCCCCTTGTATCCCTGGGCGCACCGGCCCTCCTCCAGGGATCCAGTGTTGGGGGGCCCTGGGGAGGAAGAAGGAAGGGCGAACGGGGGGGGGGGGCGCTCTGATCCATTCGCTCCAGCCGAGGGACCCGGTTGCTCCGTTGAGGCACAGAATAACCCGCCAGGGTAGCTCCGTGTTTCTCCATCTCGGCCCTTTTAAGATGCGTGGACTTCAACCCCCAGAATCCCCCACTCCACAGACAGGAAGATTTCTGCAGGTGGAGCAACGTTTTATGTTGCTAAGTGAGATTTGTTGCTAAGTGGGTTTTGCCCCACTTTACAACTTCCCACATTTGTTGAGTGAATCACTGCAGTAGTTAAATTAGTCAAACGGTTGTTAAATGAACCTAGTTTCCACGTGGACTTTGCTTGTCGGAAGCTCGCAGAAGGGGGTTGCGTGCTCCTGGGACGCTGCGACCGTCACTAATACGAGTCAGTTGTCCAGCATTCAAATGCAAACCACATGGCCATGGAAATGCTGCAACAGTCATAAGTGGGAAACACGGTCATAAGTCCCCCTTTTTAGTGCCGCCGTAACTCCGAGCGGTCACTAGCGAAGCGTTGTAAGTCGAGGACTGCCTGGCGCTAGCTGGTTCCCCCCCCCAGGGGGGGCAGGTTCACGGCAGGGCAGGACCGACCGGTGACATCGCTTTGCAGCCTGCTCCCAACTCTCCGGCCCGGGGTATTTCCGAAGGATGAAGGAGGAGATGGAGCAGTTCGTCCACCTGCAGAAGGAGGCCATCTTCCACTCGGCAGTGGAGAAGATGCGGCAGCAACTGGAGCGCCTGCAGGTGAGGCTGCCCCCCAATGGCCACAGCCGGGGTCTCTCCTCAGGGTCTCTCCAGGCATCTGAGCCAGAGTTTCCAGCAGATACCTTGAGGCGGAGAGGGTGGGGTGACCCCCCTGCCCCCTCAGGTCCCAGCTGCCCCTCCCGACCGAGTGAAGGCCGCAACCCTCCCCTCTGGGCGCTCGGCCCTCCCCCTCCTTGCTGTTTGGGGAGGGGAGAGGGCCTTGGCCTGGCCGGGCTGCAGGGGCCACGCTGGTCAGGGGGCTTCACTCCAGCTTTCCCTTCCAGCAATCCATCTACTGCAGCTTGCAGAGCGTGGCCCAGGAACTGGCCACGTCCATCAGGATGCAGTTCGAGCCGCTGCTGAGGCCGGTCCGGAGGAACAAGGAGATCCTTCCAGGTAAGGCAGGCCCCGCCCATCTGCAGAGCTGGCTGGAGAATTCTGGGAGTTGAAGTCCACAAGTCTTAAAGTTGCCAAGTTTGGGAACCACTGAGTTAACAGAAGGGGAAGCAAATGGACAGAAGGGAAATCCAAATCAAAGCGATGGGTGGTGGGACCATCCTTTGCCAGGACTCTCAAGGGAAAATTGCCCCCACGCACCTCCGACCGACTCCCGATTCTCCTGCTGGGATGCTGGAGCCCAGAGAGGCCTTCATGACGGGCTTTCATGCCGCCCTTTTCCAGCCCTTCAGCGTCTCTGTGCTAAAGTGGACAAGCTTTGCCAGCGCTCGGGGGTGGATTACCTGCTTCCCACGGCTCTGCAGCCAGAGGAGCGGCCTCCCGCAACGGAGGCCCAAGAGCCGGGCGGTGGGGATTGCGCCCTCTCTCCGGCCGGGTCCGTGGATGTCCGAGTCGGAGGCCTCCCTCTGCCCCACCTGGCGGCCATTGAGGTAGGCCTGGCATTTGGATTCGCGGGGAAGAGCGGGAGGTTTTGGGAAGACGCCGGCAGGGGCCTTCGGGGGTTTTGGCGAGTCTCTTCCCCAGAACAACAACCCTGCGAGGTGGGTTGGGTGGAGAGAGAGGGACTGGCTCAGGTCACTCCACTGAGTTCCATGCTTAGGACTAGAACTGTTTTTAGGCCAGCACCTGCTAGCAATTCATGGTTTGCTCCCCATTTTCCCTCCCAGCAGCAGAGCATGGAGAGTGCTGAGCCGCCTGGGCCCCCAGTGCCTTCTGCCCCTGAGCCCATCGCAGACCCTGGCACGGCTGGGCAGACGCCACAAGGCCCTCTCCTTCTTCCCTGGCAGCCCCATGGCAGGAAGAGAGCAGGGGAGGCCGTCCTGCCGCAGCTGGAGAAGAAGACCAAGCCTGACCCCGTGGCGCCAGCCGGAGTCCCTTGGCTGCCGTAAGTCCTTGTAGTTTGGGCTGAATTTGGAAAGGGTGTGGTCTTCCCCCGAAGGCCGGAGCCCCCAGGCCAGGCCCCGATTCTAGCACAGTTTCAGTGAGAAGATGCTCCCCAACCCTGGAGGAGGTTCACAGGTGGATTAACATCCATGTTCAGCTGGGGTATGTGGGGGGGGGGAAACACCTGTGGCCAAAGGTCCCCCCCTTCTTTGCCTCACAACAGCAGCAGCTTTCCAGGCTCCCTTCAAACTGTATATAAAACTACCACTTTTGTAAGTCCTTAGTAAGGCCACACTTGAAATCCTGCACCCAGTTTTGGTCACCATATTACAAAAGAAGAACTTTGGAGAGAGTGCGGAGAAGAGGATGATTAAAGGCCTGGAGACTAAAACATGTGAAGGACCAGTTGCGGGATTTCGGTTTCGCTAATCGAGTGACAGGCGCGGTGGCTCAGTGGCTAAGATGCTGAGCTAGTCAATCAGAAAGGTTGACGGTTCGAATCCCTAGTGCCACGTAATGGAGTGAGCTCCCGTGACTTGCCCCAGCTTCTGCCAAGCCTAGCAGTGCGGAAGCAGGTAAAAAATGCAAGTAGAAAAATAGGGACCAGCTTTGGTGGGAAGCGAACAGCTAACAGAGTCATGCCAGCCACATGAGCACAGAAACATCTTCGGACAGCGCTGGCTGTTTGGCTTTGAAACGGAGATGATCACCCCGCCCCCCCCTTGAGTTGAGAACGACTAGCACATATGTGCGAGGGGAACCTTTACCTTTATTATTTTAATGCTTTTATTAAGCATGTTTCAACATTTACATCACATTTTCATATTACCTTTATCTTTAATCAAGTGAAAAGAAGGACTAGGGGGACATGATAGCAGTCTTCTGGAATTTGAGGGGAGGGAGAGGAGGGGGTCAAGCTATTCTCCAAAGCTGGTGTCAGCCCCCACCTGCTCTGCCTTTGATCAGAGACCCCTGCGCTGGGTTTTTTAGCCCAATTTAGCCACAGAGAAGGCAGGAGTAGTTATTTACTATGAAATTTATTTGCCACCCATCCTGTATCCAAGATCAGCTTACAACATAAAAACATTAAAAGACATTAAAATGATCACAGCCGTCGGGATTAGGTGCCCCTAGGGGCGAAACAGGTTCAAGCATCAGTGGGAGCTGGGGAGAGTCGGGAGGGCCTGGCCCGGCTACCCCTGCTCCCTTCTGCCCTTCTCCAGGTGCAGCCAGAGGGCAGAAATGAAGCCCCCGTCCTGCACCGCAGCCTTCCTGGGGAGCTGCAGCCCAGGAGCCTCCCGTCCAGACGGCCCCCCGTGCCCGGTAAGGATTCGTGGTGGGCCCAAAAGCCGCACGAGGGAAGAGGCAGGCTCCCCGAGCCCTGGGGGGGGGCCTGGTGGGGTGGGGGTCCACTTCAGGAGAGAGGGGCTGCTTGGCCTTCCTTTCTGCATCCCCCTGGAGGAAGGGGACCCTCTCCTTGGCTGCTTCCTGCCCCTCCTGCCAGCATCCATCCTGATGCTGCTCATAGCGGGGAGGAGGAGATGGGGCACCAAGGAGACATTTGGGGCCAAGATGAAGGTGAGCTGTGGAGTAACGAAGGCAAATCACTCCTTGGGGGGGGGGGAATCCCAGGTGGGCAGAGTAATAGGAAACGACTGTGTGGGGCATCCCTATTGCTGGGGGGGGGGGCTGAGAATGGCCTCAGCCACAGTTGGGAGAAACTCTTCAGGTTGAAGATTCACTTCCGAAAAAGCACAGGAGATAAATGGGGTTGGGGGGCGGCTAGAGTTGGGCATCCCTTTCGCTGGCCTCCTGCCCATCCAGCTCTCCTCCGCTCCCTCCTCCCTGGATGATGGGGAGACTGGAGGAGAACTGGCCTTCAACAGGAGGCCGGCCGCCTGTGGCAGGGGCTGCACTGGGGGAAGGCTGCTGAAGCCCCCAAGGAAAACGTCTCTGGTTGCTGGGGCCAGCCAGCACCAGCGGGCATTTGCCTGGCAAACCATCCCGTGTGGCCCAAGACTGAGGCCAATTCAAAGAGCCCAGTTTGGCCGGCAGAGTCTGCCATTGGGAGCAGATCTTGGAGAGAGAGGCCGGCCGAGATGGGCACCAGGGCAGCTGCTGTTGGGAGAGCCCAGCCAGCAGGGAGACGGCAGGAGGCAGCCAGGGGCAAGAGAGGAACTTTGACCGGAATGGCAGAGTTGGGTGCCCTCTTGGTTCCTCAAACTCAGGTGCTGATCTTCCCTTTTCAGATGGCCGAGAGCCCTGAGGAGGGGGAGCCGCTGGCAGTGCCCTGTTCCGCAGGTACGAGAGTCTTCGAATAGCTATTAGCTCTGCCTGCCCTGGATCCCACCTCCAGCAGCTGCTTTTGGGGAATCGGCCGCTCTTCTTCCTCGCTGCCATCGAAGGGCCCCTCGGCTGCTCTCCAGAGTGCAGGGAGGCGGGTGGCCGCAGGGTCGGCCTCTTGGCACACGCCTGCCCTGGCCCTGGACGAGGAGGCTGGCCAGGCTCTCCCTCCCACGTCCGTCCCGCTCTGTTTACGGAGGAGAGATTCAGGGAAGCTCTTTGTTTTGGAACAGGCCACCTGCAAGTCTTTGGCCGGCAGGAGGTCTGATCCTCTGTTCTCTCACCCACCGCAGGGCTCCTCTGGGTCGCAGCCAGCCAGGGAAGGTGCAGGAAGCCCCCAAGCGCCACTGTGAAGGAAGAAGAGGCGAGTCTCCCCCCTGAGAAGACTCAGGTCCCCCGTTGGCTTTGAGACGCGGCTCTCCCACCTCTCTGGACACACACAGGCACCGCTCAAGCCGGGGGAGGGGTCCGAGCCTCCCCCCAGGTGGTCTCCTGACTGCCAAAATCCTATTTCTGTGCAGAACCCAAGTGGCCTTCATCCCTCCTCTCCTTTCCCTGCAGAGCTTTGGCCTGGAAATGCAGCTCTTAAAGGGAGCATCCTGGGCTGAAGTAGGCGGACGATCCCCATCACTGGGAGCTTAACAGGAGAGACCTAGAAAAGAATGGCATGGGGGGGGGGCGATGGTTACAAGCACGGGAAGAGGGCTTCGAGGCCACAGCCCCGTCTCCTGCCCACAGCTGCTGAAGGAGGAGGGGAAACACCAAACACTGCCAGGCAGCCTTCTGCCAATTCCCCTTGCATTGAATTCTCTGCAGTTCTGAGTTCTGTGAATTCTCTAGATCAGCATTCAGTAAGTTTAATATAAGTGGACCTCCAATTCCCAGAATTCCCCAGCCAGCAGGCATTGAAGTCCACATATCTTCAAGTTGACCACATATCTTATGCTGGCATGGTTCTTGTTGTTGTTATTATTATTATTATTAACCTTTATGTATAATCCAAAGGGATTGCTAATCTTCCTTACATGGGTACCATTCAATATTCATATGCAATTATACTCATCATAACATTATATATTATATACATTAGTAACATCAGTTATTTAAGCTATATCTATTATCAATAAATTTTACTAGGTTTAACTAGTTTTAAAGTATATTATTCCATCTATCTTCCGTATCTTGCCAATAACAAAACAATTTCATATCTTCTGCCATTTGTGGTACTAATCCTCTAATCATCATCTTGATTAGCTTTGTATGGACTCCTCTTAGCAACTCGTTGCTTGTAAAATCTCATATAATCTTGATGCCCTCTTTCTGCTTCTTTATTCAGCTTGTCTTTGATTGTCAGCAGTGTTATCAATACTTTTGCTAGTAGAATTTCTTTCTTTGAGTCCATCAATCCTTTAATTTTTCCCTCTTCTATATCCTGCCCTCTGGAATAAAATTCCTCTCCATTTACTTCCTCTTTCATTTCCATTCTTTCCATTTTCAGGAACAAACCAATTACCACCAATATCAGCAGGTTTAATCTCTTTATATTCATTTTCCACTTCGGTTTTTTGAGTTTCAATCACCCCGTCTTGCATTTGGTAAACATCCTCAATTTTTTCATCGTATTTTATTGTTATGTGCTCTAAGTATTCCAGCTTTTGATCTATTATTTCATATATATTTGAAATACTTCTGTATTTCTGAAAGTATATTTTGCAAGTTTGCCATTCTAACAAGCACAGCTGCTCTGGCTTGGAAGGTTAATAAGATTAAAACGTAGATTCACAAAGGATGTTATTTGCACTTCAAAGGGCCATCTGTGTCTTTTCCTTCTTATCACCCTTTGTAGCTTGGCAGTAAAGCCTTATGTCGCCAAGTCAGAAACAACCCGTGGAAGAACAAAAGCCTCTGAGCAGCGGTAACGCTGTTAAAAAAATTTTTTGGGTATCTTTGTAACTGGTATTTCAAATTAGAAAAAAGTTCAATCTTTAAATGAGTTAGAAAAATACCCACAGCAATGAAAGAAGACTTTAGCCTATAAATTACAGATAATCATAAATAGAAGGTAGAAGAAGAAAACTTAATCCATCCATTTCAAAAAGGCTTGTATAAATTCCATCCATGAAGATAGCATTTAAAAAGTAAGATAACCACTGTCCAAAACCATTCCAAATTTAATTCCGCCACTTGACTCTTCTATTCTTCAATTTAAATTAATTTTTAAGTTTTTATAGGCAGGCTCTTTTTAAAACAGTAAAAGTTCCTCACCAGCTGGAGACACTTTCACTTTCCGTATCCTTCCGTTTTGGAGCTGCCCCGACTTCATCAGCCTTGGCTGGATTTTTTTACCGCCTGCTTGAAGAACTTTTCTTGCTTCTTTCAGGGATTTTGCGATATCCCCGAGATCAGCAAGACGTATTCTTCCTCTTCACCGTCTCTTTGGGATGGTTTAGGTCCGTTTGGACCACCCGGCAGCAAAAGTATTGGCTGCGGTCTCAGAGCATGGAGACCACACAACCACATCGTCGCGACCTTGGCTCCTCCGGCCTACAGTGGATTTCTTCAGTAGCTCTTGCTCTTTTGTTCTGAAATCTGTTTCAGGGTTCATCTTTATTAGGGTAACTTTGTACAATTACTGTAAAAAAAACTACAACATTGTTTCTAAAAAACCAATAATAATAGTAAAGAGAAGGACTGTGAACCTATAAATGGTATAACAAACTCGCTGGATTAAAAGGCTACTTTATGAGCAAGGTACTATACTGAGTATGGATAAGCATAAAATACATTGGAATCCGTGACTGGTGAAATGGGAGAATGTGAGTCTCTGTGGTTCAGGAGTGATGCCCAATAACGTTTCAGGGAATGATGTTCAGTGCTGGGTTTCATTTGGGCAAAACCTGGTTTGCCTGCAGCAGGCAAACAGCTGTGAAGATGCAACACAACTGCATTAAGCAAGCAAGCGACAGGATTATGATTATCTGTAATTTATAGGCTAAAGTCTCCTTTCACTGCAACAGGTTGCAACAAAGCCGTGGCGGTTGGGCAGGGCAATCCTGGGCAAAAGCAGAACCGGAGGGTAGAGAGGCAGAGCCTGTAGGTAACAAGGGGACAGTTGGAAAGGTTTTGGTAACCCACCTGGCGACCTTTGACCTCTCCGAGGCCAGCATGCTAGCTTCACAATCTCTTGGATGCAACCAGGGGTATATGAGGGTGGGCTGAGCCATCAGTTCCCACCTGATTCTGCCCCCTGGGGCCACTTCGGACCAATTCAGCTTCCTGTGGAAGGTTTCTCAAAGGGCATTTTAAGCCGTTTGCTTTTAATGGCTGGACGGGGCCACGGAGGGGGCGGGGGAGGGGGGCTGCCAGGCTGAACCGTTCAAACTGGGCTCCCCCCGTGGCGAGGCGGACGATGCAGGAGGAGAAGGGATGAAAGCAGCTACTGGCCTTGGCCTGAAGGGGAGATGAGGGGGGTGTTGCACAGAGACGGATGGAAACGGCGCAGAAAGGGCCATTAATCCCAATGCGGGATCCCGACCTTGTAAGGCCAGACTGGGGAGCCCCTTGAGCGTCGGTACCGCGATCTCCTCTCCTCCGCCCTCCGATTCTGCCTGGGGGGCCGGCAGCCTCGCCCTTTCCCCGGACTCCTCCTGCGCTTCTCGCGGAGGGAGCCCGTCTCCAGGGGCGAGCGGGGCTCCTCTCTGGGTGTCGGGCCAAAGGCTCCCCATCATCAGGGGCTCCTCGGGGAAAGCGGGACTGGAGGAGGCTCCGCCGGGGATGCAGCCGGGAGCCGGACTTCAACTCCCGAGAGGCCACGCTCCACAAGGCCGCTTCCGATTGGCTGAGGAGCTCTCCGGGGGCCTCTCCCGCTCCGCCCCCTCTCCGGTCCCGGCCGCGGATTGGCGGAGCGGGGCGATGGCGGAAGGGCCGCCCAGCATGGAGGAGCCGGAGGCGCGGGAGCTGCTGGCCTTCCTCCGGCCCGAGGCCCGCGGGGACCTGAAGGGCCGCGCCGTGCAGTTCGTGCTGGGGCTGACGGGGGGCGCCGAGGGCCGCCGCCTCCTGCTCGCCCGGCCGGACTTCCTGGCGGCGCTGCTGGCGCTGACCGGCGAGCCGGAGGCGGCGCTGGCCGAGGCCGCCTTCCACGCGCTGCTCAACCTGGCGGCGGAGCCGGGGGCGGCCGGGGCGCTGCGGGCGGGGATGCCGGACCTGCTGCGCCGCCTGCTCGACCCCGCCTTTCCCCTGGCCGCCCCGGCCTGCGCGCTCCTGGCCAACTGGTCGCGCGAGGAGGGCCCGTGCCGGGAGCTGCTGGCCGAGGTGCAGCGGGGCGGGGCGGGGCTGGCGCCGCTGCTGGAGGCCTTCTGCGCGGAGGACCCCCGGCCCGGGGCCCCCTGGCACCACCTGGGCTCGCTGCTGGCCAACCTGAGCCAGCTCCCGGAGGCCCGCCGCGCCCTGCTCGACCGCTCCGGGTGAGGGCCGGGGGAGGGTTGCGGGGCTGCCCCGAGGGCTCCGGACACGCGCGGCGCGGCGGCTGAGCGGCTCTTCCCGCAGGTGCGTGGTGCAGAAGCTGCTGCCCTTCGTGCAGGACGCGGGCTCGGCGCTCCGGCGGCGCGGCGTGGCTAGAACGCTGCGGAACTGCTGCTTCGACCACCGTGAGTGCCGCCGGCCACGCTTGGGCTCTGGGCGAGGAGCGCCGGTCCCGCCTCGTCACGGCTGTCTGCTTTTCAGGGCACCACGAGTGGCTGCTGAGCGAGCAGGTGGACCTCCTGCCCTTCCTCCTCCTGCCCTTGGCCGGCCCCGAGGAGTTCCCGGAGGACGAGATGGAAAGTGGGTGCCTTCCCCGGGAGGGAGGGAGGGAGGGGGGCGCACAGAGACCCTTAAGGGCTGCCCTGTGCCCTCCGTTGACACCCCCCCCTCCTGAACCCCCCAGGGCTGCCCCTGGACCTGCAGTACCTGCCAGCTGAGAAGCAGCGGGAGCCGGAAGCTGACATTCGCAAGATGCTCCTGGAGACGCTCCTGCTGGTGGGTGGGCGTGGCTGGGTGGGCGTGGCAAAGGGAGGGTACTGCAAAATCCCTATTCCCGCCCCACTCCTGGGCCAGCCGGAGGTGGCATGTGCTGGTTTCCGAACTACTGGAAACTTCTGCTACCAGTTCCTGTCAGGACCCGCTGAATTTAACCCCTGGCAGGTGGGCTGCAGGGAGGGTCCGTGGGGTCTGCTCGGTGCCTAGGAAACTGCCAAGTGGGCCCTGGAAGCGGCTTCCTCTGGGCCACAGGGCTCACTCAGATTACCAAGATCTCAAGGATCTCCCACAAACCCCTGTGAATCGAGTCTCCCACTCGCCTCCCCCCAGTGTGTCCCCCCCCTCTGCCCGTTTTGCGCAACTCTGGAAAGGAGGCGTCCTTTGCCTCCTGGCTCCCTCCCTCGCCTCAGCTGTGCTGTGGGGTTTGATGGCAAGGGAGAGGCCTGGGAGACCCCACCCACCCACCCTCCACACACATAGCCTGCCACACTGAGCCAGGCTGCTGAATTCCCTTTCTGGCTTTGGGGAAGAGCTCCAGAGGTTTCCTGTCCTCAAGAAGGTCCTCCTTCGACCCTCCCGGAGATGCAAACCCCCAGGCCAATGGCCTCCCTGCTAGCGGCCCCGCAGCCAGTAACCCCCCCCCCTCCTCTTTGACAGCTCACAGCCACCAAGCCAGGGCGGCTCCTGGTGCGAGAGAGGGGCACCTACTTTGTCCTGCGAGAGCTGCACCAGTGGGAAGGGGACGGTGGGGTCCGCGCTGCCTGCGAGAAGCTCATCCAGGTGAGAGTGGGGTCAAGTGGGGCTCTGGGACCTTCCTCCCCTTATGAGGAGGGGGCAGGGAGTTTGAGGCCTCGGCCGGTTTGTCCTGAGCAGGTCCTGATTGGTGACGAGCCGGAGGCTGGGATGGAAAACCTACTGGAGGTGGAGATCCCCACAGAGGTGGAGCAGCAGCTGCAGCACCTGGACCAGGAGGAGGAGGAGGAGGAGGTCTTGCTGGGAGGAATTGCATGAAAGTGGAAGGAGCCCCCACCCTCCATTGGTGGGGGAGAAAGAACTTTCTTCTGTGTCGCTGGTCCTGGCACTTGGGCACCGAAATCCCAGCACCTCCTTTGCTGCCGAAGGTGCCCCTTGGCACTGCCCAGTGACTCTGCAGTCTGGGCGAGAGAGGGCTGGCATCCCTCCAGCCGCAGGAAGAGGGGAGTGAAGGGGGGCTGGAACTCCTCTCAATAAAGGCTGTGGTGCACTTTTCTTCCTGCCCTCCTGCCTCACTCAGGGAAGTGGGAAACTGACTGGCCGACAGGAGCTCCTTCTCCCTAGTGCCATGTTGTAGCGCACAGGTGAGGGAGCTGAGGTGCGCACGCTCTCTGACCTGCAGAGAAAAGGGGGTCTCCTGGATGCCAGCTCTACTGGGGGAGGAGGCAGCCCCTCTGCTACTCTGGAAGGGGCAGGAGTACCAGTTTCCATTGAAACGGTGCAGGGCAAGAAGGGGCAGAGGGCATGGCGGAGGTCCTGGCTGCTTTCAGGGCAGGAATCCAGCCAGCCAAGACACCCCTTTGCTATTGGCCTCCTGCTGGAGACTTGCCTTCCCAGAGGGCGGGGGGGGGGGGAGGCGGCCAGCGGAGGAAGAACGGGCGTCAGACAGCAGCAGCCGCACACAAAGCAACGGTACACTGATGTATATGCAGAAACAGCGGACAAGCGCGCGTGCCGACAGGCGAAGAGCAGCGCCGGGGCCCGGCCGGCCGGCCAGCCGCCTCTCAGGTCCGGGGCCGCCGCGGGGCGCACGCATCGCAGCAGGCGGAACCCCGGGGCGACTCTGAATAAGCTTTAATGGGCTCGTCCGGCGACGGCGACGGGGGTCCCGGGCGTCGGGCCGAGCGCTGCCCCGGGCAGGCGGGCGGGCCGGGCTGCCGCCGCGAGTGGGACGGGCGCGTCACGGGCAGGGCGTCATGCTGTAGAGGGAGTGGACTTGCTTGGAGAGGCTGGGCGAGGCGCTGCCCAGGCCGGCGGCGCGGGCGGGCGCCTTCTCCCCGAGCCGCTTGCTGGTCACGTAGGCGCTGGCCGAGAAGCCCGAGCCGGGCTTGCGGAAGTTGGGCAGGTGGTGGAAGGGCTGCAGGGTGGTCAGCAGGCTGGGCCGGTAGAGCGAGAGGCGCGGCGGGCGCTCCGTCTTGCGCGGCGAGGGCAGCTGCAGCACGCAGTTGGCTGGCGTGACCGGCGGGCTCTTCTTCTCAGCTTTGGCCCGGGGCGGGAAAGCGCCCGCGGCCGAGGAGGCGCGGGCGGGCGGCAGGACCTTGCTCTCCTTGGCCTGGCCCTCGGCGCTCTTGGCGGGGCTCTCGAGGTCCGGCAGCTGGGCCGAAGGGCTGCCAACGTCGCCTGCAACAGGAAGGGATGGAGGGGCGCCGGGTCACGGGGTGGGACCGCTGCCGCTGCCGTCGAGGGCCCCGCCTTCCCCGCCTCCGGCTGGCCCTGAAAAGAGGCACTCGAGGTTCAAACGGCCCCTTTGCCCAGAGGGACCCGGGGCGGCTTGTCCCAGAGCGTCTCTCTTCGGCCGCCTCTCCGGTACCTGGTGCCGTCTGAGGCTTCTCTTGGCCCATGGAGCACTCCGGATGGACTCCCATGGAGCTCATCACCCGGTGGAAGATGGCCGAGGTAGCCGGGAGCATCCAGCGGTGCGTGGCCACCTGCTGCAACCCCAGTCGGGCCGCCGGCTTCAGCTGCAACAGGCCCTCGATGAGATTCTGGCATTCTGGAGAGAGGGAGGGGCGAGGAGGGGAGGGGGAGGGAGAAGACATGCTTGGCCACCCCTTCCCACCTGCTCCTCCTGGGGGATGCTGCACAGAGGTAGGCTGGCCTGAGAACCAGCTGTGCGTTGACCTGGCACATTTTCCCAGCCCCTGGAGTTCAGGGCTAGAGGAGCCTGGAGCTTCTCCCCCATCCAGGCCACGGTTGTTTCTGCTGTCTCTGCTTCCTTCCCTTTGAAGACTTTCCCTCTGGCCCTGCAGCCCCCTCTGTGGAAGGGAATCCCTGGGCTTTGGAGGTCCCCAGCAGACCAGAGCCCTTCCCTGGTGGGCCTGAGCCCAAACCCTTTCCTGGCAGCAGAGGGAAGAGCCAGCTTCCTCTACCAACGCTGTTGTGTGCGGGCACAGGTTGAGGGCCCAGGCAGAGTCGTTCCCCGTCCATTGGGCGGGGCAGATGGGGACGAAGAGCCCCCCTGCCTCCGGCTGAGCCCCTGGGGGTCTGGAGGGGTGAGGCGTCCCCTCCTACCTGGTGAGATCGGCTGCCGGAAGGCCAGGCCCTGCTTGATGACGTGGATCATCTTGTGCGGCTGGCGCTCCTTGAAGGGGAGCTTCCCTGTCACCATGGCGTAGAGGATCACCCCACTGTGCGAGAGGAGAGGGTCAGGGGGGGCCTCCGGGTCAGCCCGGGTCCCAGTCGCCTTTGGCCCCCCACCCCCTCCGCCGTGCTCACAGGCTCCATAGGTCAGCCAGCTCCCCATTGTATTTCTTGCTCATGAGGATCTCGGGGGCGGTGTAGGCCACAGAGCCACAGAAGGTGCTCATCAGAGAATTCTTCAAGGAGTAGCGGTTGGCAAAGCCGAAATCTGCAAGGGGGGGGGGAGCCGTCAGCTTCTCCAATGGGCCCCCAGCCCCCCCCCCCGGTATAAGAGGGGCAGACTAGGAGAAACAAGGGGGCTTGGCAGGGTTCAGAGCAATACAAAGACGGTGGAAGGGAGGCCCAGGCGAAACTCGGAATCACAGCATTACGGAAGAACAGGGTTGGAAGGGACCTTGGAGGTCGTCTAGTCCAACCTCTTACTCAAGCAGGAGACCCTCTACCACTTCCGGACAAATGGCTGTCTAATCTCTGCTTGAAAGAGAGGCTCGATGGAGGTTTTCAAGAAGAGATTGGACAGCCATTGGTGGATCCTCTGCCACCACCTCTGGTGGCAAGCAGTTCCACTGATGAATTGTTCTCACTGTCAGGAAATTCCTCCTTAGTTCTAGGCTGCTTCTCTCGATTACTTTCCATCTGTTGTTGCTTTTGGAGAAGAGGTTGACCCCGCTCCTCTTTGGGGCAGCCCCTCAGATCCTGGGGGGCTGCTGTCCTGCCCTGAGATGCGAACTGAACTCTTGAGGTGTTAAGCCAGAGTGGTGAGGACAGTTACGGTGCCTCTACGTTCCCCAAGTCCACAGCGCTTCCCGGACTAGCTCTCTTCCTTGGGGACCGCATCTTGCCTGCTGAAAGCAGAAACTGCAGGATCCGATCTCTGCCCGAGAGTTGTCCCTGAGGCAGGGAAACCCCTCTTGCCTTTAAAGACAACCACAGCTGGAGGCAGGAAGCCCGGATCACCTGGGCTCACCTGGGGAGGGTGCCCTGTTGATCCCTGGGGCTGCTCTGCGCTGTTCTGCAACCCTGGTGCCTTATCCTGCAGGTGGCAGAAGGAGGCCATCCCATTCTCTCCTCCTGCAGGAAGAAAACTCACCTGTCAGTTTAATGAAGCCACGTTCATCCAATAAAATGTTCTCACACTTCAAGTCTCTGTGGGGGAAAGAAGAAGAGTCCCATGGGTTGACCATCATGGAGGCCTCTTCCCTTGCTTATCCAGCCAGGGTTCAGGGACAGCCTGGCCCAGGATTTGGGTCGCCCCCTGCCTAGCAGGCATCTCCGGAGGTGGCCAGGGGGGGTTTCTTTCCCACAGCAACTTCTCAGGAGCTGGAATCAGCGGGATGCCGCCCAGGGAATCATCTGGATTTTGGCTTATGACCCCACACAGCTTGCTTCATGGCCACTGTAGAAATAATCATGTGACCCAGTGGCTACACCAGTGTTTCTCAACCTTGGCAACTTGAAGATGTCCGGATTTCAACTCCCAGAATTCCCCAGCCAGCGAATGCTGGCTGGGGAATTCTGGGAGTTGAAGTCCGGGCATCTTCAAGTTGCCAAGGTTGAGAAACACTGGACTACACCGTGACTTGGCTTCTGACCACAGAGGCTCGCGAGTCACAACCAAAATTCTGGGCTCAGCTGCGGTTGCAAAGGAGAGCTACCTGTAGCCTTCTCCATAACCCTTGGCCGCTCGACTTCTGTGAAGTCAGATTCGCTCCAGAGGTGTCTTGTTTCTTTTCAAAACAATTCAAAACTGACGAGTAAACTCATCTTTGGCATAAAAGAAACCCTCCTAGCTGAATTTCTGTGCTTTTTAAAACATTTCTGACCGTGGTCTCCCAAGAAATAATTCAACAAATACTAGACTAGAATCTTCCACTAATGCAGAGTTTGGCTCCCAGTTGCTAAAGTTCCCATTTATCTGTAAATTTGTCTATATCTGGCAATGACGTGAAACCATTTGGAGAAAAGGCGCCACCTGCGCTCCGTGATGCTCTTCCTGCTTATGCGGGATTCTTTTTTGTGTAGAGATTTCCAGGCCATCGGCTGATGTGCTGGGACCAGATTGCTGCTCCCCCATTAGAGGGAGAGAATGACCCCGCCCCTTTCAAGGGTCCTGCTCTAGATTGTAGCCCTGAGCAACAAGAATTGTGTTGCCTGCAGTTGGTTCTTTCACTGTCTTAACTCCCCCCCCCCCATGGCTATGGTTCCTGAGAGGATGCCAACCAGTCCTGTCCACCGCCTGATGCTGGTCTGGAGAGGTTTCTGGCCTCGGAGAACATCTGGCACATTCCACCGTCTCCCCCACCCTGCCACTGCATCTCCTCCTCCTCCCGCACGCCTGCTCGTCTCACCTGTGGACAATGCCAACGTTGTGACAATGGGCAACAGCACTGACAATCTGTCGGAAAAGCCTCCGTGCCTCCTCCTCCTCCAGGCCAGGATACTCCCTCCGGTCAGACGTGGCGTTGATGTGCTCCAGGAGGTCCCCCCGGGAGGCCAACTCCAGCACCAGGTAGGTGCGCTTACTGTTCCGATACATCTCATAGAGCTGGATCTACAAGACAGCCGAGCTTTCCGTGAGCACGGAGCCAGGGAGCCCACGGCCTTCCCCTCCTTCCACACCGACCTCCTGGTGCATAGCCATGAGACCCCCATGCCCCAGAACCCCTCTTGCTTTGGGGGTCTCATGGCTCAGGCAGCAGAGCTTGGAGGCTGCCTAGTCCAATGAGAAGGTCAGTTGTCCACCCAAGGAGAGAGTGGTTGGGTTCTCTTCCAGGACTGCTGGCTGCCAGAGCACCCGGGAGGCCCTCCCTGAAGAGGACCCCTCCTCTTGTCCGTCTTCTGGCCTTGGAGGGGGGTGGGAAAGAGGCGGGGACAGAATGATGCTGAAAGGTCACATGACACGTGTGTGCAGTGGGCATAACTCGGACGGGCAATTCATTTTCCCACATGAGAAACGGGGGTTGCTGTTGGGGGGACACAGGTGCATTGCAAACGAACAGCCGCCGCCTTCAAAAGGAAAGGACTCCCCACAGGGCAGCCAAGGGGCCGGGTGTGGCCCAGGGGCAGTGAAATCCCCAGGTCTGGTACAACGGGGTGTTTTCAGAAGGCCAATGAGCCCAGAGGCCAAAGGGCAGCAGTTCGCCTCTGATTCTGGGATTCCAATTTGTGGGGGCCACCCGGCCTCTCTGATCCCTCTTCTGCAGGGCGGAGAAGGACAGGCCTGCTGGTGCTCAGGAGGCCTCAATATGGGTCCAGCAAAGCCAGCTCCTCTGGTTGGCCTTTGGTGGCTGCATTGAGGCACCCCAGGCTCACCTCTGGCTTTTTCAGAAGATACGTGCGGTGAATTGGATCCCGTCTTGTGTTGCACCCGCTGCCCCTTTGGCCGCTGGGGGCTCTCAGGAACACTTTGGGGCGCTTGTGGTGTGGGGGTGCTTTACTCAGAGGAGGCCCCTCAGGGTTTGCGGTTCCCCTGCCGAGACTCACCACATTTAGGTGCTTGTACGTAACATTCAGGGAGTAGATTTCTCTAGGAAGGAACTTTTTGGTATATTCCACCGGTGCCTCTGCTGTTGAAATTATCTTTATGGCAACCTGCGGGAAGAGGGAGCAGAGCGTGAGGCGGCCGCTGGGAAACCCCTCGGCCACGGAGCTTCAGGGATGAGGAACGCTGCGCCCCCAGCCCTGTGGGACCTTCCTAACCAGGGTGTCTAAGCATCGCATTGGGTTCCACAGGCCCAGAACTAAGCATTTGGAGCAACAGGAGAAGAGAAGAAAAGAGGCACCCGATTAAAATAAATCAGAACGGAAGGCGATCAGTTTCAACAGTAAAACGAATTACCAAAATATTTAGGCAGTTGTGGCCCTGGCCGTCCATTTGGCCACCTTCTGGAGGGCTTCCTGGACAGTCAGTTGAAAACACACACACACACACACACACACACACACAGATAGCCCTTGTGCTAACAAGCGTAACCAATCCAGGTAGTGGAAGGTCTCTGGCGGAGCAGGCTGCTTGCTGCCTCTCTCTTCCAATGGACCTCCAGCTTTTGCACAGAACTGGAGGAAGTTGTCGTCCTGGCACGGAAGGTGGCAAGCCATCCCTGATGGAACCACCGGATATTCACAAAGGGGTCTGTTGTAAAAATTTCCCCATATGGAAACCACAAGCAATAAATATCTTACTTTAAGACCAGAGGCTTATTATTTCATGAAGAGCAAGGATGAGCTACGGCCAGCGGCCCTCAACTCTTCCCAAGACCATCTTTTTATACTTCTCTGCACACATTTCACAACTTCCTTCCTTGTTCTGCCTTACTGACCGCCTCTCTCTGCAAACACCTGTGTACCTTTGACGTTCTTGTGAACAAGTGGAGACCCTTGTTACTTTCGGTTCCCCATTTCCCACCATCTTACTTTTCCTGCTCTAAATACATTAGATATACATTGTATATCCATACAAGTACAAACTTTGCAGAAAATGCAGCGCAAGTCAGCGCATTTGGAAATATTAGTCTGGTACCCTTTGCAATTACGCTAGTTTAAAACTTTGATACAATGAGGCCTGCAAGCTCACTCCTAGGCCTATTACCTGCAACTTTCCAATAAATATTTTCTTCCCCCACAGGTCGGTGTAAGGGAGCGATCTCCCTTGCTGCGTACAAGCAGCACGCGTGTGCGGGTAGTTTCAAAGGTGCTTTTTCAAAAGGCAGCTGGACTGTTTTAATACCTGTTCGCTTTAATTCCCAGAATCCAAAAGGCAATTTTCAAAAGGCAACTTTAAGACCTGTGGACTTAACTCTGGGAATTCCCCAACCAGCCAGTTGGAGACCCCTGTTTTAAGTGGTGAAGAATCAGCTGAGCAGTCGAGGCCAAGGCCCCTCCTCTTCTGCTAGGATTTTCTCCTGGGGTGGGGGGCAGCCCATCCATCTCCTGGTTGGAGGAGGCCTTTTGGGAAGGGGGCTCTTGCAGGGGCAGGAAGGGAGAGTTTTTACCGAGAACGATGGGCAGCAGCACCACCTTCATTTACTGGCTGGCTGGAAACTCTTCCGTAGGGCTGAAGAGGCGTCATTGAGTTGTCTTGATTGTCCGTGGCTCACAGAGACCTCTGGGAGGATGGGTCCCAACCGGGTCCTTTGGGAGGTCCAACAGTGCCCCTCCTCCACTTATGAGCCCCCCACCCTCCTCCGGGTTGTCCTATCCTTCTCTTCCCATGATGGGTTAAAATATTGCACAACTATCTCCAGATCAACCTGCCTTTGTCCAAGGCAGCTGTTGAGAGGAAGCGGGTGACGGCTGTGGGGCACAAGCAGGAGGGCAGTCTCACCTGGGCCAGCCCCTCCCACTCCTTTGAGCCCCCCCCTCCCGCTCACCATAGAGTGCCTCTTATTCCTGAGGTCTGAAGCCAGCTTGTAGTTCTGCATCATCTTCTCCTGGGTGGCGTAACCCAGATAGACTTTGGAGAAAGCCCCCGACCCGATTTTTTTGGAAGAGAGGAGGTAGCCATTCTCCTTGCTTTCCCGGACCTGCTCCAAGAACGTCCTCCGGTCGGCCTCGCGCTTCGAGAAGCTCTTCATGGCCCCGAAGTGACCCAGGAGGGGGGGGCACGGGGGCCGGGCTGAGGGGGCTGCTGGAGGAGGGGCTGCCGCAGGGCTGGGGGCGAGGCCGGCAGAAGCACAGTTCAGACACACACATCAGCTCTGCAAGGGGGGCAAGCACAGCGCGTGGGTCCTTCTTAGCACGGTGCCCTTCTCATCTTCTGGGTGGGTGCTGCCACTGGCCAAGCACAAGGAGTGGCAGTCCAAGGGGTGCCTTGTTGCTCTGGACAGAGGAGTTTCCACAGTGACCGGCTGGCCCAGGCATTCCAGAGGCCGCCTTCTAGAACCGAGGCACAACAAGCAGTTGTAGAACTTCGGATCTCGGGTGGGGGGCCCACAGCTGCACTGCATCTCCACCCCCACCCCTGCTGGCAGAGGGGCCCGGAGGCCTCGGCAGCTCCTCTCGGGCAGAGTTCGACAGAGGCTGGGTGAGTCACAGACTGGATTTATGGGGGCTCTCTGGCCCTGGTGTTCAAGCCACAAGGGCGTGTAAATTCAGCCCCCGCAGCTGCCTTGAACACCAGGATTCTGTACGTCCTGCAATCCCAGCCAAATAGGATCCGTTCACGAAATCAGGATGAAGGAAGCCGCCCATCCTGTGCCCCACTATTTCCCCCTTCCCTTCGGTCGTGTCGGGTTCTCAGAGACCGCTGGGCACAGTTGTTCAGAAGGGCTTTGCCATTGCCTCCTTCCTAGGGCTCAGAGCGGATGACTGGCACACAGTCATTCAATTGGCCTCCGGAAGCTTTGCAAAGGCAGGAGAGGCTCTCAGGGATCCCATCGGAAGGAAGGAGGGGGGGGGGCTGGCACGTGAGTGAGAGGAGGGGAAGGACGGCCATGAAAAGTGGGTGAGACAAGCAGATGAGGGTTGGCAGGGACAAATGTCAACTTCTGCACTTGTGGGGAAAATATGAATTTAGAATCGTGCAACCTGGTTGGCTGGGAGGAGGTGAAAGAAGTCACACGTCTAAACACCCCCCCCCCCGCAACACCCCAGCCGAGAATGGCAACTTGGGGTGGTGAGGGAGCCTGAAAGTGGGTCCTCACTGCAGGGACATTGAAGGGGTCTCAGGAGGGAAGCCCCGGCAGGTGGTGGAATTGCCCTGGGGGATCTGGGGGTGGGGGAAACTTAGGCTTCAGAGCAGTTCAGGGGAGATTCTCTCTAATGGCAGAGGGTTGAACTGGAAGACCTCCAAGGTCCCTTCCCTTGTGTTATTCATTCCCTGGAGGCTGGGAGCTACAGAGAGAGCAGGGACTCATCTGGCCAGGAGGCTGCAGACTCCAGTCCTCCAATGCCAGAGAGCAACAGAGGGGGAATTTGGGGGGGGGAGGGTTGACACCTGCCCCCTGGTGACCCCTCCCACCTCAATGACAGTTGGAAGGTGTTTTAAGAAGAGGCTGGACCAGGTGACCCTGCTTACCTCTGGGGTTTAGAACATTCACTTCTCAAACAGGCCAATAGCCATGCTAGGTCAGGCTTGGTTTTCATGGCAAAAAAGCCAACATGGTAAAGTATCAGTGAAACCGCGGAAGACGGGGCCTTGGGAGAAAGGAGCCCTTCAGCCAACATCCGCCGGGGCTGAATTTTCTGGGGAGGGGGTTGCAAAGCCAGAAGCCCCGCTGGGAGAAGCAGTCCCCGCAGAGAGTTTTGTAGAGCCACGTGAAACGGGACCCGGTTCCGATCAGGCTCCGTCCAGTTCTGCTGCTGGGGGAATTCTGGGCGCTGAAGTTCAGGGGTCTTAAATTGGCCAAGGTCGGACCCCCCTGCGGCCAGAACCCCAAGCAAAGAAGGGAGGGGGCGGTTTCAGAGAGCGACGGGACCCCCAAGGCCACAAGCCAAATGCGGGTGGGGGCCGCTTAGATTCACACCAGGGGCGCCTCCTCAGACGAGGCTCCGGAGCAGCGATCGCGGTCCTCGGGCCGAGAAATGGGACCGGGAAGCCCCGGCAGAGACCGAAGCAGGAAGGGCGGAGGGGCCGGGGTCTCCAAGAGCTGTGAAGGGGGCGAGAGAAGGCCCGGCGGTAGCCAGAGCCTCAGCTTTCGCTTCTCCAGGCCGCTCGGCATCTCCCCCCCCCCCCCAGCAGCTCCGCAGCGACGAGGCCGGCGGGAGGCGGAGGGGGCCCGGCTCGCTCGGACGGAGAAGCGGAGCCTGTCGGGGCCCCGGCTCCTGCATGCCACGCGGGGCTGGGAAGGCCGAGGCTCCTGGCGGGAAGGTGCCGCTGCCTTCGGGCTGGAAGCCTCTCCGGCCCTTCGTTCCGCCTCGCCCTCGCACGTCTGGGCGGCGGCTCCGCGGAGGAGCCTGGAGAGGAGCCGGTGGGAGCCGGCCGCCTTCCCAGGACCAGCGCGGCCCCACCCGCCCCCAGCGCCGTCGAGCCCCGGGGCCCAAGGAGCGGCTGCCCCCAGTGGCGCCGTAGCCATTAGGCCCCCCAAGGCTGAGCAGGGAAGGAGCCCAGGGAGGGTCGGGCGGGAGGGGCGAGGGAGGACGGGGGGGGGGGCAAGGTCCGCCAGGGAGCCTCCCTCCGCCCCTGGGGCGCCCCATGCGCAGCCTCGTCGTGGCAGAAGCGAAGCCACTGGAGGCTCCACCGGGAAGAGCCGCCCTTCTCCTCCTCCTCCTCCTCCTCCTCCTCCGCGGGCGAAAGAAGCCGCCCGGAGCTCCGGCCGAGGCGGGAAGGGATCCGGCGCGCATTGGCGCAGCTCCCGTCCCGCCAGCAGCCAAGGCCGGCCGGTCTTCCACACCCAGCGGCTTCCCCTCGCCCCGTTTGACCGCAAGCGGGATGGGAGACCACCAGGGGATCCCGGGCTGACCCCCCCCCAACAAAGCCCGCGGGGGCGGGGCGGGGGGGCGGGGCTTGCGGCGTCCAGGGGCGGGCCTCGTCACGAGACACGGGAGTCTCCCGCCGAGGGGCGGGGGTGAGTTGGCGCAGGCGCGTTAGAGGCGGACTGCCACTGCAAGTCAACGGGGGTGGCGCCCCCAAACACCCCCGTCTCCCCTCCGCCCACCTGCCCTCCCTCCCTACCCCCCCCGGGAGGGGCTCCCGCTGCTGGTAGGCCGAGGGCTCCGGGGTGGGGGCGGGGGGCGGGGCCTCCCCAGGTGAGGGCGGGGCCTTAAGTACCCGGAAGCGCTGCTCCCCATCAGGAGACTCAGCGGCGGGGCCGGGGCGGTCAGCGGTCAGCGGGGCTCTGCAGCTATATTACAACAGGGGGGGGCGGTGCCGGCGGGGCCTCCGCCGGGGAAGGAGCTGCTCTGCCCGGGGCCTGGCGCTGCAGCGGCTGCGGGGGGCGTGCGGGCGTGCCTGCGGTGGGGTCTCCGGGGGGTCTCCGGGGCTGCCCTGCTGCCGGCTGAGCGGCGCTTCTCTCCCCGCAGGCGGCGCTGGGCTGGGCAGGAGCGGGACGCTGCAGGAGAGGAGCCGCGCCAGCCCCGACCCTCCCGGCGGGCGCCCAGCAGCTGCTCTCGGAGGATGCGCCGGACGCCGGTCGGCCCCGCCACACTCGCCGGTCGCTCGGAGGGCGGAGAAGGGCTCCCTTGAGGCCCCCCGCCCGCGCCCCACAGCAAGGCTCCCTCCCCGGAGCGCCTCGGCCGGAGCGAGACCCGGAGCGGCGGCAGCCCAGCCGGAGCCGGGACCATGGCCGAGCCCCGCGTGAAGAGTAAGTGGGGGGGGGGATCTCCACTGGGCGGCCTTTTGGAGGTGGGGGGCTTTGTCTGTAGGGCATGGATGGACTTCGCTTCCCAGAATCCCCCACCGGTCAGTTGGGGGTTGAAGTCGGCTGTGCGAAGCCCCCCCCTCCTCTCCCCTCAGCTGCTTTCCTCACACACACACACACCCCCCCGCGGCCTTTGCTCTCCCGACTGGGAACGCCCAGGGCTCGACCCCCCCTCCCCTTTATGGGGGGGGGGTTACCCTGGGTCTTCAACCATAAGGCTTGCAGAGCATTGCTGGGGAATTCTGGGAGTTGAAGTCCGCAAGTCTTAAAGTTGCCAAGTTTGGGAAAAGATAAAGAAGGGGCTTCCATTCTTCTCTGCAGCACTTACAAACATTTCCCTCCCCCCACGAGGTCCCAGGAGAGAGATTCCTTCTGCCTCCCATTCAGCCTCTTTTTGAATTGACAACTCCAGGATTTGGCCTTTCCAAAAGTCTTTCTGTATCAGAGGCTTCCAGTCTTTGAATCGAGGTCTGGCAGGAATCTTCAAGGCTTCCCCTGGAGGGTGGCAGCGCCCAGCGGGATCTGGGAAGGGGCTCAGAAAGGGATTTCTCTGGCTGGCTCCTCTGCCAACCTGCTATCTTCACAGAAAAAGTGCCGCCAGAGCCTGGGGGCCGCACTTCACACCCTGGGCAGCCTAGGAGAGCAGCAGCGGGAGGCTTAATTCACGCCTGCCTGGAGAAGCTGCGGAAGAGACAGCTTGTGGCTCCGTCTGTTGTGCAGAGAAGGGGAATTGCCTGGTGCTTCCTTCAGCCGTGTCGCCACTCTCTTCCGGTGTGCTTAACGGTGTGCACAGGGGGGCTCCTTTCCTTGGGGGTCGAGTGGGGCCCACGGCTTCCCCCGGGGCTTTGGCCGTGGGGCATTGGGGGTCCTGAAAAGGGCCCTGGAGCCCCCCTTCCCTTCCGGGCTCCACTGAGCTGCTGCCAAGTGGATGTCAAGCCTGGTGCCCCCAGCAAAGCAGAGGAAGGATTCCAGCCTGAGCAGAGGCTGGGAAAGGCCGCCCGGAGTCCCCTGGTGGGGGGGAAGGTTGGGGGCAGAGGACGTGAATCTATGCCACGCAAAAGAGCCTTTGCTGACAGCGATAAGCGGATGAGCCAAAGGGAGGTTCGGTTTCTCTAAAACTGGAGGGTGAGCTAAGTTGTGAAGCTCAGCCTGACCGAATCATTTGTGCAAATTAAGGGGCCCAATGAAGCCTTTGCTGAAGAAGGAGCTGCACTATTTCCCGCCTCTGACTGAAAAGCCGGAGGAAGCTTCTTCCTGTGGTTTCTCCTCCTCCTCCTTTCTCTTTGGCCGTTACAGGAAATTCTCCTCTCCTCTGAAAGCCCTGAGCCCCGGCTCTTTCCGTACTGTCTGTGCAATTGCTGTGAAAATAAATCGGGTTCCCTGCGAAATTGTACACACAACCTGCTTTTGGCCAAACCCCGTTTGCTGCATGAAGCCTGGAGCTGCTAAGGCGTCCGAAGTCATCCAGGCCCCGGTTGTCTCAGGGGGGCTTTTTCCAGGCCACTCGGCTGTTTTTCCTAGAAAAGCCGTTCCTGGAGCAACCAGCTGAGCTGCAGTGGCCCCCTCCCTGACCGGCGCGGATAGAAGCGGAGGCTCATTAGCCCTGGAGGGATTGGGGGGGCTGGAATGAATTTAAACAGATTCACCAGATTCAGGTTCACAAAGGAGGCGCTGAGGTCCCTCCCTCCCGAGCGCCCGGCACAGCTGCAAGGCCTGTGGGGACAGCCAGGGCTTGGGACCTCCGAGAGCACCGGACAGATCTCGGGGGAGGCTCACTGCCGGTGCCACGCGGAGAAGGCGCTTTCTGCCCTTGGTAGGCGGGAGCCGTGCAGAGGGTGCCACTCTGCCAGGCAGTCAAGTGGAAACCATCAGAGATGGGGGTCCCTCAAATAACGCGGCCTGGTTTTTCTATTCTTTCCAAAAATATGTTTTCCTTCCTTCCTTCCTTCCTTCCTGCCTCCCCCCCCCCAAAGCTGGTGTATCTCATGGCATCCAGTTTTGGTGCCCTGAGGACGGTGGATTGCAAGGAGGGCTTTGCTGCACCCTGCCCATTGTGGCTCCTGGAGCATGAGGAGGGGGCCCTCTGGAATCTTGGGGAGCTCTGCCTGCTCCCCTGTTACAGGCCCATCCTGCCTCGGATGCTGTCGAGGTCGCAGAAGGAGGATTCCTCTGCCTGGGCAGCTGCAGATGGTGCTGGGGTTGCGATGGGTGTGAAGATTCGGGGGCTGCCCTTACGCTTTGAGCTTCGAACTCCACGCAGAGCCTGTTGATGGCCTTTGCCGGCTGGCTGGGTTCCTTAGTGCCACAAAGGTTCTTGAACAGCGCACCAGGTCGCTGTCCTCATTGTGCTGCGGTCAGCCTTTCCCAGAGCGACCCAGGGCTGAGTTCTCTGTCCGAGGGGCTCCGGAGAAGGGGCTTTGGAGCAGTGGGCGCTTCCTTTTTATCTCTCCTTTCTCGACTTTGGCCCTGGGGCAGCTCCAAAGGGCCGGGTCCACCTGGGCAGCTCTTTTCCTGCACTTGGAACTTTGAAGCCTCTTCGAATGCCCCCTCTGGCGTCGTTCCCTGCCTCCTCCTGCCTCTCTGCACCCCCATTCTGTATTCCGCATCGGTCAGAGCCCTCTTGAAGAATCAGGGGCTCCCTATCTAAGGAGGAGTCAGAGAAGGCGGAAGGAGAAAGGCAGCCAGGTGTAGCCTTGAGAAGGGAGGAACAGAGAGGGAAACGGCCTTCATGCTACTGAAAGGATGTCGGGGTCTCCAACCTTGGCCACCTTAAGACTCCTGGACTTATGGACTTCAACTCCCAGAATTCCTCAGCCAGCATGGAGTTTTGGGAGTTGACGCCCACAAGTGCTAAAGTTGCCACGGTGGGAGACGCCTGCTACAGAAGATAATCAAAGTGCCTTGGAAAACATCTGGATCAGTTGCCGTTCCACCTTCCACGGCTGATGTCCAGTTGAAACCTAAGCCTTGGCTTCCTCCCTGGACTCCTGGATGGGCGGTTCTCCCACCTTTTCTCCACTTCTGATGGTTAAACACAGCTGTCTCCTCGCAATCTTTTCGTCTCCAGGATAAACACCTCCTCCAACCAGACCTCCAATTGCTCCTTGTTAGTTTTTCTTCATTCTATTTAATCGGCATCTTTCCCAAGATGAGTCCAGACCTGGGTGTAGTGTTTTGCGTGTGACCGATTCCAAGTGAAGAAAGATTTATCTGGGTTTTGAGAGTATTGTGCAAATAATCAGTGCTAGAAGTGGAATTTGCTCCCTGTTTATATAGCGCCTTGTCCTGCCAGTGTTGGTAGAGTTGTGGGTTTCTCCTTGGTAGTTCCTGGTTTAGGGTATTGTTTTCTGCTTTATTGTTTGTCTGGTGTTAATCCCTGCTTATCTGAATCTTGGCTGTTGGGAAAGTCCCAGAAGTACTTTTTCCAGAAGGCAACTGGACTACCTTGGTTTTTAATTCTTTTGAAAATATCCAAGAAACTTCAGAACTGGGACAACCATGATGTGAATGTCTGAGAATCTCCCTAGGCAGCTTTTGGAGAAGAGGCATTCTGATCTCTATTTCCTTCATAACTTTTCTTTTGATTCCCTCGTTTAAGTGGTGTGTAAATGTGATTTACCTCTATTTGTCTGTGGGTGACTGAACGTCAACCTTCCAGAAATTCTGTAGTGTTTTTCAATTAATTTGGTCTAGGATGCTGATACTGTGCTGGTTTAAAGTCTGGTTGAGTCTGTCATGTTTTGTGAAATCGGGGAGTTTTCGTGGTGTCTCCTGACAGCATGACCCTCTGATAGTCTTCTGCCTGCCTGTCCCACACTGTGGCTTCAGCAGTCCTTCCACTGCAGGTTGTAGAGAACTCCCGCTTTATATTTCTTGGGCTGCCGGGTGTTTTGCGCTGCTTGAGATGTTTTGGAGAGGAGCAAATCCCGCACTTTAGAATCATAGGATTGGAAGGGGTTTTGGAGGTCTTCTAGTCCAACCCCCTTCCCAAGGCAGGAACCCCCATCCCATCCCAGGCAAATGGTTGCCCAATCTCTACTGGAAACCTCACACGATGGAGCACCACACCTCCAGGAGGCAAGATGCCCATTGCTCAGTCATCCTCACTGTTGGTTTTGGCTGCTTCTCCTCCTGCCTCTTCTGCAGAGAGAGGGCAGCCGATGCCCCAGCTGGATGCCCTTGGCTGCTCTGAGCCCTTGATCTGCAGATTGCCCCAGCCGCCGCCTCTTCCTCATCTCCGCCTCCGAAGCACAGAGGCCGAGAGTTGGGGGCTCAGGATACAGTTCCTATTCCCAGCTCCTCCTCCTCCTCCTCCTCCTCCTGGAGTTAGGCACTTTGATTTGAATGGGGTTGTCAGGACCCCCTTTTTCAGTGACAGCTTAAACTGACTTCCTGCACCATGGAACATAGAACAGCGGAGTGGGGACCTTAGAGGTCTTCTAGTTCAACCCCCTGCTGGAGGAGACCCTACACCATTTCTGACAAGTGGCTGTCCAGTCTCTTCTTGAAAGCTTCCAGTGATGAAGCTCCCACAACTTCCGGAGGCAACTTCTGTTCCATGGGCTGATTGCTCTCCCTGCCAGAGAATCCCTCCTCATTTCCAGGTTGAATCTCTCCTTGGTTGGTTTCCATCCATGATTCCTTGTCCGGCCTTCAGGTGCTTTGGAGAATAGCTTGACCCCCTTCCTCCTCTCTGTGGTAGCCCCTCAAATATTGGAAGACTGCAATCATGTCTCCCCTGGTCCTTCTCTTCACTAGACTAGCCAGGCCCAGTTCTCTAATGGCCTCCAGTCCTCTAATCCTCCTGGTTGCTCTTCTCGGCCTTCTTTCTCAGCATCTTTTTCATATTGTGGTTATCTGAGTATCCCTTGGAGCGTTTCCCTTGGGAAGCGGCTCTGAAGGCCCAGAGGTTGGTGTGGAGGGCATAAAAACTGATCTGATGCCATTCCACGTTGGTCCAGATCTACGGTTGGCCAAATTGACCTCTGGGCTTCCCGGTGATGTTTGGCCCAGGAGGGCTCAAGCGGGGCCAGGGACATGGGGGTCTCTTGGGAGGAGGGTGAAGCCCCTCTGCCTCTCTTTCAGGGCTGGCCATGACTCTGATGGACGCCACGCCCGACAAGGATCCCCTCGTCCAGGAGCAGATCTTCAGTGCCCTCTGCTCCTTGGGCAGGACGGAGCCCGAGGAGGTCCTGAACGCCTGTGAGGAGTACCTGCGGCAGCACGAGAAGGTGGGGCAGCCCAGCGGGGCGGTTTCACTCCGGGTGCTGCTGCTGGCGGGACAACGTATTTCTGCCTGGATGGGCGGAAGGGGAGGCTCCGGAAGGCTGTTTCCTCCTCCTGGCTGGCGGCCGGTGGAGCTCCAGAGAGCCGGTGCCAGGCGTGGGTTGGGGCTGCCTCGGGCACTGCCCCTCACCTCTGTCCCCTTCCCTTCTTCCCAGCTGGCCCACCCACACCGGGTCATCCTGCTGAGGGCCATGGAAGCCGTGGTGAAGAGCAGCCTGACTCGGATGGACAAAAGCACAGCTAAGATCGTCATCTTCTTGGCGTCCAGCGAGATGACCAAGTCCAAAGTGAGCCTGGGGGCCGCCTGGTGGGGGAAGGCAGGTAGCGGAAGGGCTGCTTGCCCCTTTGGCCCTCCCACCCGGAGGCCCTGCCTGGGGAGCCGTGTCCAGGGGCTGCTCTTGGGCACCCTGGCCTGGGTTGGTGCTCCCGTCGGCCTTGCCCCTGGGGCTGCTCCATTGGGCCGCTTCCCCGGGGGAGGAGGGGGGATGTGAGGCCGGAGCGTTGGTTGAGCTGCCGGTCTTGGCTCACCCTAGGAGGCTCTTCCGGAGTGGCAGCAGGCCGCCAGCACTGTCCTGGTGGCGGTGGGCAGCCGCTTCATCAACCAGGTGATGGAGGAGGTGCTGACCAAGTTCCAGCCGGGGCTCCTGCCTCACCCCTTCGTGGTGCTGACCTTCGCCAACCTCTCGGTGACCAACGGTGGGTGCTGCCCTCTTCTGCTCTTGGCTCAGGGGGAGGGCCGGCAGCCCGGGGGTGGGGGAGGCTTTGGGCAGGAGGTGGGGTCGATGCCAAAGGAGGCACGCCAAGAGGCAGCCCGGCCCTCTGCCACACACACTGGCAAGTCCAGCCTGGCGTCCCTTGGCAGAGGGTCCGAAGCGCCCTGGGCATTGTGGCGCTGCTCTTCCAGGCTCTTGCCCACTGAGGGAAAGGGGGCCCCCGGGGGCCCTTGGAGACCACACCCGTGTCTTTTGCGTTTTCATTGAAGCTCCACTTGTTGATTTGGGGTATTTGAGTCTTTCGCCATTCAGGGGGCTCCCTCAACTTTTGAGGAGGGAGAAATGTAGGAAATAAATAAAAAATGCCTTTTGGAAAAGACTCACAGGATGGAAAATCCCACAGAGCTTCAGGCTCCATATGAGCCGTTCTTTGCATCCCTTCAAATGAGGCTCCCTCTGTGGAACCTCAGCAGGCCACGGGGGGGGGGGGGGGAGGGGGGGAGATTTGGGGGGGGGGAGAAGAGGCTCAATGGGAGGGGGGAGTGGATGTTATTTATTTGTTTAGCCCATGGCATGTCATATACGTGGACTAGCGGTCTATATGAACATGTCCCCTACGGAGCCATGGGGTTGGGGATGGTTTGGTGGTCAGGAGAGGGCCAGCTCCTGGGGGGGGGGGGCAGCACCTGCTCAGAGGGGGCTTCTCTCTTTCCACCCTCGCAGTCTTTGGGATGGTCCCCTTCCTCAACTCCATCCTGGGGACGATGCTGCCGATGCTGCCCATGGCCAAGCAGGACAACATGAAGTCCGTCTTCTGCTACGGTAAGGAAGACTTGGGGCCTCCTTGTTGGACTTGGGGGTCCAGGCCTCTTTGCGGGGCTCCCCGGGCAGGGGGCTGCTGCCTGTGCACTGCTACACCTGTGCGGGTGTCACTTGGCCTGGGTCAGCGTTTGGATCTGGCCTTTTTTGGCCAGGGGGGGGGTTATTTGTCAAACAATCGAGGAAGCCCATTTCCCCGGTTTGATTTTTACTGATCTCCCTTTTTTCTGCCTCTTTCGCTTGTCATTGTCCCAAACTTGTAGAAATGGCTGCCAATCGGACAGGGGGCTTTTGGGGGGTGGGAACCCCCCATTTTGGACTTCCGGTGGGGGGAGGAGAGGCTTTTAGCCCACAGCCCAAATCACCTGCCGAGGTCCCTGTGGGTGGGAGGCCAGGACAGCCCAAGGCTTCAGGGCTGGGGTGGGGGGCTGGGGGGTGATTCTGGCTGCTGCCCTTTGGGGTCTTTGGGGGGGGGTCTGCTGGGCTTGTGTGAGACACCTGCAGGGCTTGGGAAGTTTCCCAGGTTGGGCTGTCAGGATGAGCTTCTTGCCTTTAAGGAGCAGGAGGTGGAATCCCAGTGTAGGCTCCACCCAGGCGGTGGTCCTCCTTCCTCACCCCTCCTCACCCCACCTCCATTCTGGGTCCTGGGAGGAGGAGGAGATGCGGAGACCCTGGAACGAGGGCCATCAGCCAAGTCCTAGGGGTGGAGGGTCAAGGGAAGGCGCCACCGTGAGCCCCACAAAGAGGGGCTTAGAGGCACCACGAGGGTCACGAAGGGCTGTCCCAGAGAAGAGGGGGGAGGGGTGACCTCTTCTTCAAAGCACCTGGGGGGGGAGGAGAAGCCACAACAGGTGGGGGCTCCTCAGAGGGAGGATCCAACGTGGATCTCGGGGGGGGGGATTTCCTGACTGTGGGAACAAGGAATCCATGGGACTCCTTGCCCCCTGGAGGGTGGGGGGGGGGAGGTTCTAAAGAAGAGCCTGGACAGCCGCTGGACTGAAATGGTAGAGGCTCTCCCGCTGGAGCAAGGGGGTTGGACTAGAGGACCTCCAGGGCCCCTTCTAGCCCTAGGGTTCCGGCGTTCCGTCCCTTGCACAGCTTTGCAGTACTTCAGCGAGAGCATCCTGGAGTACCTGGCCAATCTGGACAAGGCGCCGGACCCCACGGTGAGGCGGGACACCTTCTCCAGTGAAATCTTCAGCGCCTATGAAGTCCTCTTCGCCTGCTGGCTGCCCAGCCGGGAGACCAAGGTGCCGAGGGGGAACGGGGGAGGGGGACGGGGGGGGGGGGCTTGGGCTGAAGTTCAGGGCTGCAGATTCCCCAGGATTCTGGCCAGGACGCAAGCGGGGGGGGATCCCGGAGAGGAGCCCCTGGGGTGACCTTCCCACTTCTGCCCCTGCAGGTGAGGCTGGCTGTGGTGGAGGCCCTGGGGCCCATGAGCCACCTGATGCCCTACGAGAAGCTGGAGGAGCAGCTCCCCCGCCTCATCCCCGGAATTCTGGCCCTCTACCGGAAGCCGGCGGAGGCCTACTACATCTCCAAGGTAGGCGGGCCGGCGGGCGGGCAGGGAGGCTCCGGGGCGAGGCTGAGCAGGGGAGGAGGCGTCCTGGGCCCTCGAAGGGCACCTCTCCCGTGGGGCTCCTCCCTGGAGCGCCTTCGCCTCTTGCCCTGCGAGGCCCCTGCAGTGTTGGCCGCCTGTCCTTCAGTCCCCGGCTGGAGTTTGGGGGCTGCGGTGTGAAGCCTGCAGAGGCCCCTTCGCTTTGGCCCCCCGAGTGGGAAGGAAGTGGCTGCTGGTGGGGGGGAGGCTCCCCCGGGGAGGGATGGGATCAGGGGCACAAAGGGGGCAGCTTTGTCCTCAAGCAACTTCATGCCCTCGGCGGAGGGTCCGTCTCTCCCGCAGCTGCCTTGCCATCCTCTACAGGTGGTCCTCGACTTACAGCGGCCCATTTAGTGACCGCCGTTCAGAGTGGCCCTGAGAAACACAACTGTTTTTCACACAACCTCCCTGTGCTCATGTGATGGAAATTGTGAGACTTGGCAACTGGCATGTACTTAAGACGGTTGAAGATCATCACATGATCCCCTTCTGGCAAAGTCCATGGGGAGGCCAGGTTCACTTAATGACCGTGTCACTAACTGAACAACTGCAGTGTTCAGAACTTAAGAACTGTGGCCAGAAAGGTCGTAAAATGGGGCAAAGCTCACTTAACAACTGCCTCACTCTTTTTTTAAAAAAATAAATTTTTATTTGTATTAAATAAGCAACACACACACAACACAAAAGAAAAAAAAACCCAACTGTCTCACTTAGTAACAGAAATGGTTAGGCTCAGTTGTGGTTGTAAGTCAATGACTAGCTGTACTGCCAAGCCCATAAGGCTGCATCTGAGGCTTGAAGGGGAGCATGGTTTCTCTGGAGAACCTTGAAACCTGCCAAGTTCTGGAGGGTCTCCATCCAGGAAGAGGAGACCTCTCGGGAGGGGCTGACTTGAGCTTGGGGGGGGCTCTCCCCCCCTTCCCCAATACAGCTGAGGGGGGGGGCGCTGCCGTTAATTGTCCTCCGGGGGGGGTCTCTTGGACAGAGCCTATGCCAGATCCTGGAAGCCTCGGTCAATATCGGTAGCCGGACTCTGGACACGCAGCTGGACGTCCTCCTTGGGGCCCTCCACCTCCAGGTAAGGGGGGGGGTTGGCCAGAGGAGCCGGCTCTGCTTGGGGCTTCCCAGCTACCCGGCTGAGATGGCACCCAGCATGGGTACAAGCTTCCCCCTCCCCCCATGGCAATGGGCATCATCTTGTGGGGAGATTCTCCCTGGGAGCCTCCTGGCTGGGCCGTCCTTCCCCTGGTCAAGCCAATGCTCTTCTCCCCCTCCCCTCTCCCCCCCCCCGAGCAGCTCTGTGCCCCCCTGGATTCCTCCCAGCCCATCTCCCTGAAGAATCACAACGAGATTCTTCGCTGCTTCACCGTCTTGGGTGAGTGGAGCCTCCTGGGGCAGGGGGTGGGTGGGGGTCCTCGGCAGCCCAGCTGACCTGGGGGGGGGGGCTTTCTGTCTCTTGCAGCCGCTTCCTTCCCTGACCGCTTACTCGGGTTTCTGCTTCCAAAGCTGGAGTCCAGCAGCGAGAAGACGAGGGGGGGGACGCTGACCGTCCTGCGGCAGATCATCAACAGCGCCCGTAAGGGGGGGAGGGGAGGGGCAGCTGGCTGGGGCTTGGGGGCAGAGGGGGCACTGCAGAGGGAGAGGGGAAGGTGGGGGGAGGAAGGCTGGACAAGGGAGGGGCTGCTTCTGGGGATGTCAAGCCTGCAAGCCCCCACCTGCCCCCAAAATCGCAGACCTATTTATGAGCAAATGCACATGTGTGCGGGGCGCATTGGTGCATGCACCGAACCGGCAGTGACCCACGCGGCCTCTGGCCCTTGGTTGCCCAGGGGGTGGCCAGCCTCCTACCCGGCTTCCTCTGGCACCAGAGGGTCCTTGCTGGCAGAGGAGGGGACCTGGGGCTTTGGAGGAGCGGGGGAGGTGCAAAGATGCCTCTGATCTCGTGTGCCCTGGAGGGGACCCGTGAGGGGCCCTTGGTGGGGCTGGGAGGGCCGCGTGGGGGGCAGGGGGCGGCCTCCCCTTCAGCCTCTGCTCTGCTCCTCCCAGCCGCTCAGATGGAGATGAAGAAGCCGTTTCTCCTCTCCTCCATGAAGCTCCCCCTGCAGGACCACAGCAATAAAGTGAGTGGAAGTAAGAGGGGCCAAGCCCCCCCCCCACAGCCCCCTCTCCCCTTGGCTGGATGCGCCCCTCTCCCCAAAGGCCACCTGGGCCTTCCGAGTGGCCTGGGCGCCTCTCCAGGGGGACCAACCTCTGTTGCAGGGAAGGGAGGCCGAGGGGCTCAATTGGCCAGTTCGATTTTTGGGGCTGGGGAAGGGACACCTGGCTGGCTCTGCCCCCTCCTCCCCTGGCTTCCTTGCCAGGCCTAGCAGCCTGGCGGCTTCCCTGCCCCCTCCCGGTTGGACGGCTGCCTGCCCAGCCTCTCTGAAGGGCTGCTGGCTGCCTCACCTGGTCCAGGGGTCGGGCGCCTCAGCCGAAACGTGGTGCCAGCTAGAAAAGCCCAGTTGGGGGCCAAATTCCGTGCCACGCTGGCTTCTGCTCAGCCAAGGGCTCCCTCCTCCTGGCAGCTGCCCCCCCCCCCGGTTGGCCCTTGAGCCCCTCTCAGGTGCCCAATCAGCGCAGCAGGTGGAGGGGGGGGCTGGGTGACGGGCAACCTCCCCCCTTGCTTCCCTGCAGGTGAAGCGGGCGATGGTGCAGATGATCAGTGCCATGGCCCACCACGGCTACCTGGAGCAGCCGGGCGGAGAAGCCCTGATTGAGTTCCTGGTCCGCCAGTGCGCCCTTCCTGCCGAACAGGTGAGGGCCCGGAGTGCCCGGAAGTTCCAGACTGGTAGCCCTTTCCCTGCCACCGGCTGGAACTGGCACCGTGAAGGGGCTGGACTGCCAACGCCAGCGTGTCCAGGGAGAGCCTTGAGCAGCCTTGGGGGAGGGCGGGGGGCAGGAGGGGGGGGCTGAGGCTGGGCCAGGAGGGGCTCCTGGGCCGGGATTGGGCAGAGCAGGAAGTCCACAGCCCCCCCGTTGCCTCCCCCCCCGGGGCCTGGCATTCCCCCCCCCCCAAGAATTCCTGTGCTCTGGGGGTGAACGGAGAGGAGGCTGCAGGAGGAGCCAGGCTGGGTGGGAACTGGGCACAGCCTCCCCCTCCTTCCTTGCTGGGGCTTTTAGGAGCTGCCCCCCCCAACACACTTTCTCCCCCCCCCAGACCCCCCCGCAGCCCCCCCTGGAGCCGGAGGAGGTGACGGACAGCCAGGTCAGGAGCATCAGTGCCAGCACCCTCTTCCTGCTGAGCAGCACCGTGGACAGGATGGTCGACGTGAGCCCCCCAGGGAGGCCGGAGGGCCTGGCGGCTGGGGATGCTGGGACCCGTAGTGGAGCACAGGGGCTGCTGCTGCTTCCTGCTCTTCCCTGGCTGGAGGTGGAGCCCACGGGAGTGGGGGGGGGCTTCCTGGGGGAGGGGCGGGTTCCTCCCAAGGAGACCCCACGGCTGCTGTGGCAGGTCTTTGCTTCCCCCCCCCCCCCCCGCAGGTGCTCTGGCCGTCCCTCCTGGGCTTTGTGACCCCCGTGGCCTTGACCCACGCCTTGGGCCCCCTCTGCAAGAGCCTCCTGGCCCTGGCCGCCCAGAAGCAGCAGCAGGGAGACTCCCAGCAGCAGCTCCTCTACGACCCCGGGGGTGCGTAGGGGCCTCTCTGGGGCACCCGGGGGGGTGGGGGGGGGTGTACCTGGCTAAAGAAGCCAGTTCAGCTCTTCTGGGGGTGGGGGGGGAAGGGCTGCCTTCAGAGGGTCTCTGGCTGCAGGCGGAGCTGTCGTTCCCCCCACCCTGCCCCCCATGCCCGGAGGGTGGGGGCTTCCCATGGCTCCTGCCCACCCCCACATTGCCTGGGGCAGCCCAAAGTCGCTTGCCCGGCCAGGCAGGGCAGGGAGGGTCCCTGGGTTTCCCAGAGGGGGGGAGGGTTCTTGATATGCTTCACTGCCCCTTTTCCTGGGGGCAACCTGGGGAGGGAGCCCCCCAAAACTGATTCTGAGGCCTTGTGCCTTGCTTGCAGGAAACCTCCCCTCCCCCCACGCTCTGATGTCCCGGCTGCTGGTGAGCGGAAGGGGGGGTGGGGGAGCATCCCTCCGCTTGGGGGGCCCAGGGGTGGGTGGGAGGTGAGGGGTTTCTGACTCCCCCCTTCAGGCTTTCACGGCTGATTTTGGGCCGTTCTCTGCTCTCGTCCTGGGGGGGAGGCTTCCCTCCCCCTCCCCCTCCCCCTCTGGATTTCCCCCAGCCAAGGGGCTTTGGGACCCTCCCCCTCTTGCTCTGGGCCAGACCCCGCAAGAAAGACACAACTCCTCCCCCCCCCCCCCGTAGATCGTGGCTTCCCAGCCATGCCTGGGGGAGGGCCGTGGGGCGGGGGCCCTGCGGCTGCTGCTGGTCCTGCGCCTGAGCATCCACCCAACAGCCGAGCCGCTCTGGAACTCCCGGCTCCCTGCTCTGCTGCAGCACCTGGAAGGTAAGGCGGGAGGAGAGCCCCGCATGCCCCCCAAGTGGATCAGGGTCCCCCCAGCCCACTTTCCTTCTCACTGCTACCTCCTGCCTACTTTTGGGCCCCTCCTGCCTGCAGAGAGGATGGACCGAAATGGCCCCCATCTACAGCTGGGCTGCTGGGGGGGGGGGGATGCTGATGAAGGCCCCTCCGGGCATCTCCTCCTCCTCCTCCCAATGGGGGGCCTCCTTCCTTTGGGTGTGGAGGGGGGATGGGCGGAGGTCAGTGGGAGGATGTGGGGGGATGGGCGCCCCTCCCCTCACCTTCCACCCCCCCTTTGCTTTTCCAGCCCACCCGGGGGCTTCCCTCCCTCTGAAGGACTGGCAGGATCAGCTGCTGGAGGTGAGCCTCCCCCATCCCCCTCCAGGGAAGAGCGGGGCGGGGGGGGGAGTCAGGCCTGGCCCAGGGAGGCAAAGGGGGGGGGCACGACATGATCCCCCCTCCAGCCCCTCCTCTGACCGGGCATCTCCTCCCAGGGCTGCCCTGGCACTGCTGTAGTGGTCATCCTTCCTCAAGGGAGCCCCCCAGCCCTTCTGCCCACAGGGGCCACTTCCACACAACGGCAGACACCGAGGCCGAAAAGCCCCAGGAAGAGCAACTGGGGATCCCCGGGTCCTTGTGGGGGGTCCTTGGGGGGAACGGGGGGGTGGGCTGGGGGCATTTGGGCCGCCTCTGGCTGAATTTGCAGTGGGAAGGAGCTGCCCTCCTGCTCTGCTCAGGCCGAGGCAAGGGCGTGGGAGAAGGGGGGCTGTGCCTGACCACACGGCTGCAGCATCAGAGGGGCAGGCAGGGGGGCTGCCCAGGAAGCTGCTGCAGGGCTCCTTCCTCACCCTCCCCGGGACGGGAGGCCCTTTGGACTGATGCCTCCGGCTGCCCTGCCTCCCTCCCTGGTCAAGGAGGGCCAGGATGCCAGGCCCCTCGGGTGGATGCCACCCTGAAATGCCCGCCTCTCCCCGCAGTTCCTCCAGAAGACCCTGGACGCCATTTCGGACGTGCCCTGGACTGCCCAGCTGGTCTTGGAAATGTGCAGGCAGCTGAGTGGCTACAACGGCCTGTCTCTGGAGAAGGTCAGCTGGGGGGGGGTCAGTGGGGGGGGGCTCCTGCCTGCTGGCGATCTCTCTCAGCCTGGGCGGAGGGGCAGGGATGGTGGCCCCTTGGCTGGGCTCTCCCTGCAGGGAAGCAGCGAAGGAGGCCTTGCAGCCTGAATTCTGGGCTCCCCCCCTGCCCCCCCCCCTGCAGACCTTCCTCTACAAGGCCCTCGGGGTGAGCCTGGCTGCTTGTGCCAACAAGGACCTGGTGCGGAAACAGCTTCAGGAGCTGCTGGAGACGGCGCGATACCAGGAGGAGGCCGAGCGAGAGGTGGGCCCCGGGGCTGGGGGGGAGGAGGGGGGCCGCTGCCCTCGCCTGGCTGCCTGGCCAACTGTCTGCTGGTCATCCCCCGGAGGGGGCAGAGGGAGGGGCAGCCGAGGAGCCGGAGCCCCCTCTGGGCAGAAGGGGCTTCAGGATTTGTGGGCCTGGAGTCCCTCAGCCAGCCACGCCCAGGTGGGGAATTCCGGTTGTTGAACTCCTCCAGTCATGGGAGAGCCCCGCTGGAGAGGCTTCCCCTGCTGCTGCCCCCCAGGGCTCCCGCACTGACCTCCCTGGCCCTCCTCCCTCCTGCCCAGGGCCTGGCAGCCTGCGTGGGCTTTTGTGCTGTCTCCCACCTGGACGAGGTCCTGGCCCAGCTGGAGGACTTTGTGAAGTCCGATGTCTTCAGGAAGACTGCCGGCCTCTTCAGCCTCTTCAAGGTGGGGGCCCTCCTGTCCTGGGCGGGTCCATCGGGGGGGGGGCGAGGGGGGGGCTTTGCCTCTGACCTCCCCTCTCCCCCCTGCAGGACCGCAGCGACCACGAGGCGGAGAAGGTGAAGAGCGCCCTCATCCTCTGCTACGGCTACGTGGCCAGACAGGCGCCCAGGGAGCTGGTCTTGGCCCGCCTGGAGGCCGACATCCTGCGCAACGTCTTCTCCTACTTCAACACCAAGGTGAGGCCGCCAACCGCCTCCTCCTGCCCGCTGGGCCTGCTGGCAGCCGCTGGGGCCTCTCGGGCCCCCAGAGTGGCTAATGCCCGTCTCCTTTGCTTTGCCAGGTTCTGGGGATAAAGGTAGAGACGAAGGTACAGCCCCCCCGCCTCTCTCTCTCTCTCTCCCCCCCCTCTGCCTCTTCTGCTTCTCTCAGAGCTGGGGGAGGAGGGGCAGAAGTGCCGCAGGGCAGGTGGGGGCTGCCCCGATGCCCCCTGGCTCACCGAGGGTCCCCTGGCAGAGCCCCCTGAGCCGGGGTGTGTGTGTGTGTGCAGGCCAGCCAACGTGGCCTCGGAGGGGGAGAAGGGCTCCCCAGGCAGAGAGGATGAGGGGCTGAAGAGGGGGGGGGGCACCCTTCACCAGGTGGGGGCTGCACCGGGAAACCTGGATGAATACCTGAAGAGCTCTGCTCTGCCTGAGAAGGAAAATGGGGTGGGGGTGTCCCTGAGCTTGGCAGAAGGCTTGAGCACGACAGAATAAGAGAGCTGGAGGGGACCTTGGAGGTCTTCTAGTCCAGCCCAAACTCACAGAGGAGCTCCCACAGCATTTCAGAAAAGGACTGGGGGGGGCTGCCTGAGAGAGCCTCCCCCCCCTTGACCCTCAGCTTGGGAGCCCTGGTGCTTTCAGGTGGTTGGTCCAAGGGATTCTCTGGGAGCCCATGTGGCTCTTGACTGCTGGGATGGGATCACCCTACCTGAGCCCCCCCATCCCCCCCGGAAGAGCCGAAGGGCAGGGCTGGCCCTTGGAGGGTTTCTTGGGAGGGGCTCTGCTCTTACTAACCCCTTCCTCCCAGTCTCTGCACTAACTCTGTGGGGAGGGGCTCTCTCCCCCTCCCCGGGGTTCTGGGCCCCAGGGAACTCTCTGGATTGGCGGGACCAAGTCCGTCTCAGCCAGGGAGAACTGGGGGGGGGTCTTCTGGCCTTTGACAGCCCCCCCTGGATGGATGGAGCGCCTAGTGGTGGGCTGCCTTCTAGAAGAGACGTTCTTGGGGTTCGCCCCCTTTTTGGGCCCTCTCTGGGCCCGACTTCCTGTGGTGGTTCTGTGAGGGAAGTGGGTTCGAGTCCCAGCACAGAGGAAGGGCCAGTGAGATCTCTGGCTGACTTCTTTTTTTTCCTCATTTCTTTTTTGATAAAAACAAACAAACAAAACCATCCTCCAATTGTAGAAAGTGTGTCAATTGGTTACTAGGAGTTTTTGTGCATCTGTTCCACAGTCGTCACCTCTGATTCATATCAATTATCTATTTTACATCACACATATATATATATATATATATATTGTTATCATCGTAGCTCATCCTCCCCGCGACTATCGTTGTTTTAAGGTCCCTTTATAACAAGCATTCCAGAACCACATAGTGGGATTCCCTTATTAGCCCTTTTCAATCTCATCCAGCCACCTCTAGAACACATTCCAAATAAAAAAATAATTATATTGAGTAACAAAAAGCTTTAAACCTCTTAATCATTGTTTGCAATTTATGTCCAATTTCCCCTTTATCCTGTCAATACAAATTATGACATTGTTATCATTATCAGTCATTTATTTAGCAATAGTTTGACTAAGTTTAACTAACTTTTTCCCCTTTTTTCGCCATTTAAAATATTTACCAAATTTCCTCTTATCAAATCAATACATACATACACACACACACACACACACACACACACACACACTGCTATCCTTTATCTTGGGGTTCGTCCCCTGTTAGGGCCCCCTCTGGGCCCGGCTTCCTGTGATGCTTCCGTGAGGGATGTGGGTTCGAGTCCCAGCACAGGGGAAGGGCCAGCGAGATCTCTGGCTGACTTCTGTGCTGGCGCATGGGAGCGGGGGAGTTTCCTGCTCGGTGCCTCTTGCAGCCCCTCAGGACCTCCTCCTCCTTCCTCCTCCTCCTCCGTCCCCAGGATGCCACCCTGAAGCTCTGCCTCATCCGCAGCGTCTCCCTCATCAGCCAGGCCGTCTGCCAGGGTGCCCAGTCGGGGGACTTCAGCTTCTCCCGCAAGGCCGAAGTGGTCGCTCAGATGCTGGTGAGGAGCAGCTGGCAGCAGGCCAGGAAGCAGCAGCACCTCCACCCCCATGCCGGGATGCCCAGAGCTGGGCCCGAGTGGGAGACCCCCCCCAACTGCCGGCCCAGCGGAGGTGCTGCCCCCCCCCCCCCCGTAGTCTCCTTCCTCTCCCAGAGGGCCAAGCGAGGCTCAGGACAGCCCCCCTCTGCCCCTCCCTGCCAGGACGGAGGAGAGTCTTCCTTTGGGGTGGGTGGGGGGCTTCTGGGGGGGGTCCTCACTCCTCCTCCTCCTCTGCAGGACTTCATCAAAGCCGAGCCCCCCGACGCACTGCGCACGGCCATCCGCCAAAGAGCCATGAACGCCTGCATGTACCTGGTGTATCCTTTCTCGGCTCCCCCCCAGAGCGGCTCCTGGGGAGGCCCAAGGGGGGAAGGTGTGGGGGGAGGACCCCCCCAACAGCTTTCTCCACTCCATCTACCCAGGAGCCCCCCCCCCCCCGATGGCTGCCGTGCCCTGGGGCTCCTCACGGCCAAACTCTGCCGCAGCCCTGACTGAGGCTGTGCTTGGGGAGGGGGCTTCCCCCCCGCCCAGAGTCTCCTACTCCAGCCTTAACTTGCCGGGCAGCATCCTGGAGCCCCCCCTGAGCGAGGCCGAGAAGGTGGAGCTGGTGGACGGCTGCCTGCACAGCGTCTTCCCTCTTCCGCCACTGGATCCGCCCAAGGAAGGAGAGGCGGCCGAGGGGGAGGCCCGGCTCAGAGAGGTACCAGCCCAGAGCCTGGCTGGGGGCATCTGGCAGGCGGGCAGGGAATTGTCTGTGCCATCCCGACCCCACCCTCCCCTCTGGTGCCCATTCCGCCCCCCCCTGCCCACTGTCCCAGAGCCCATCCCCACTTCCCTCTCCCCCCCACCCCGAGACTGAAGGGCTCTGCTTGCCCCCTGGCAGCCCCTCTGGAGTGCCACCCTGGAGGCCCTCAAGGACCTGCTGAAGAGCCTCCTGCACCGGCACATGACTCCGCACGGCCTCCAGACCATGTTTGAGGTAGGGGACCCCCTTGGGGCGGCCACCCTTCTTATGGGGAGGGGGCTCCAGCCAGCCGGGGGGGTCTGGGACTGCATCCGCCTGCTCTGTCCGCAGCACCTGGGCCCCTGGATCAAGTCCACCAAGGAGCACGAGCGGGAGCGAGCCCTGGAAGTGAGCGCGGCCCTCCTGCTCTTCTACCGGGAGAAGCTGAACGTCAGCGTGAGTGTCTCCCCCCCCCCATGGGCTGCACCCCTTGGCTCACCCGCCCGGAGCCCCCGCCAGCTGTGCTTGGCCTTCGCGTGCTTGGGAGGGGGACGTCACCCTTCAGACCCCCACAGCCCCACAGGGGAGGCCCAGCTGTAGCTGCCTGGGATGGGCGCTGGCTGCCCCCCCCCCCTCATGGCCGCTTGACCAAGGGGCCTGGGGGCTTTGGCTCAAGTGCCCCTTTCCTTTCTCAGAAGGTGGTCCCCTTCTACAACCTGGGGGTGCTGATGGCTCTCTTCTCCCCCCGCTGCACGGACTCCCTGCCCAGCGTCCGCCAGCAGGCGGTGGATTGCGTCCATTCCCTGCTCTACGTGCAGCTGTGCTACGAAGGTAACCCTTGGGGGGCTGGGGGGTTGCTCCACGGACGCCCCCATCCTCGTCCGTTCCTCCAGTGGGGCTACTAAGAAGCTGCCTCTCTTGGAGGGGCTCAGGGCCCCTTTCCTTCCAAGCAGTGACGCTCTGCGGACAGCAGGGGGCAGTGTTTCCTTGCTGTATTCCAGGGTTCAGCAGCTGCAAAGGGAGGGGGGAGGGAGGGAGGGGGGCTGGCGTAGTGTCTGCTCCAGGGAAAGCTGCCCGGGCCGACCGGCCAGAGCGTGGCAAGGGGTCTGCGTGACCCAGTGGATCTCTTTCCAGGCTTTTCCCAGGATCACAAGGATGAATCTGTGGAGCAGCTGAAAGCCCTGAAGCCCGGCCTGAAGGATCCAGATGTGACCGTCCTCTTCCAGGCGTGCTGCAATATTGCCAGGGTGGGGCTTTGTGGCTTTGGGGGGGGGGTTTCAGCCTCCTGGTTGCCTCTGGGCCTAGCGGGGGGGGGTCCTTCTGTTCCACTGGGGGGGGGCTTTCCAGGCAAGGGGGGGTGATGGGTCTCTCCCCACTCGATCTGCCCTGGGCTGCCCCAGTGGCTCCCGGCCCTCGAGGGAGGCGGAGGCTGAGGGGGGAGTGGGGTGCCCCAAAGAGGCTTTTCAAGCTGGGCCTTTGGGGCTTCTGCCCCCTGGTGGCGAGGAGAACCCCTAGCGGCCTCCTTTCTCTCTGCTGCCCCCTGCAGGTCATAGCCAAGCACTTGCCCCCGGAGCAGCTGCTGAGCCTCCTGCTCTCCATGCTGGAAGGCCTGGTGGACCCCGACCGGAACTGCTCCCGGGCGGCTGCGGTCATGATCAACTCCATCCTGAAGGAGCGAGGGGTGGTCCTGCTGGAGAAGGTGGGGCCCCGGGGCACACCGGCTCTGGCGGCTCCCCCAGCACTGCAGTCCCTCGTGCCTGGGACCCCTGCCCACTCGGCCCTCTGCAGGCCTGGAAGCCCCCCGAAGGAAAGGGGCCCCGGGGGAGCCCTGGGAGGGGCCACGCTCCCGGGGTCCTTTTGGGCTCTTTGCTCCTGCTCAGGGCAGACCCCGGAGGGCTCTGGGGAAGCAGGCAGAGGGCCGGGGGGTCCCTTTGGGGCGGGCAGGGAGGGCTCGGGGGCACAGCCCTGCTTGTGTCGGCAGTCCCTCTCTTCATGGCAGCCCAAGAGGCTCAGGGGTTGCCGGAAGGGAGGGAGTCCATTGGCAGAGATGGGGAGGGGGGATCCTGGGGGGCAACTGGCCATGAAGTGACTCGAAGGGGCTTCTCCCCCTTCTGGGGTCTCTCAGCCTGGCCCTCCCCCTCCCCTTGCAGGTGCCGAAGCTCCTGGAGACCATCCACCTCAAGTTGCAGGAGGTTCCGGAGGAGTCGGTCCAGAAGGCCACCCAGCAGACGGTCCGCATCCTGGCCAGCCAGCACAAGGCCGCGGTGGTGTCCAGCCTCCTTAGCCACAGCCTCCCCCTGGACAGGTGAGGGGGCTGGGAGCCCCTGCACCTCGGAGCCCCTTTGGGGTCTTCTGGGGTGTCTGGGGCCTTTTCTGCCCCGGGGGGGGGGAAGCGCTCAGGGGGCAGGTGGGACAGGAGGGCAGGGAGGGGGCCCTTCCCACCCCCCACCCCTTGAGGCCTCCCTGGGAAGGGTCTTTGGCTGCTCCTGTGGCCCCAGGCCGGCCAGGGCCTCTTGACCCCTCCCTCCCCCAAAGGCCCTCTGGGCTCCCCAGACTCAGCTGCGGCAGAGGGCCACGGGGGGCTTCCACCCCCTTTGGGGGCCCCTGGGGCGGTGAGGGGCCTTGCCTGGGGGGGGGGGTCTGCCCCAGAGCAGCTGCCCTCCTTGGTAGGGTTTCCTTTGCAGAGGAGGAGGGGGGCTGGCCAGGGCTGAAGGGGCTTCCCTGCCTCCCTGTAGCTGCAGCTGCACCATGTGGCGGGCGCTGGCCTCGGAGCCCCCCCTGACCGCCCAGGTGCTGGAGCTGCTGCTGGAGAAAGTCAACCGGGACGTCCCGTACAAAGAGAACAAGTCCTTCCTGCGGGGGACCCGCTCGGAGCGCGTGGCCACTTTCCATCCCCTCTCGGTGAGCCTCCAGGCAGCCCCCTTCAGCCCCCCCCTCCGCTCCCTTCCCCCTCCTCCCAGGTGCACGGGGGGGGGGGAGCCTTCGGCTGAGCCTGTGACGGGGCAGGTGGCTGCCTTGGCCCCCACAGGGGCTCCTGAAGCCGGAGGGCCCCTGTGCTGCTGATGGAGGAGGGATGCTGGGGGTGTATCTGGCGAGGGGGGATCAGTGGGGTTCACCTCCCTGTTGACGCCGGGCACAGCGCTCTGGGAGCCTGGCACCCTCACCTGCCCTGTGCCCGGGGAGGCTCCCTTGTCCGTGTGGCCCCTCCTTCCGGACGCAGCGCGTATCTCTCAGCCTGCCCTCTGGGGCACCTTTGCGGCCGCCCTCCTTCTGCTGCCCTCTGCCCTGCGCTGGGTGGGCAGGGGGGTCTCTGGACCTCTGGGGGGGGTCTGCTTGAGAGCCCTGGCCGGGTGCTGAAGACCCCTTTGGGCCCTTGGCTGCCTGCACTTCTCTTGCCATGCTGTGGGGGGGAGTCCCTGTGCCCGTGGGGGGCCTGGGGGAGAGGAAGGAGCTGCGCCTCCTGGGGCTGCTGGGTGGGGGGAGATGCTTGAGTCCCAGCTGACCTAGAGCCCCCGTGAGGAGGTGCGTGAGGAGGGAGGGAGGGAGGGGGGCCTCCTGCTGGGGGACAGAAATGGATCCGGCTGCCCTCCCCCCCCTCCAGGCCACGTGTGCGCTGCATGAGATCATGTCTGTCCGGGAGTCTGGAGCGGCCGTGGGGGGGCTCTACGCGGAACTCTTCGTCTGCCTCCTGCTCCGGGTCAGCTGCTCGGTGGGGGTCCAGCTGCCCAGGCACCTGCAGTCCAAGGAGCGGAAGAGCCTCGGCCGGGGACAGAGCCTGCGCGCCCTCGACCCTTGCAGGTAACGGACGCGGCCTCCCCCTCCTCCCCCCCCTCCTCCAGGTGGGACTGATTGGGCTCCTGAGCAAACGGCTCAGCAAACGGGGAAACATGACGGCCGGCTGAAGCGCCACGGCCCATCACTCCCGAGGAATGAAGGCGGGCCTGACCTCCGCCGGGGGATTAGCGCTCCTCTCCCCCAAATCAGGAAACGTTAAATGGGGCTTCCTGTTGCAGACGGCCGTGTGGTTTGCATCTGCATTCCTCCAGGGGGGCCGGGATGCCCTCCCTCCCCAGGCTGGGCTGGATTACGGCAGCAGCAGCCGCTCCCGCCGCCCCCCCTGGCTGGGCTGCCTGCCGGGGCTTCCCTGGGTGTCTCGTGGGGGGGGGGAGGCTGGGCCAGCGGCAGAGGAGAGGGGCGGGGGGGGAGGGAAGCAACGTATGGGGGGGGCATGTGGGCTCTCCAATCGGAGCACCTGGAGACCTGGGTGGCTGAATGCCCTGGGAGGCACCTGCAGTCCAGCCGTGCGGCCCTTCCTTTGGGGCACCTGGAGGCTTGGGAGCTCAGCCAGGTGGGCCAGCAGGGCGGGGGGATCGTGCTGGGGCCCTGCTCCGAGGGGCCGTGCTGCCAGGCGCGTAAGGTGGCCCCGGAGCACTTGGGGAGGCCCCTTTGCAGACCCCCCCTTCCGGTCTTGAGCTGCTTGTGGTGTTGTGCAACTCCTGCCCCCCCAGAGGAGCTTTTGCTTCAAGGGCAAATTGGACTCTGAGGTTCTTCTTGAAGGCTTCTCTGAACGGAGGAAGCTTTGGGGAGGAGAAGCGAAACGTCTTAAAGAAAAGCCAGAAAGTCCGATTTGCCTTTGAAGCAAAACCACCTTTGGGCTAATGAGCGTCACCTGCACGGATGAGAACCTTCCTAGGCAACACCTGGGTTTGCAGCTGGAAGGGAGGGGGCGGCAGAGGCTGAGAGGACAGGATGCCCAAGATCTCAACCTCTCCCTGGGGTCCTTCCTGGCCAGCTCCTCCTCTCGGTGGGGAGGGGCTTCCGTCTCCTGCCCTGGAAGGGCTGCATTGGCAGGATGCTCAGCCAGGCAAGAGGTTGGGTGGGGGGCTTTTGAGGGGCTGCTGAGGCCGGAGGACGCTGGAGCTCCCTCCCCCAGCACGATGCCCGGGCTGAGGAGTGGGATTTCCTGCTTTAGGGTCCCCCTGGATCTCCCCATCGAATAGTTTGGCCCTCGTGGGTCAGGGTCCCAAATATCCCCATTCTCCCCTGATGAAACAGCAGAGTAAAAATAATAGAGTGTGTGGCAGGCAAAGAGCCTAGAAGGAAAAGGACTGCAGGGCTGGCAGTGAGGCCGTCGGGAGACTTTCCCAGGTGGACCCCCACTCACTTTGCCAGGGAATCATCACTCCCCCCCCCCCCAAGCAGATATGAGTGGAGCGGCTGCTCCGGAGCTCTTGGCCTTCAGGAGGACGTCCTGAGGGGCTCCCGGGAGCAGGTGGGCAGCGTCACCCGCCCTGGGCTAAGCTCCGGCTGTCCTCCGGCATCGGGGCTCCTGGGCAGTGGGCTTCAGCACCTCCTCCTCCTCCTGCCCAGCTCTGCCATCGAGACCCTCAAGGCCATGCTGAGCCAGGGGGGCAGCGAGTCAGTGAGCCAGGCTGTGACGGAGGACGGAGGCTGGGAGCTGCTGCGACATCCGGACAAGCACTACGACGGAGTGGCCTTTCTGGCCAGGTGAGCGGGCGACAGGCTGGATCGGGCCCTTTGCTGGCCTGGGATTGTCCCGTCTGCGGCTGGGTCCTTTGCTGCAGCCCCCTGGGAGGGATCTTCACACCCCCATGAGCATCAATAGGGGAGGATAGACTGGTAGCTGCTCTGGATGGGGGACCTCGGAGTGCGTGGCTGGCTTGAAGCCGTTTCATCCCCCAACCAGGTAACTTTATCAGTGTGTTGACGACATTACCTAGTTGGGTAATGAGACGTCTACAGAAAAACAGCCCAGAGAGCCCCAAAGATCCCTCATTCTCCTCCTCCTCCTCATTCTCCCTCCCCTCTGAAAACATCACCCCCTTCTAGCACCGACGATGCTGCCTCTTTGGGTAATGAAATGCCTGCAGAGCTGGGGAGGGGGCTCCTTGCAGAGAAGGTTTGGGCAGGGAGGAGGAAGGGCCCCGCTGAGGGTCAGGCGGAGGGAGAAAGGGGTGGAGAGACGCCTGCAGGGAGGGTGCCAGGCTTACCCGGAGGACTTCTGGGCCTCTTTTGCCAGGGCCATGGCGAGGCACGCGGGGCCCAAACTCCCTCTGATCGTGAAGCTGCTCTCTCCCATGCTGAACAGCATCTACGACAGCCAACGGCTGACCACCACCGCCTTCTTGGCAGAGGTGAGTGCCACGTTCTGAGCTCCCTCCTGGGCAGTGCCGCCTTTCCCTCTTGGGGGCTCATAAGTGCAGACCCAGAGGACGGAGAGGAGGGGAGCGAAGGTCTCGTGCAGCGGCTGGGGATCCCCCGACTCCTCTAGCGGGGCCTGGCTGCCTCCAGCCCTCGGCACCTACTGCCCAGATGCCCATGGGTTGAGCACGTGAGGGGCCCGCCTGGTTCTGATCCCTTCAGCCTGTCTACCTGCACTGCCCACCGGGGGATTTATTACCTTTGTTTTATGCATTTGCTAAATTTACTTGCTGCCTACCTCACTGTGGGGAACACAGCTCTCCCCCCCCCCAGTCTCCGTGCTTTTAATTTTCCTGGGGATTTGGCTCCTGCTTGGGCACCCAGCGGATGAGGCCACCCGCCCTCCCCTCGCCCCTCACGTACCACCCCAGGGAATGGAGGGGGCCAGGCTGCCTCCTCTCCTCCCGCACAGGACACCGTAACCCCCTCTCTGGGACAACTTGTCTGCCCTAGCTGGGGGGTGCCCAAATGGTCCCCATTACAGGGCAGCTGCTCCTGCGGGGGGGGTTGGCACTGGGGCGGCTGCGCCAGGAAGCTGCCTCTTAGCGTCTCAGCTGATAAAGCAGCCGGGATTAAGAGGCTTGGCAGGGAAGCCCACAGCCGGATGGGAGGGAGGGGGGAGCTCTTGGCCATGAAGCAGGCAGAGTGTTTGAATCCTGCTCTGAGGAGCCTGCACACGCGAGTGAGAAGCTGCACCTCGCCTCCAGAAACCCCACTGCTGGGGCCAAGGCAAGGCTCAGTGCTGCTGGGAGGGGGGATTGGGGCCAACAGGAAGGACCTCCTCGTGGAGGAGGCATTTCCATCCCTTGCAAATGGAGGAGGGCTTTCTCCTCCTGGGGGCCGTTGGCCGTTGGGTAGAGGAAGAGTCCTTGGGCAACTGAACCAAGCGTTGGCCCAGCTAACCACGCAGGAGTTCCGCCCTTCAGTGGGCTGATCGCGTGGAAGGAGGTTGCAGCCGTTCTGGCGGACCACAGAAGACGCCCTGGGCCTCTTTCAGCTCCTCAGCAGCAACGTGGTGAACGACCTGGTCCTCCTGGAGACCCTGATGGAGAGCATGACAGCCCGGCTGAGAGACTCCTCCATGGTGGTGCGGATGATGGCCCTTCGCGGGTTGGGCAATGTGGCTTCAGGCTCCCCGGAGAAGGTGAGGCCTCCTGGGTTTGGGTCAGTTGAGCTCTGCCACCGTCTCCATCCCTGCGGGCAGCTGCCTCTGCTGCTCATGTGAGGTGGGATCCCTGGCAGGGAAATGGCAGCCGGAGCCTCTCTGACCCCCCGAGGATCTAGCTGTCCATCAGCCGATCAGGCCCCCTGTGGTCTCCCCAGGGTCAGAGGTTAGTCTCCCACGCAGGACATGCAGAGCGCCTCCGTGCCCCCTTGCTCTGCCCAGGCCCTGACATGCTCTGAGGCTGCGTTTCCCCTCCTCCTGCAGACGAGGAAGTACGGGGCCCAGCTGCTGTCTTCCATGATCAGCAGCTTGGATGACAAGGATGACCCCCAGAACCTGGTGGCCTTAGAAGCCATGTCCAGCCTCTCCAAGATCCTGGCTTTCACTGACGAGAGCGACGTCCACTCCGTGCTGCTCCATGTCACCATCCGAATACGGCCCTTCTTTGACAGCGTAAGGAGTGCAAAGTGACAGGGGAGGGGGGGAGGGGGAGCTTTTTTGGGGGGGGGAATGTGTTAGGTAGCCCTGAGGCCTTCAAGTGGGTCCCTTTAGCCCAGGGATCTCCAAACGTGGCCACTTTAAGACTCGTGAAAAAGCCCTAGAATTGCACATCTGCTGGCTGGGGAATTCTGGGAGTTGAAGTCCCCAAGTCTTAAAAGTGGCCACGTTTGGAGTTGTTCCCTAGTCCAGCATGGCTGGGGGCAAAGCAGGAGACCCTCAAGCATTTCAGGCAGATGCTTGTCCAGCCTCTCCTTAAAAGCCTCCAGTGTTGGAGGCAACTTCTATTCCACGGGTTAATTGCTCTCAGCGCTAGGAAGTTTCTCCTCAATTCCCGGCTGCTTCTGTCCTTGATTGCTTTCCATCCATTGCTCCTTGCGCTGCCTCCGGATGCTGTGGAGAATAAATTGGCCCCCTCCTCTTAGGGGCAGCCCCTCAAATGCTAGCAGGCTGCTATCGTGTCCCCCCTGGTCCTTCTTTTCTCTAGACCGGCCAAACCCAAATCCTGCAGCCTCCCTCCATATGTTTCAGCCTAGAGGGGGCTGCAGTCTGGGGAGGAGAAGGGGGTCGTGGTGGGGAAAGGGGAGGACACCCGTCCCACACACACAGGACTGCTTCCCTTGCAGGAGGAGCCCAACCTCCGCAAGGCCTCCATCTTCCTCTTTGGGAACCTGGCCAAGTTCAGCTCCGGGAGTGGCGAAGACGCCTTCCTGGAGCAGATCCTCTACGGCCTGGTGACTCTGCTGCTCCATCTCCAGGACCCAAAGCCGGAGGTCGTCAAGGTGGGTGCCTCAGCTGGGAGGGACTCCGCGCCCTTTTCCTCTGCGGGGAGGGTCCCTCAGCCCCTCCTCTCCTTCCTCGCAGGCCTGCAAGTTTGCCCTGCGCTTGTGTGGGCCCATCGTGAGCTGCCCGGGGCTTTGCGAGATGTTCCAGAAGCACCTGCACGAGGAGTGGAGCCTCCACTACGGCGAGTTCATGAACGACGTCTGCAAACACCTGGTGAGCTCCCCGGTTCTCTCCGCAGGTGAAGGCCTTCCAAAGCACTCCGGCTCCCAGTCTCTGCGCCAGGGAAGGTGCCGGAGCAGCTGCTACACAGCCAGGCACAAAGGGGAGTCCAGATTAGGAACCCAGGCAAACCTTTCTTGGGGGTTGAGGGAAGGTCCCCTGCTGCTTGGCTGGAAGGGGGAACGTTCCCCGAGTGGAGTGTCCTGATCTGTGGCTGAGCTCCTGGGCTGAAGTGGCCCTCGGGCTCTCGGGCTCTCTTGGCCCACCTGCAGTTTTCAGGGTCCGCATCTGGAGGCCGGCCTGCGGGTGTTGACAGGCCCCTCGGCCTCACTGGCTCAGTTGCTCTGGTCAAGGGCCGCCTGGCGCTACGTTGTCCCAAAGGGGGCCCTTTGGAGGAGGCAGCAAAGCAACGGAGGTGGCCCCTGGATTGGTCTCCCTGGCCGGAGAGTTCCCCCTTGGTGCCAGCTGCCTCCCTTCCCTCCTCTTCAGATGCAGAACTTCCCGGAAATGCTGGGCCGCTTGGTCAGCATCAACCTCTTCTACTTCAAGAGCAACTGGGCCGACGTCCGAGCTGCTGCCCCCATGTTTGTAGGTGAGGTGGCCGGAGTGGAGCTCCCTCCCTGGGCTCTCTTGGATGGGGCCCCCTGTGCTCCGGGGGCTGACGGGGCCTTCTCTCCCTGCCCCCCAAGGCTTCCTTATCCTCCACGTGGACCGAGAGCAGAGCCAGCAGCTGGACCTGGACGAACTGATGGCTGGTGAGTGACTGAGGGAGCAGTTCCGGTGGGGTAGGGGGCTGCCGGACCCCAGGTGTGGCCATTGATACCAGGCAGGAACCCCTGAGGGACCCAGCTGGGGGTCCCGGGAAAGGCCCCTGTCCAAATGGGGACCTTTTCTTGGCCTGCATCCTCAGAGGTCCCTTCCGTGCGGAGAGGGCGGCCGCGGAGCACCAAGGGGGGACGGTCTCTGTGCCAGCCCAGGATCACCTCACAAGGGGCACCGTCCTGGGTGACCGACTGCAAGTGGGGCCCCCTCGTCCTTGGCGAGCCCCAGCCGTGGGCTGTGGGGCAGAGGGTGGGGCCGGGCCCCTGTGTGCCTCCTGGCTCCCCCCCCCCAGGGTTGCCCCTCCGAGACCAGCCAGAAAATCCAGTTAGGTAATAAACTTTCCTGGACTTTGCTCCTGTTTTCCCTTGTCAGCAGTGACCTCATCGCTCGGAGGAAGGCTTGGAAAATATCTGAGCTTTCCAGCGGAGCTTAAAAACCACTAAAAAAGGGAAAAGTATCTTTCCGTTGGCTGAGGGAGCCGTCCCGGAGAGAGGCCCGTCTGTGTGCAGGGATGGGGGGATGCCGGGGGGGGGGGGAGCGGCAAGGACTCCGGATGGGGTCGCCACAGCTTCCCGTCTTGAGTGCTCAGCCTGCCAGCCCCCCCTTCCCCCCCAGCTCCTGCAGCTGGCCGGGCTGATGGACGGGAAGCAGCTCCGTGCATAAATCAGACCGTCTCGCTCGCTCGCTCGCTGGCTGCTGTGGCGGGACGAGAGTCTCGGATTTGCAGTGTAAACATGCTACTGGAAAAATATTATTCTATCTCTGCTGCTTGGGAGGGACTGCTGGCCCCTCGCCCGCTCTGCAGCTGGGCCCGGGCCAGGCGCAGGCAGAGCAGCAGCCCCGGACAGCCGGCCCAGCCCTCCCCGGCTGCTGCTGCTGCTGCCGCGTGGGCCGAGACGGTCCGTGGCCCCCGAGTGGTCGGCTTCCACCCACGGCTGCTCAGATGGGGTGTTGGGGGGGGGTGTCAGGGGAGGGTTTCAGGGGAGGCCTAGGGGGCAAGTGGGCTCCCGCTTGACAGACGGCCTTTCCTCTTGTCCAGCGCTGACTCTGCTGCTGAAGGACCCCGTTTCGACAGTGCGGGCGAAGGCGGTGGAGACGCTGGGCCGCCTGGGCAGTGCCGTATGAGGCCGGCCGGCCATGGGGGCCAAAAGCAGAGGAAAGGAGACCCCCACCACCACCACAGCTCCACGTTGCCCTCCCACCTCCCGAGGGACAAGTTGCACGTCTTCCAGATACACGGCCTCCGCCCACCGGAGCCCCCCCTGCCCCCCACCCCTTAAAGAGAAGACCTGAAGTCTGTGCACCTTTTTGTGTTTCCATGGTGTTTTTTGAATTTCTGCAGGGACCAAACCCCCCACCCCCCATGGGTAGGCTGGACCCAACACAGAGGGGCAGAGGGGCTTTGGTGTTGCACAGGAGCAGCCTGGCCCCACCCGGCCCACCAACCCTCCACCCTCCCTGCCCCACACAGGAGCAGCTGCCCCCTGATTCCACCGCACCTCCACCATCCCCAGCAAGGGTGGGGGGAGCACCCCACTGCACCTCCAAAGCTTATGCACCTTCCTCTCAGCCGGAGTTTGTATATAGACTCAGAGGACTTATTTTTAATAAACGATATGCTTCTCAAAACCACGAGGGTCTTTCTTAGCTCCTGGGCTGGGAGAGGAGCCCCCCCCCTGCCGCTCCATCCCCCGTGGCTTCTGGCGGCCGGCCTTTGGGGACGGGTCTGCCAAGCCCCCCCTGTTGATTGACCAGCCAGCCGCTCCTGGGCAGGAAAGCTCTCCCTTGCCCACAGAGGCTGACAAGACCCCCCACCACCCAGGGAGACTCCCTCCATCTCCCCCAGTGGGACTCTTGTAGGGAGCCTCTGGTCAGGCCCAGCCCCAGGAGGGAGCTCTGTGGCGTGGGGCACCCCTCCCCCCACCTCGCTGCTGTTTGAATGGGAGCCCAGCAGGGCTGCAGCCGAGGGGGGCATGGAGAGCTTCCTTCTACGGAGGAGGAGGAGGAGAGAGAGAGGAGCCTTTCCAAGAGGAGGCAGATATGCTCACAGAGCCCCCCCCCCCCGCTTCCTTCCCTCTTTGGAAGTTGGACAGCTCCATCCGGCCTCTTTCCCCCCAATTCCTCCTCCTTGTCGTTCCTGGAGGGGGACTCTGGGGCTCATACAGAGCAGTGGCAGCCGTTGGGAAACTGAGGCCTCACGCAGGGCCCCTCCGGCCACTTGCTCTCCCCCTCCTCTCCCCTCCCCAGTTCCCCAGATTGAGGGGTCCTTGCTTCTGTTGGGCCACCCCCTCCGTCTCCCCACTGGCCAGTTTTGCATTCAGGGCCCCTGTGCCCACGCCCCCTGGTCAACCCCAGAGGACCACAAAGACACAGCCCTGCCCTTACGACGTCCCCTTTGGGGGTGGGCCTCTCTACTGCCCTGGCTCCTGGGCCGTAACCTCAACATTCACCCCCCACGCCAGGGGTTTGGCCCAATAAGCAGCCACCAATGAAGAGGGACGTTTCTCGCCATCCAGGCCCCAAAAGCCAGGAAGGAAATGCACCCGCTGTGCAGGAGCTGAGCACCCAAGGGCTTCCAACGGGGAGGGCCAAGCTGGACCCATGGAAGGCAGCCAGGAGGAGGGGGCTCCTCGTGGGACAGGCGTAGCTGTCCTCAGGGTCCCAGAGAGTCGGCTTCCCTCTGGCCATGGAAGTCAGGGCCAGGTCTCGGGGGGGGGGGGGGGCTTTTCTGTACAGCACCCCCCCCCCTTGCACCCCTTCTCGATTGCCAGGGGTGTGGGGTGGGGGTGTGCATGAAGTGCTGATTGAGCAGGAAACCTGACTTGCTGGGCTGGGGGGCGTTTTTAGCAGAGCCAGAGCTTGCAGAAGGGGAGGAAACAGCCGAGGGCCAGGACCTTTGGGGAGGGCTCAGGATCAGAGGCAGCTCAGCAACTCTCTGGTTCTGGTCAAATCAGGCACTTTTATTATTTCCCAAGGGGGCGTCGGGAGGACGCAGAAGAGCCCCCAGTGGCCCCTCTGAGTATTCAGCCCTCTAGGAGCCCCCCCCACTCTCCCCCTCCAGCCAGAGGCCTGCAAGGTCCGAGGTTGACCCAGTGGCCGCTTCCTCCTCCTCCTCGCCTGGATCCAAAGCTCTGGCCTCCCAGGGAAAGGAGCCCACGGAGGGCCCGGCAACCCCGGCTTCCACTCTCCTGCCAAGTCTGTTGGGAGCTGGGCTACGTGAAGAGCCGGACGGTGGCATCTGCGCCCGCAGAGAAAAGCCACGGCTGCGAGGGGTGGAAGATGACATCCAGGACGCCCAGGTCGTGAGCCGCTGCGTGGCCCCTCAGCACCTTCACCGGCACGAGCAGCGGGTTCTGAAGCAGGTCGCTGGAAGGAGAGGGGGAAGGTGGTCAGCGGTGCCAGTTCTGCCCCCTGGCGCCAAATGCCCCACCTCCCCACTGCAGCCACTCACTTGTAGACCATGCCGTGACAGACAATGACGCTGCCGTCATCCGAGCCGGAGGCGAAAAGTGGGTAGGACGGGTGGAAAGCCACGGACCTCAGGGCCGCCTTGTGGTGCCTGCCGGAGAAGGGAAAGCGTGACCCGGCAGCCCCCCCACAATGCCCTTCCCTGCGAGGAGGAGGCGGCTGGGTCTGCCCCAGGAGGGGAGGGCTGGCTTGCTGAAGGCACAAGGCCGGAGGAGCCGCTCTGCCCTGGGGATGCCGGTGTCCCGGCTGCACAGACCTAGCCGCCCAGGCTCAGCCGTGAGTGAGCAGCATGTCCCTGGGGAGGAAGCCCACCCCCATCGCCCCCAGGGAGGGGCTGGAGGAGGGGGAGTTTGGCCAGAAAGTGGGCGGGGGGGGGAAGGGCTGCTGCCTACCTGAGCACCCGGTAAGGCTTGGTGGAGAGGTCCAGGTCGAACCAGACCAGCCGACTGTCGTAGCTGCCACAGATCAAGTTGTCGCCTGAGGAGAGGAGGGCCCGTTGGGGCACAGGCTGAGAGGCTGCCCCCCTCTGTGCCAAGGCAGGGACAGGAGGGCTCCCCCTCTCGCAGGCAGGCTGAGGGGGCCGCTGTGCCCACGGGAGGGGCAGGCCCGAGCGCCCCCTGCTGTGGCCCCCGGGACCCTCGCTCACCTCCGGGGTGGACAGCCATGCTGGAGACCCACTTGCAGTTGGTCAGCAGCTTCTTGGTCAGCTCCTGCTTCAGCAGGTGATAGATGCGGACGAAGCGCTGGGTGGCCACGAAGAAGAAGGGCCGCAGCGGGTGGAAGAGGACGCGCTGCACCTGGCCCTTGCTCCGGCGGAAGGGCGCCTGGCTCCAGCGCTTGCTGGCCTGGTGGATCAGCACCTGCAGGTGGCTGTTGTCCGAGACCACCGTGGCAAAGTAGTCCCCCTTCCTGTGCCAGGTGACCTGCTTCAGGGGCTGAGGGAGGAGAGCGGTTTGGGGGACGGGCGCAGAAGGAGAGGGGCTTTCCCTAACCCCAACCCTAACCCCAGGCCGTACCTTCCCGAACCTCAGCCTGAGCCGCACGCCCAGGCGCTGCTCCTCCTCGGTGGCCTCCTCCCACGTGACGGGCTGCAGGCGGGCCTCCTCAGGGGCCACGTAGCCTTCCAGGAGTTGGTCGGTGGCCCCACAGAGCAGCTTGTCCCCGAGGCCGGGGTTCACCAGCAGCACCGCCTGCTCCCTGGAAGGGACGGTGTGGGGGGAGAAGGTGTCAGGGGCAGCCCACAGCCAAGATTCACCTCCTCCCAGGTACAAAACCTTTTGCAGAAAGGGAAGCAAAAGCCACACTCGCCCCCTGAGAGACGCCCACCTTTCTCCACCTGCAGGGGGGGGGAAGCCCCCCCAAACAAGGCCATTCCTCTGGGCCAAGTGGGGAACCCAGAGATGTTTCCCTGCTGGACCTGAGTGGCAAAGAGGGCCAAGCACTTCCTGGGTGGCAGGAGACCTCCCCCCACTTGGGGAGCATTTTGTTCTCCTCCTTTCTCACTAGCCTCACCCACCCAGGACCCTCTCCCACTTCATTCTTGCCCATCCGGGCGCCCCCTTCCACCTGCCCCATGGCTGCTGCCCAGAGGCTGGGCCCTCCTGTGGCAGCTGGAAGCCCTACTCACACAGCCACGGCCACCAGGCAGACGGAGGGGTTGGGGTTCCACGCAAGGCTCTTCACCGCCGCTCCCACCGCGAGAGTTTTCAGGCACCTGGCCGTGCAGACCTCCCAGAGCTTCACGCAGCCGTCGTCTGAACCTGGGCAGGAGAGCCGTTCCTCAGAGAAGGCCGGCATCCCAAATGGCCCTCCGTCCTGAGAGTGGGGCTCCCGGCAAGAGTCCCGGGGCCTGGCTGGAAGGCAGAGCCTCCCCCCCCCCCCCTGCATGAGGAGCAGCTCCAAAGACCAAGCCTGCAGCAGGGTGGGGGGCCGGGGGGCCTTGGAGCTGCAGCTCCGACTGGAAAGGGCAAGGAGGCCAAGCGGCGGGAACCCCCCTCCCCCGGCCTCCCAGGCGTCCAGCTGCCCTCTCCCTGCCTCGGAGGGTCCCTCGTGGCCAGGAAGAACCCCGCCGCAGGTGCTCAGGGCAGGGGAAGCAGGGGCTGCGCAGGGCCACTTACCTGATGCCAGCCACTGGCCGGCAGGAGAAAGGCTGATGCAGCGCACAAGGCTGGTGTGCCCACGATACACCTAGAGGGAGGGACAGGCAGGCCACTGAAGCAACCACAGGAAGCGCAAAAGGGCATCATGCAGCCCCCCCCCAAAAAACAACCCAGCCACAAGACTTCCCCGTTTCCCCAGAGCCACAATTCCTGCCCCCCCCCCCCCACAGCCTCACCAGGGCCTGGACGGTTGGGAAGGGCTTGAGGTCCTGGGGCTTGGGCAGCTTGGGGATGAGGTCCTCGGGATCCACGCTGACCTGGAAGGGAAGCCGCCCACCCTCAGTTCCAGATGGGAGCAGCGGCCCAGGGAGGAACCCCCGTGTGCCTCCATGGGGATCAGCCCCCCCGCTCCTCCCTCCCCCAAACACCCTGACAGGGGCAAAGGGGCAAGGCCCACCCGCATCTTCCTCTGGCGCGGGCACAGGTAGAGGTCGAGGCAGCGCTCGAAGCGCTCGTGGATGAAGCGGGGGAAGGCGGGCACACGGCGCAGGCAGTCGTGGCGCTGGGGCACAAAGCTCAGCTTGCGCTCCGAAGGCTCCTGCTGCTCCCAGGCGAGTTTCTGCAAAGGGTTGCCGAGAAGAGATGAAGGGGGGGGAGGGGAGACCCCATCCCAGGGTGGCTCCTCTGCCCCTCCTGTGGCACCGGCTGGGACTCCCCCTCCCTCGGGGCCAGGGAAGCCGGGCCCAGCGCTGCTCACTTCTTCCTCGGTCGGGAGATACTCCGGAGGGGGGTTGTAGGACTCCTCGTGCCCGGGCAGGGGAAGTTTGGGGGCGGGCACGTGCATCTTGTGCCGCCCCAGGATGGAGTTGTGGTCCTCCTGGGCCCAAAGGTCGTAGAAGACCCCTGTGTCCTCCCGGGGCCTCCGGGACTGGATCCAGCCCATCTTGATGGCGTGCACCAGCCTGGAGACCTGCAAGGGCAGAAGAGCCGCCATGAACGCAGCCTGCCATCCTCTGAGAGCCGCAGAGGCCCTGCCTGCAGGTGCCCCCAACCAGCCTCTCTCCCACCTCTGGAGAGAGGGGGGGCATCAACTGGACAGACTCCCCGGGGGAGCCACTGAACAGTTTTGTTGGCGTTCAGAAAAAGGTCCTGGTGGCCGCTGCGAGGTGCCCACCCAGGCAGTAAACCGGAAGGGGTCTGGGCCCCAATCCCTCCCGTGTCTCCATGCCCAGGCTGCTTCTCCCGGGGGCCACTTTGACCCAAGACAGCTGCCTCACAGCGCCTGACCCCGGAGCAAGCCACACGCAGCCCCGCCAGCCCTGGGGATCGCCGGTTTCTGCGTGGGGACAGGGACTCCTGGGAGACGGGGCGCATTCGGGGCAAGGCCAAGGTTGGCCCAGACCCCCCCTCCCCAGGGGAGCCCTTTCTTCTTCCAGCAGCTCACCTTCTCCTTCTCCACCAAGGAAGGGATGAAGCTCCGCTTGTCCGCCGGCCGGTTTGTCACCGGGTGGATTCTCACCTGGCTGCTGAAGAAGTCCACGGCCGGCTGCAAAGGAGTCAGAGGTGGGAGGGGCTGCAGCTGCAGGAAAGAGCTGCCCCCCACCCTTGACTGTGGCTCCCCGGGAGAGAGGAGGGGCGGCAACCCTTTGCTTACCTCGTACGGATCGAAATTCACATCCCCAAACTGGCCGCGCTGGAGACGGTTCACCAGCTCCACTTGCTCGTCCGTCAGCTTCACATCCGCCCCGGTCATCTTGTCCTGGACGGTTCGCCTGGGGGGGCGGAGGGGGGGAGCCATGAGCAGCTGTGCTCTCCAGCTTACCTGCCCCTCCCTGCAGAAGCCAGGTCCTCCTGGGGGTGGGGGAGGGGGCAAGCCTCACCAGTAGTCAGGGTTCTCCATCTTCTCCAGGAACCTGTCCAGCTCGTCCTTGGAGCGGATGGGCTTGTAAATCTGCTTGCCCTCCAGGTTGTAGCCGATGTGCGGGAAGTCCTGGTACCACTCCATGGGGATGTTGCCCACCGTGTTGCGGATGTCCTGGAAGAGGAAGGGGGGCAGGGGGGGCTTAGGCGGCAGGCAGGGACTCCATTGGAAGGGGGGGGGAGGTTACTTCATTCTGATCCCCCCCCCATCGCACCTGCCTCTTCACCTGCTTGCAGGAGGACCTGGCACAGGAAGAGCAAGGCAGGAGGGGCTGAGCTGCAGGCACAGCGGAGCCTTTTCCCCTTGGGGCCCATCCCGCCAACCGGAAGGCTGACTCTTTGCGGGAAAGGACATTTCTGGCCCTTTGGAGCAAAGGCAGGAGGCTCCTCGCCTTCCCTGCCAGCTGCACCCCTCCCTTTCCCCCCTGGGTCACCATCAGGACCCCAAGGAAGGCAGGAAGGAGAAGAGCCTCCCCCCACCCACTCCCAGGACCAGGAATTCATTTCCTAACCAAGGAGGTTGACCACATCCAGGTGACTCATTGCCAAAGCTTCTCTCTGCCCCTGGCAAGGCACCTACCCGGAAGCGAAGCTGCAGAAAGGAAAAGGGGGTCCCAGGAGTCCCAGGGGTTTTAGGGGTGCAGCCACGGGGCCCCTGTCCACGCCTGACCTCCTCTTCCTTTAGGCTCATTTATTGGGCCTGGAATGAACCGACTGTCCCTCCAAGGCCGTAAGCCAGAACGGGCAAGTCCTGGTCTTCATGGCTCCCCCCCCCCCCAAAAAAAAAAAACCCAGAGGAGCTTCACAGCCCAGCAGCACCAGCAGAGGCTAAAGTGGAAATGCTGGGAGAGATCTTCTAACACACACACACACACACACACACACAACGACACACAGCGTGTAAAGGCAATTCACAAACAGGGAGTTCCTAATCTGTTGCCAGAACCAGGGTGAGGCATCTACCTAACATTGTGTGCTCCCCCCCACTTTGAATGAGAGGCTGCTGAGGAGGAGGAGGAGGAGGAGGAGGAGGCACCCCAGAGCAGAGCAGCCAAGAGCCCTTCCTGTGTGGGGCTGATGCCAGTAGCAGCTTTCCCGCCCCTCCAGCTGCCTCCCACAATTAACACATCATCCCCCCTCTCCACCACCACCACCCCCCGGCAATCCCCCCCCCCCCCCCGCAAAAGGCACTGCCGTCACTCAGCCACACGTCTGGAAGTTGCTCTTGGAAGAGCAGAGGCATTCCTGGGTGTGCATTCCTGGCACAGCTCTGCCTTGAAAATTGCTGGTCCACGTGGAGAAAGGAGAGAAGGGGAGCAGCCGGAGGGGAAGGGGGGCAGGCAGACTTTGGGTTGGGGGGAGGGAAGAGAAATCCCCCCTCCCTGGACAGACTCTGCTGGCCCTGCTCCAGAGCCAGGAGGGGCCCTGGGCAGGTTCGGAGGGGTGGGTGGCCCCATGCCCTTAGAAGGACTGAGCAGCAACGCAAAGGGTCCACGGAGGGGGGAGGGGAGGGAAGGAGGGAGGGGACTCTCTCATGATCTTCTGACTTCTCTCATCTGGACTGCTCGAGTGTGGAAAAAGGAGCAAACTAAACGGGGGGGGGGGTGTGACGGTCTCCACGTGGGCAGGGGTCCTGCAAGGCTGGGCGCTCATTTCCACCGCCTTCCCTCCTCCTCCTCCTCTTCCCCTGCCCAGAAGCGTAGGGCTGTGGAAGGGAGACCGTGCCAGGCTCTCCCGGCCCCTCCTTCTGCCCTGCGCTGGCCAGGTGAGGCCGGGAAGCACAGGTGTCTCTGCCCCACCCCCTCCCTTTCCTGCCTGCACAGAGGGGGGAAAGCAAGCAGGCCTTGGGCCCACCAAGGCAGCTGTGGCCCCTCTCGGCCCAAGCTGTTCCTTGCTTGGGAGCAGCAGGGCCTTTGGGGGCAGGCGAGGGGGGGGGAGTGAGGAGGCCGGCAGCCCCAGCAGGGCCCCTCAATGGTCTGGGGGCGAGGGAGGGGCCTCGATGCACCTCTTCCCCAGAGAGGAGCCGAGAGGAGGACAACCCCAGGAGCAGAGCTGGGACTCCTGGCTCAACCTCCCAGGCCGGGCTCCCCGCTCTCCCCCCCCCCCACGGCTGGCATGCCTTGGTCTCCCCACAGGGCCAGGGTTCGGGTGGCCGCCCTGCAGGGAGGCTGCTGAGGAGGCCCTGCAATTGCAATGCAGCTTCCCAGCACTTCCCAGCAGCCGGTCAGGATGGAAGCCTGGGCTGCAACAGGACTGCTTTCCCACAAGGCTCTGTTTATTTAATTAAAACATTTGCATGTTTACGGTGAGATGTGGGGCCAACAGGTCAAAGAGAGATGTACGTATTTATCTGTCCATCAACCCCCTGGCCCAATGATTCTGGGGGGTTGAGTTAAAAGCCCAGCCGAGTGAACTGGCTGCCCCTTCACAGCCCAGCAAGCCCTCTGCATCCTGCTGCTGCTGCTTTGCTGGCTTCTGTTTTGAAACTGGGAATGACCTTAAATCGGCAACCGGGTGAAGCCTGCAGTGCCAAGCGCAGCCTACCTGCATGCTGCATCAAGAGAGGACTCAGCCTTGCCTCAAGATCAATGTCTCCACCTGCTCAACGACCTGCTGCATGGCCCGGCTTAGCCACGGCAGAAGGCCCTGAGAAGCAGCTGCACCTTGGCCCAGGAGGGCGTCTCTGCGCACCAGAGCCCCCTCCCCAACCACTCCCTCCCCCACAAGGAGGACAAGATTGGGAATTATACCAGAAATATATAATAGAGATTTGAAATATTTGATTGTGAATGTTTTAACAGCAGCTAGAATTGTATTTGCAAAAAAATGGAAAAATGAGAAAATACCAACGCAGGAGGAAACTATTCAAAAAATAATGGAATGTGCGGAAATGAGTCAATTGACATTTGAAATTAGAGAACAAGAAGAAGAACAATTTTACAAGGTTTGGGATTTGTTTTATCAATGGTTAGATAAAAAAATCATGGTAATGGAAAAAGTGGGAGAACTTTTTATATTTTAAGAATAATACAATTTTTATATGCAATACTTTCAGGGTTTAGCATTGTTAAACAGATTAGAACGATGTAATGGAATGATGTTGTATGATCTCGATATATAGAATATTCTGTTTAAAATGTAGAAATAATAATTGGAGTTGAACTATTGATGCAAAAGGATGTTGTATGTATGAATTCAATACTTAGAACAACTCGTTTAAAATTAAGGGATAACAATTACAGTTGAATAACTGATATATAATGATAATAATGTACTTATGTTTACCTAATGAACAATTGGTGATTCGATAGATAATTGTAAGTGGTGACCATGGAAAGGACGCACAAAATCTTGTAACCAAACGATACACTATATGAAATGTTTTATGTCTTTGTCTGTTTTTGTTTAAAAATTTTTTAAAAAAAATTAAAAAGAGGGTTCTCCTTCCCCAACCCTTTCCCTGGGGCAAGTCATACAGGTAATCCGGAGGGCATGTGCCAGGGCCAGAGGAACAAGCTAATAGGTGTGTGAGGCACCTGAATGGCGGGTCCAGCTGGGACTAGGAGGGCCTGGGGCTGCCCAGCGGCCCTGGCCAAGAGCAGACCCTCCTCTGTCCTTCCCCAGCTACCTCCGGCCTGGACTGGGCTGACCTTCGGCAGGAGGCTCCCAACTGCTGCGGGCAAGCCAGCCGACTGGTTCCCCCCCCCTTTCCCTCTCCGGAGGAGGAAGCGCCGAGCCAGCCCAAGTTCTGCATCCAACAGGTGAAGTCAGCGCAAGCCCCCTCCCAACCCTCCGGCTTGCAGCCCCCAGGCGGGGGTGGGGGGTGGGCAGGCGCTCTCCCCCCCCCCTCGAGCAACGCTCAGGTAGGCGTGAAGCGGGGCGGGGAGGGAGGGGCCTGTCGGGCGACCATCACGCACAATATAAAACTCGCGCGCGCCTGTCCAGCGCCGCCGTCGCCCAGCAGCCGCTCACCGCCCGCACGTGCCTGCCTGCCTGCCTGCCTGCGTGCGGGAAGCCCCGGGGATCCCTGGCCGGGGAGAGCGCCCGAGTCGGCCGGCGCAAGATGCGAGGTGGGAGCTGAGCCGGAGCGTCTCCGCCCGCCGCTCGCCCTCCAGCCCAGCCATGTCCTTCGCCCTGCTGCGCTCGGCGCCCAGCCGCTTCCTGTACCCGGAGATCAGCATGCTGTCGGAGGAGGACGAGGAGAACGGCAGCGGCGAGAGCTCGGGCTCGGACGAGAAGCCCTACGCGCTGGAGGCGGGCGCCTACGGGCTGCGGGGCGGCAAGCGCGGGCCGGGCAAGAAGGGCGGCCGCGGCGTCTCCCGCGAGCCCCGCCAGCGCCACACGGCCAACGCACGCGAGAGGGACCGCACCAACAGCGTCAACACCGCCTTCAGCGCCCTCCGGACGCTCATCCCCACCGAGCCGGCCGACCGCAAGCTCTCCAAGATCGAGACGCTCCGCCTGGCCTCCAGCTACATCGCGCACCTGGGCAACGTCCTCCTGGCCGGGGAGGCCTGCGGGGACGGGCAACCTTGCCACGCCGGCCCGGCCTTCTTCCACCCCGCCGGCGGCGGCGGCAGTCCCGCCGCCCACGAGAGCGAAGGCTCCCAGCCCAAGCAGATCTGCACTTTCTGCCTCAGCAACCAGAGGAAGCTGGTGAGTGGCTGCTGGGGGGGGGGGGGCGCACCGGGGAACCCCCTCCGATGGATGCGGCGCCTGGCCGGCAGAAGACCCGGCTGGCTCCCCCCAGGGCTCCAGGCTGCCCATGCCTGCCCCGCATAGGAGGCTCTGCACCCCTCCCTTTCCCTGGTCCCCCCCCCAATTGATCAATGGGGCGAAAAGCCAGTGGGGCAGGGCAACCCAGAGAGTGGGCAGGGCGGGGGAGGGGTTCTGGGCCTTTGGCAAGCCAGGCTTGGGCCATCCTGAGGGCATCTTGGCAGCTCAGGGTTCTTCCCAAAGGTTTCCCAGCCCCCCCCCCTCCCTGAGGCTGAGAGGCCAAGGCTTCCCCAAAGCTCCCACCAGAAAGCAGGGACCCCGATCCTCCTCAGAGCAGGGCAGCCACCTGAAGGGCCCCAACCATTCCAGGGAGCAGAGGGCTTCCAAGCACAACTGTTCCCCTGAGGGAGGAAGCCCCTCCTGGCCCACCCATCCTGCACACCACAAACAGCCCCCACCAAATACCAGCAGAGGCCTACAAGTGGAAGGGAAGAGAGATGTTGGAGGAGCTCCATTGGGGACGCCATGCAAAGCCCTGCTCGGCCCTCAGTCCTGCCTGCTCCAGAAGGGGAGGGGACCTACCTGCCCAAGTCAAAGCCCCCCTCCCTCTCTAGTGGGACCATAAAGACCCAGACTGCCGCCCAGTGTGCCAGCCTCAGATCTTCCCACACCTGCTGTATCCGTTGCCGCGGCTGATCAGGATGAGGGGCTTCTCTGCCACCTGGTCTTCAAGCACATATTTTAGGCCTGGGGACCCCTCACTTCACGGACACACAGCCTGCCAACTCCGTGACTGCCAAGCACAAGGACCCTTCGTACCCGACAGCTGTCCGGCGGCTGCCCATATTTTGGCCTTGCATGGGAAGAGGCTGAAGCCCACCCGCAATACGGCTGAAAGCATTTGACTGCAAGCCCTCCACTCAGAGACTTCAGCAAGGAACGTTCAGCATTGTTAAAGCAAAGAAACATGGAGAAGCGACAGGCGCACCTGGGACACTTTGGGCTGTAACTATCCTTGAAGAGTTTAGCTGTGATTTAAAAAAAAAAAAACTATTTAAAAATACTGAAAAGTGAAACAAATGCATTTTCCCATTGTCCGTTTTGGACGTGTTCCTCCCACAACAGCCTGCAGTTCTGACGAGGAAACTCTCTTGAGTTCATAAATAATGTGCCACAAGCAGTTGTAGCCTAAGGGAAAGTGCCACACGTCTCCCTTCCCGCGTGGAAGGGATTAAGGAAGGGCTGCGTTTCCATCTGGCTGGGCACAGAGGGCTCAGGGCAGCCTCTAAGGCAACTGGCCCTCAGCGGGCCCAGGGCCTGACGATGACAGCCTTCCTCGGGGCCAGAGGCTACAGAGGCTGGGGCGCCCAAGGGCAGAAAGCAGGGTGGCCACTCTGGGAGAAGCCAGCACTGCTAAGGCCAAAGCCTCCACGGGCAGGAGAACGCCTGGCCTCCGTGGCAGCTTCCCAGAAGCCTCTCGGTCCGGTCACAGCAGAAGGCACCTCCTCATGAGAAGCCACCCTTTGTGTGAGAAGGAGCGGAGGTGGTCCAGGAGCAAGAAATGGGGGCGCTTCCAGACTCCCAGAGGTACCCAGATTATGACCTGTGGATGTAATTGTGTCTACAGGGCAACCGAAACATTTCCTCAAATCAATCTTAATGATGGGCACATTTTGGTTATCATTCAATGGAAGAGTTTATGGAAGCAGACAAGATGAAAAAGAATGTAGAGAGGCGTCCGAGGGGAAAAACAAAACCATCAGAATTCAATCTTGGCCAGTTGGCTGGGAGGGGACTCAATTCTCCACTTACTGATCCTGGATGATTCGCTTCGCACGAACAAAACAAGCAAGCTTCTTGTGGAAAGGGAAGCGGGTGGCCTCGTCCAGTGGGGCTCCCTTGACCTCCCCTTCCCTCTCTCAAGCACCGCAACACGAGTGGATCCCCACCACCACCGTTGCCTGAACATCAGAGCAGCACGGGGAGCCAAAGCAGGCGGCCTTTCCTTCCACGCTCAGCCGTGGAAAGGGGCAAAGAGCAAGAGAGAAGGCCAGACCCCGCGGATCCGAGAGGAAGCGAGTCTTCAGTGCAAAGGAGCTCTTAAAAAACCCTCCCTCTCCCTAACTCACACCTGCAGCCCTCCAGACTACACCACACAAACGGCACACAAGTGCCTCAAACCTTCTCTAAAGCGGAGGTGAGGGGTGGGGGGGTGGGGGCTGTGCAACGTAAGTCCCTCTCCTTGCACTTGGAGAGAAAGTAAGCCACTTCTTAAACACGGCATAGGTGTCAATTTGCAATGCAAATTCCAAGGTCTTGTGCTTCTCACAGCTCCCGTAATTGTTTAGAGACAGCTGTGGTTTCAGGGCTCATTTCTTACAGGTACAAAAGTTCCACGCATTTATTCTGTTTCTCTACGTGGGGGCTGGGATTTCGCATCTGGGAGAGTGGGCATTTTTCTCCGCCGGCTGCTCTCCTGAGGAATTTGAGCAAGGATCCAGGGCAAGAGCAGAGCTCCGCAGCGGCCCAATTCCTAAAGCCCCAGAAGACAGAAAAACACCCGGCCACTTCCAGTCTGGCTGCGAAAGGAAAACTGCGCTGAAAACTGAGTTCCTCTGCCCTTCGAAAGGGTGTGTGTGCGTGCACGCAGGGAGAAGCAGCCACATGAGCACGCAGTGCTCTTAATCTCAACAGCGCACTGAAAATACGCATCGTGACATCCAGGAACAGAGGCTGCTATAGAGAGAGAGAGAGCCACGGGAAACGCACCTTCTTGAGTTTCAGCGTGAAAAGGGAGATTTGCAACAGAAACCTATTTTGCTCCCGGGCAGGCGCTTCTGTAAACCTATCTGTGGAGCAGAAGACCTTCCAAAGGTCATGGCACAGAAGGCATCATCCATCACCCAGGAGGAGAAAATATTTACTGGGGCGACATCACCCCCCCCCCTTGCCCAGGAATCCAATGCTATTTTATGAAACATTTCTATCTGGGAGGCAAGCCTGCTTTTGCAACCGTTTGACCCACTTGAAAGTAGATTAGCTTGGTCTTCGCAACTGAGGTCTAGAATGAGGACTGCGGTTGGAGAAATCAATAACAACACGATGCAGCTGAACGTGGAGGGCACCCTCTCTGCTCTCCTGCAACGGCATTCCTTAACTTTGCCAGTGTCAGTCCCTCCCAGTCGCTTTGCCCAGAGGACACAAAGGAGGATTCTGAAATGATCTCATACGAAACTTCCAGAAGAGTCGGAAGAAGGAACAACTACTCTCCAGCAAGGAGGAGGAAGAAGCCGACCGCCCTGCGTAGTGGGATTTCTTTGTGAGCCAGAGAAAGGGCTAAGGGAGGCCGTCTGCAGACCTCAGACTTCTCCCTCTTCACAATCGAAGTGACACAGACGGACGGAAGCCCTCAGTCAATGCCCCCCTGGGCAGCTGGGCTCTTCCCTAAAAATGGTCCCGAACTGGAGCTGCCTCTTAACTGGGGGAACGTGGGGGAGCCCCATTTAGGCCAGAAAATCCAGCTGGAGTTCATTGGCTGACTTCAACGCTGGGGCATCTTTGGACCTGAAGGGACCAAGGACAGCAAGTTCTGGCAGAATTTATTTTATTTATCGTACGTATATAGCCGCCCACCTCAACGAAATAGCACCCCGACCACCACCCTTTTTTCACAGGAAAGAAAAATCAAAGAGCAACCATGGCGTTTCATGGAAAACAGGCCAGGCAGGCAGAGTGTCCAGGATTCCTCTGCTGTTGGAATCAGCATGGGGGCCACAGCTGCAGAAAACACCGCCCTCCTTAGAGCAGGTCGGGTCAAGGATTCCTCCAGGCCCACCTCATCCCTCACTGACAACCAGGGGCCTTTCCAGGACCCCCCAGGAGAGGGGCCAGGGCTTGAACCTTGGTCCTTCTCCCCACAGAAGGGGCACTCTGACCTTGGAGTTCCCCAAAGGAGGCTGGCCGTGGCTAGGAAGGAGCTCCCTAGCAGAGGTCTGCACCGGTGGCTCTTCAGGAGCAGGGGGCCCTCTTCCAGGAGCCAAGCGCAGGAAGGCCCCGTAACCCATCCATGCCGGTGTCTTCCGGGGATTGCCTGCCTCCCAAAAGGTCTTGGGGGGGGGGGGAGTCCTTCCCTCGCATGCATTTTGCCAGACTTTTGGCTGCTCTCCTTTTGAGGGAGGAGGAGGAGGAGGAGGAGGAGGAGGAGGAGGAGGAGGAGGAAGACTCTGGCAGGCCATGCGAACTTTTCCCTCCCACCCTCATCTCCAGGAGGAGATTCATTGCACAAAAGCAGGGAGAGCTACCGAGAGTTGCTGCCTTGCGTGGCTTAAGAGCCCTGGCCAAAAATGAAAGGCCAGTGATTTTGTTCGTTTTGTTTTGATGTCATTTTTAATTAGACCTGCATTCCATCCTTCGTACGGCAACTTAAGGCCCTGCGCCCAGTATTGCTCCCCCCAGCCTTCCCCTTGGGTGGAGAGAGGCAAGAGCCAAGGACTGGCCTCTACGTCCCCATTTTCCACCTTACTTCTGAAGGATATGTGGATTATACTTTTAATCCAGCAGCCAGACAAATTAACACATTAGCCATTTTTTTAAAAACAAATGCCAAGCAGTCTAAGCAATCAATGCCAAGCCTATTCCAACCAGCTGCCCAGGAGCCCTTTGGGGCCAGGGTCTCCGGGACCTGGGTGGCCGATGGGAAGATGTTCCTCTGGGCTACTTCAGCCCAGGGTTCAAGTGCAGCCGTCCCGAATTGGAGTCATCGCAAGAGAGCCCTATGGACTATTTCCCATGCCTGAAACTTGCTCAAAAGCACAGGATGTTTTTGTAAGCGCCACGCTCTTCTTTTGGTATTTTAGTGGTGGCATTTTCCTTTCCCTTTCTGGCAAAGGCAGCCATGCTTTCTCTCAGCAACACGCCATAAGGGCAGTTGCAGCTGCTGGGGCTCCCGGGTTCAAATGATGACCGGCTACTGCGACAGAGGCACCGTTAAGGTTGCAATACTACATTTTGGAAGCAAAAAGACACTGAGAATAAGCCGACCAGCTTTCCTCCTACTGGCCGTGTTATCTGCCCTTTAACTCTTTCACACACAATGCTCCCTGCGAGGACTATAAATGCTTAGATAATTCTATCCCACCCCTTAAAAATCATTCTACTCTCCATCACAGGACTAGGAGGAGGAAGGATTCTTCTCCAGCCCCCCAGCTCGTTCCTAAGCTCGGCCTTTCTTTCTCAGACTTCTGCCAAACGGGGCCCTCTGTTGCCCACCCACTGAGAGAGGCCCCGGGCCCCTTGGCTTCTCCGCAGCCTGGTGGGGTGAGGAAGAATCAGAAGTGGGACCAGGCCTCTGGGTGCCTTGAACGGATTCTTGCCTTTTGCTCTCCTGATGGAAGGTGGGGGAATCATCCGGGTGGTTGACTGGAAATAGGGAGCACAGCTGGGGCTGGCTCTGAGGGGCCGGACTGTCTCCCAAGCCTCTTAGGGGAAGAACCTGGCCCCCCACTTTCACTTTCATAAACCCAAACAGAATTCCAAATAGAAAGAAGGAATGGGTGGGAAGAGTTTTTCTTTTTAACACCTCTGGTGAAGGAGCAGTTTCTTTAACAGCAGGAATCTGCTCCCACTTTGAAGTCAAGTGGGCTTAATCTCCACCAAGGCAGCTGCACCTCCAGAGGTCCAGAGGGGTCAGGCATTCAAGGCGCTGGGGGAGAGGGCGGGGGGGGGGCTCTATACATAGCCAGACCAGATGGGATTTGGGGATCCTTCCAGCTCAAGGGCTCCTGCAAGGGCCAGCTGGTAGTCTCTGGATGGCCCTGCTCCAAAGAGCACCAGGAGCCCCTCAAGGCTTCTCCCCTCCTTCCACTGCAGCGTTTGGGGTGCCAAAGGAGCCGTGTCCCTCCGGCCTGCAGGTGGCTCAAGGGGAGAGCCTCCCCCTGGTTCAGGCCAGGAGGAGCCCTCTCATTAGGAGGAGACCAGGCCAGCGCCCTCGTCCCAGGGACCCTTTTCTTGGGCAAAGCTCCCCCACTTTCCCCTCCCTCTCAGGCAACAACCATCAGAAGCCGCAGGCTGAACCGAGGGCTCCCGGGGATCCCCGCAGGCGCTTCAGCAGGCAGGGAGAGGCACCTGGAAGCCAGCTGAGAAGCCCCCTTAACTCACTATTCCTGATTTTAGGGGCAGCGGAAAAGCAAGGGGATCAGAGGGGAAATATGGGGAGGCATTTTCCGGACCCCCATTTCCTCTCCAGACAGCAAGAGGGCTCCTGGGGCCTGAACATCTGGGAAATTCAATGCGGCCGTTCCTGGGCTGGCCCTTCCTCTTCAAGGAAGGAGGGACGGGGTTGCCATTTGGCTGTTTATCCCACCCGTGGGGCCTCCTGACCCCAAACACACACTCCCGGGGGGGCCCTGAAGAAGCTGCCTCAGGATGTTTGCATTTCCCGCAGAGCAACCCTCACCTGCCCCAAATGACGACCAGCCAGGGGGACTCTGGCCATTGCCCGGCCCAAAGACTTCCAGTTAAACACCATCCCCTCCCATACCAACACCCCCACCCCTCCCCAGTTGCTTCCTAGCTGCAGGAAGGACGGAACCACTTTCTTCCAAGGGGTCGGGGTCAAAACCCAGGAAGGAGACCTAATAAAACGGGGAAGGGGCAATCGGCAGCTCTAGAAGCCGTGCGCTCACTTGGGAGGACTCCCGCTCTTTCGACCGGGGCACAAGAGGGGTGCAGGGGTACAGGGGGGGTAAGGCTAGAAATCCAGCACCCACAAGAGGCAGCACTGGGGAGGGCCAAGAGCCCGTTTGCTTGTTTCTTTGCTTATCAACCTGTTTGCTGCCCATCTGGCTGCCAGGCGGCTCTTGGCTGATAGGTCGAAGCCGGTTCTGGGTGGCTTTGCATAACCCCCCCCCCCCTCTCCCTCTGTCCCTTTGCAGAGTAAAGACCGAGAAAGAAAGACGGCGATTCGGAGCTAGCCCCTCGTGGAAGCCGGATGGTGGTGGTGAGGCTGGCAGCAGCAGCAGCAGCAGGAGGGCGAAATAAAGAGAGCCCCCCCACCCCCGGGCTGCCCTCCTGAGCTGTGCGCTTGTGCCCCGGACAAACTCACGGGCAACCGGGAGAGACGGAAAGCCCAAAGGCTGGATCTGCAGGCAAGCCAAGCGGACTCAGATCTGCAAATACGGCAGGGCCGTGCCGGGTGTCGGAGGCACAGCTCCTAGGACAAAAACGTTTTTTCCTGCTCACCAGGGACTGGCGTCTGGCGGAAGCATCCTAAGTGGCCCACATCCTAGGGGGCGAGAAGAAAAAGGGAGGGCGCCCAGAGGAAAGGGCTCCTCCGGGAGTTATGGGCCGCCCTGCTGTCAGAACTCTGGATGGGGCTGTCATGAGGACTGGCTGGACTTTCCTGCCTTGATAATATAAAACCAAAGTTGTTTATATAGTGATATTTTTGTAAGTATGCAACATAAACGTCCTTTCAGATTTTGGATTCTGATTCCGGTCCTGCTACTTCCAGTTGAACTTAAAATGCCCAGGGTCGTATGCGTTCTCCCTCTCCCTCCTCTCTCTGTAGTTTGTGTTAATTTGGACGAGGGTTGTGTGTCCTTGTCTTGGTGTGGGGTTAGAGGTCAGAAGGGATTGATGCTTCTTTGTACAGGAAGCCCAGAGCCAATGGCAGGTAGTCCTCAACTTATAACCACAATTATGGAGCCCAAAATTTATGCTGCTAAGTAAGACAACTAAATGAGTTTTGCCCCATTTTACGACCTTTCTTGCCACATCTGTAAGTGAATCACTGCAGTCGTGAAGTTAGTAACACCGCTGTTGAACGAATTTGGCCCATCAGGACGTCTCGTCTACCTAGAGAAAAACATTTGCTGACGTGTTCACTTCTAAAAGTGAAGCCGCAAAGCTTCTGCGTACTTGTCCAAAGGAAATCTGAATGCCAAATGCTCTGCAGACGTGAATGCGGAGGAAAGATGGAGGCCAGATTCAGGCTCCTACAGCGGAAGCGGAATAATGCACCAACCGTTCCCAAGCCTGCACCAGTCTTGACCCTGGAGCAGAGAGGGCCTTGGTCAGGCCAGACAGCAAGGGAGGGCCCCAATGGTCAACCAGCCTGCCTGCTTCTTGCTCCGAGACCACAAAAGTGTAAGCCTCTTGAGGGAAAAAATAACCTAATTTTTTAAAAAAACATTCAGAGCAGCTGACACTAATCTAAGGGTTTAACCAATTTAACTTGCCACAATCACAGCATCATGTAAACCAGGGATGGGTAACCATGGGCCCTGCGTGACCCGTGGATTTCCAGAATTCCCGAGCAGGCCCTGGGGGTGGAGTCGTGAAGGGGCCATAGTTGCCCAGCCCTGGTTTAACTACTCAGCTGTTTTTGTCCTCTCCTCCCCCCCAATGACCTTTAGTGCCAGATGGCCCAGTTGAAGTGGCCTCAGGTTTCCCATGGCCAGAGTTGAGTGGCTGGTTTTGGGGTGTCTACAAACCATGCAATTTTCTCGGCTCCATGCTTGAGCCACAGGGGAGTTTGGGGGGGGGGGTTTAGAACTTGGGGTTTCTAGTCTGGTGCCTTGAAACAAAACCCCAAAGTGGATCTCAGAGACGTCTTAAGTAAAAAGAGTTTATTCTGAAAAAAAAGTGAACATTTGTTTTTAGGGCTAACCAATTTCCCCCACCCCACCCCCCAAAAACCCAGCATCTTTTCAGCCACATTTGTCACTTTGGAGGCACCATATGCTACACCAAAGGAGGGGAAACCATGGTTCATCCAGCAGCAAGGTGGGGGGGGGGGGGTTTCAATTACATCCCACCTATGTGCTCAGTAAGAGAGTTGTGGCACCCAAAAAACATGCACCTATTTCTTAGACAACAAATCCTGCACCTGTAAACGGGGGTTTCTGAAATGGATGCCCTTCTGATAAAGACTTCTTAAGCCAGTTAAAGCATGGAATCAAAACCTAGAACAAACATTCATTGCTTTACTTCATCTGCAACAACAGAACAGCTGAATCTGGCACACAGGACAAACTTTGGCTTTAGAGATCAAACAGGAATATAATGCTCATTTCCCCAGAAACCCTTTCCATCTGTCCAGGGTCAGTGGCCCTCCATCCCTGTGCCCAGCACAGGTGGATTTGGATTTATTGCATTTATATGCCGCCCTATTCCCGGAGTGACTCAGGTCGGCTCACAAATCAAGGGAGGGAATACAGACAAGGGGAAAAACAACAAACAAGCAACTACAAAAGAATTTAAAAACAATCAACAACCACACAGTTCGAGCGGGGACGGGAACTTGTCAACCCCAGGTCTGTCGGAACAGCCAGGTTTTAAGGGCTTTGCGGAAGGGCTGAAGGGTGGTGAGGGTCCGGATCTCCACGGGGAACTCGTTCCAGAGGGCCGGAGCAGCCACAGAGAAGGCCCTCCTCCGGGTGGTAGCCAATCGGCATTGGCCGGTAGATGGGATTCGGAGAAGGCCTACTCTGTGGGATCTAATAGGTCTGATGGGGGTAATTGGCAGCAGGCGGTCTCTCAAGTACCAAGGTGGACAAATACGTCCAGTATTTGAGGGGCTGCCACAAAGACGGGGCAGTCAACCTATTCTCCAAAACACCTGAAGGCAATGGATGGAGACTAAACAAGGAGGGAAGCAACCTAGAACTCAGGAGAAATGTCCGGATAGTGGGAAAGATAACCAGTGGAACGGCCTGCCTCCAGAGGTTGTGGGGGTTCCATGACTGGAGGTTTTTAGGAAGAGACTGGGCAATTATTTGTCTGGAATGGCACAGAGTCTCCTGCCTGGGGCAGAGGGTTGGACTAGAAGACCTCCAACGTCCCTTCCTACTCAGTTACCCTTTTAAGCTCTGGAGACAGAAACTCCTATCATGAGCGAACTGGGGAAGAGTCTGGAAGCAATAATCCACATTATATAAGAAGAAAAACAGCAGAGCAGGCGTTTCACTGGATGTTCTCCACTCTCTTTCAGAGCAGTTTTCCCCAAGGACCATCCTGGTTGGAAATTTGGGTTCTAGGTCACAGCTCCAGAAGTTGTGTGTCCAGCACATCTGGAGGGTGAGGATGTTTGTCCATCATGTCCGAAGAGGACCTTGACATCTAACAGGTTGTGGGCTGTCCGCAGGTGGATGGTAAGCCCTATATGGGCACGAAATGTTCTGCCACATGCCAGGCAGATGTGTGGGCACCACTGTCGCCGCATTTGCAGCCTTGGCTTTGTGGAGTGCTGGCTTCTCTCGTGCTACGGTTGCCCTCCTGTCCTCAGATGCCTGGCAGCCTTGGTGGATCAGCATGTCGATCGATCTTGTGCCAGGGTTTCCCAGGGGGCAGAGTCAATATCCAGGGACTTGAAGGAGGCTTTCGACGTGTCTTTGTATGGCTTCCTTTGCCACTTTCCTTGAGGCAGCCGTTTGGGGATGCAATGGTCTGGCATCCTTGCAACATGGCCTGCCTGGGCTTCCCTCAGCAGGGTGTGAACGGATGGCAGGCCTGCTCTGGGGAGGACTTCTGTGCCTGGCACCTTGTCCTGCCACCGGATCCTCAGAATTCCACGGAGGAAGGCCGTGTGGGAGGGGTTCGATTGCCCAGCATTCCTCCTGTATACAGTCCGAGTCTCACTGGCATCCATCAGGGCAGACTTTTGAGCTTCGTAGCAAGGCTTACTCCACAGTGGTCCCACCTTTATCTGGAGGGTGACACGCGGATGAAGACCAGTCAGGGCCGCGTATACAGCACTGTGTCTGAAATCCTTGTTAACAACTAGTGGCAACTTTGGCAACCCATTTCTGATTTTAAATCCTTCGCCAGAGTTTGCCGCTCTGCAAAACCTTTCCCCATAATCAGGTTGGAAACCCCGTCTCTGCATCAGTCGGGCCAAACGGCCTGCATTTACGTGTGGTGCCTGGCGAGGATGCGGCGGAAGGCCTAAGCGATGCGTCCCACCATAAGCAAAGCACTTCTGCGTATTTCCTCAGCAGAAAAGGAAGGTGAGAGATCTGGGGAGGGAAAGTGAGACGCCAAAAAGTGAAAGCCAAGGAATAAAACGGGTGAGCAGAAAATTCCCTCCACGTCGTAGGTTGCAGTCGGAGCACACTGGTTCTGCGGACCTCCTGCAGCCTATTCAGGAGCAGTGGGCACGAGTCAGGCGTCGGGAAGGGCAGCCACCATAAGCTGGCAGCGCTGACCATGTTTGTTTCCTGAGTCACAAGCCAATGGAGAGAAGGGAAGAGCCCGGAGGGGCAGAGATTATTCAAGCAGGAGAAAGGAACACGGGTTAGCAGAGGCCCAAAGGAGCTCTACCACTCGGAGAACTTCAGGAAACAGACCCCGCAAACGTCCTTCAGCAAGAAAGAGGATGCAAATCTATTAACTCCCCCCCCCCCCCCAGGCTGATGGAGGCTGAGTGGGAGTAGCTGTTAACGGACGGATCCTGCTGTAAAAATGGCTCAGGACCTCCAAGAAAAATACAACTGCCTGCCAATGTCGGGAGGCTTTCAATAATTTTCATTTTTACTAATTAAGTAAAAAAAGCAACGGGAAAAACAAAATCGCAGGAGTGGAGCAGAAGGCTTACATATAACTACATACATAGCAATATAAACCCCAAGTCATACATGTTATTGATCTTTTTTTTAAAAAAAATATGCTATTGCCTAAGTTCCACACATCTGCTGAGCTCCTGCACCTGGAATGCAATTTGGACAGAAACAATTTGGGTCAGCTTGAGGGGAGGCCCCTCAGGGGAAACCCCAGGCCCAGCTCAGAGCAGGGGGCCTCCTCCACAGGGCCTGCTGGTGGCCCCCAAGGACCAAAGGAAGAAGGCTTTGGATCCAGCCTCTTTCGGTGCACCTTTTCGGAGCCAGATGCTCCCTGCTGCCCACCCTCCAGGCAGGGGAGAGGAGCTATTCGGCAAGCTCTCTTTCCCCACTCAGCTTCAGGAAATCCAGCAGCAGACCTCCCAGGACATCCCCCTCCCCGCTGCTGCTTTCTTAAATCAACACCCCCTCCCCTCTTCCCAGAAGGCAAAGGGAGGAAAGATCCTCCTCTGGGGGAACACAGTATGCAGGGAAGACCCTGCTCGGCGTTCTGGGCAAGGGCCGGGGGGGGGGGGGGGGGGCTCTCCGTTGCGAGCCGGCCAATAAAAGCACTTTCTGGCCGTGAAAAGTGCTGGATATTCCGAGCACCACCTGAGGCCTGGCTAATGCCGGATGCAAAGACCAAGTATGGGCCGAGGAGGAGGCAGCTCCACAGGCTTTTTTCTTCAGACAGACTAATTGAAGACAGAACTGCTAAAGTCTGTAACCGAAAACAGCAAGAATAAGGCCTGGAGTGAGATCAACTTTCCCATTTTGTAACTCATACGGTTTCTGGATGAAATGTGCTTCCTTGCTAGTAGCTGGAACAATGCATCCCACCAGATCACTATTAAATACCACAGCCTTCCCCGTCTCGGCATCCCCCGGATAAGGTTGGGGGACGGGGGGGGGGGAGTCGTGGCTACCTAAGCCCTTAGCAGGGCTGAGACCAAAGGTCTTTAAGGTGTGGGGCCTCCCCTCCCCTCCCCTGGCAAGAGCTTTGGTGCAGGTCAGAGAGGGGAGGAGACCATCCCGGGCCCAAACTAAGGGGGAAAGGACCCCAAGGTGACTATGGGGATTCTCCACCATCCAGGTGGCCACGGACGTCCCAAAGGTGCTTTTCCAAAAGGCAGCTGGGCTTCTTGTTTTCGTTTTGTCTCATCTAAGAACCGAAGAAGCTTCCGGGAGGAGAAGTGAAAAGGAAAGGAAAGGGAGTCAGTTGCCTTTTGGGAAAAGCACCTTTGGGGGAAGCCAGAGACGAGCTCTCTCCCCTCCGTGGCCTTCCTTCTTTTGCTAGACTCTGTTCGTCAAAGCAAGGGGAGCTGCTGGCATGTTGCAGCACCAAGCGCCTGGCTCAGGTTGAGGAGGCCAGAAAGCAGAAGGCGGCAGACAAGAGGAGCCCCAGGAAAGGCCAGCCTTGCTCCTCTGCAGGGCCAACGGAAGGAAGGGGCCTGGGACTGAACTCTGCCGGAACACGACCAAACTCTCTAGGCTACAAGAAAGGGATTCTACATTTCCAGGCTGAGTCCTGGGTTTCTGCTGAGAATCCACCCTTAATTGCTGGGCAAACTTTAATTCCGAAGGCAGTTGGGGAGGACTGGGAGATTTGGGGTGCTCGAAGCTACCGGTTCCCCTTCTGATCATGGCTGCTGGTCAGCAACCCGGAGAGCCTTTTGCCAAAGGAATCCTCCTAGCCTGACCTTGCTGAGTAAAGCCCAGCTTCCTTAGGGCCAGAAAAGTGAATAGCTGTGGCTTTTCTTTGCAAGAGACATAAATGGCTTCACAGTCAGTGTGCGAGAGGACAGCAGAGGATAGGGTGGCTCTTCATCTCTAAGCCACTCTGTGGAACCTCTGCCAGCTTTGAGCCTGGGGCAGCATAAAAGCCCAGTGAAAACTAAATGAATGGGCAGGACCCTGCTCTGCAAGGCGATCCCCCCACCCCTTTCAAAGGCAGGGTGAGCTAGAATTGTAGATCGGTCTAAATTGGGAACATTCAGAATTGAATTAAGAGCAAAATTAAGAATAGCTTCTGAACCCAGGCCAGGGCTGAGCAGGCACACATCAATCAGAGTGAAGGGAAGACCGTCTCTAATGTGTGTGGAATGGGGTGTGGGTTGGGGACACTCTCTCAATCTTACACAATCTTGACCGGCAACCGGGAGCCGCTCATTCCCGGAGATCAGGATCTCATTTCTGCCTAGAAACAGATCGTCTCTGACTGTAGAGCTTCAAGAAAATGTCCCGTTCTGTTTTTCTGGGAATGGCAGGTTCAGAATTATGACCCAATGTTTCTTCCTCAAATCAAACATCATTTCAGCTTCTTTCCTGGGAGTCCCCCAGCAATTGCTAAGGAGGACTCTCCACTCACCAGAAAGGAAAACCTGGCAGGAGCGGCTGAGGAGCCAGAGGTTTCCAGTGGCACAAAAGTCCCGCTTTGACTCGGACCAGGCAGCTGGGCAGACTCCTTCCGGCTCCTCCTGGCTCACTCCTCGCAGACCGTTGGCCAAGCCCCTTTGTCGGAGGAACAGACCCAGGCCCAGAGCATGCTCAGGGGGTGCAAATGGGAGAAGGGGGAATCCCTCACCATCGCCCCTGCTGCCCCTCCCTCTTGAATCCGGGGTTCAGGTCAGAGCGACACAAATTCCTTTGGCAAGAACGCCTGTTTTTGTAAATTCATTCAAGCAAGAGGGAAGAACGGCTGAGGTGAGGTTTTTCCCATCTTTTAAACTGTTGGGTCGCTTTAGGACATATTGCGTAAGAGTTGGAAGTGCAGGAAGGAAAAGAGCTCTGAGCTGATGAGGGATAACACACCTCTCCCGACGGCAGTCCCATCCTGACCCGCATTGCTCCATCTTCCAGGGACCACCGGTGTGTGGAGTGGGAGACCAACGGCCTATTTGGAAAAACCTTCAGTCCCGCCCCACTTCCAGCCTGGCCAAAGAAGGGAAAGCAGGAAGGGCCCTAGAACCCAGCACCACCTCCGTGAACAGTGGTGGGAAGGGCAGCGGAGTCAGTGCGTTCCTCCGCCTGACACAGAACTTCCTTCCTCGTGCTTTAAGCGCCTCTTCTTCATGCCCGGCCCTTGGTGCCAAGGGAAGATCCAGGCCGCACCTGGCAGAGATGCACCTTAAATCAGAGGAACTGTTGTAATTGCTCCCTTCCTCGGAGATGCTGCTTGATTAAAGGGGGACTGACAAACCCTGCAAGAGGGGGGCTGGAAGTCCAAGCTCCCAGAGAGAAAAGGAGAGCGACACACAGCATTCCTCCAACACCCAAAGGGCGGTTGCAGGGAAAGGCCAGGCCCTGCCCTGTCCCTGCAGAGCCCTGAAGAGGAGATTCCCATCCAACGCTAGGAAAAAAGGCAGAACGGTGAGAGAAGTGAACTGATGATCCAGGGAGGTTATTGGGAGGGGGGGGGGAGTTCCCCTTCATTAGATTTGTGCAAGCGGGGGCTAGAAAGGCTAGGGATAATTTAGTTTGGATTTCTGCGTGGTGCAGGTAGTTGAATTCATTGATGAAAATGGACCACTCACCTCCAAGATTCAACTAGCCAGAGAGGAATAACAGACTGATAGAGTTGGAAGGGACCTTGGAGGTCCTCTAGTCCAACCCCCTGCCCATGGAGCCCTTCATTGAGACCTCGATGCTACCGTTGCACGGAAGTGCTTAGAGACCCCATTCCGTGGGAGGCCAGTCTGACGATGGCTGGGGAAAGAGCAGCCGAATGGGACAAAGGACCTGAGCCATCTACTCTCGCCTAGCCAGCTGACCTCAAAGCAAGGGGGAGGGAGCGAATGAACCGCTGGCACCCCCATTTTGCCCCTGGGAGGCTGCTAAGACACACGTGTGCCTGCCCTGTGCCTGCCCTGCTGTTGGGCCAGCCTTGGCAGCCTTTCCTTCCTCAACTGAATTGCCGGGTGTGGGGGGGGGGTGCTCCTTCCCCAGGGGGACTGGCTGCCCGTATAACGTCTGCAGCTGCGTGAATGAAGACCTCCAGCTGGGAGAGGGAGACGGGAGCCCCGGAGCCTTCCAGGACTGATGCTGGAGCACTTGTCCGTGGCAGCAGCAAGAAGGCTGCATTACAACATCGCACATTGCTGCATAGCCGCCTGCCCACCCCCCTTCCTGCTCCCCCTCCTCCCCAACAAAGTAGCTCCAGCTGTCAATGGCCCAGATTGGAAGTGCAGGTACCGGGGCTGGCGCGCTGCCCGCCTCCCTTGCGTCTGTCTGGTGAAAGAGGAAGCCATTCCACCTCTGGAATCCTTCACTCTCTCCTCATTGCTACTCTCGGGGTCCCTCCGGGGATTGGGGGTCAGTCTCGCTCGCTCGGTCTCTCTCTTTTCCCCTCGCCCCTCTCCGATTACAATGCAGGCAGTGTTCCCTCCAAATCCCCCTCCGCACGTTAATTCTGCTCTTCTGTCTCTAACGACCCAACCGCCTTCCTGTGCCTTCTGCCTCTCCGTTACTCCTCCGCTATTTTTTATCTCCAGCAAAAGCGCCCGTCAGCTCCGGTCACAGGGAGCGGGGCAGGAAAGGGGAGCCTGCAGAAGAGGGTGCAGAAAGACGCCCCCCCCCTGCAGACACAGAGGGCTCCTGGCACCCGGAGCCCCACAGCCCCTCCCCCCCATCTGAAAGGAGCAGGGCCAGCAGCTTCAAGCCCTTCTCCAGCCAGGAGGCCCCAGGACGGCAGCCTCTGAAATGCAGGTAAGTCACACCTGCCATCTCTCTCTCCATCAGGATTCCTGATGCTGCCAAACAACCGTTCTCAGTGGCTGGGGATGATGGGAGTGTGAGTCGAAGGCATTTGGGGAGCCTGGAACCCCAGAACATTGCTGACCCCTGTTTTCTACTCATGCAGATGTTCCCCGACTGGCTGGGCCCTTCCCTCCAAATCCCAAAGAGTTTAGCAGGCCCAGGAGAAACCCAGGCGGGAACATTCCCAACAACGCAAATCAAGGCAGCGAGTCTTGCAAGCACCTTTGTTACACAAAAGTCTGCGGAGAACTTAACTTTGGGGCAGGAAGTATTGCCCAGAGCACAGGACACACGGATATAACACGCACGCGCACACACACACACACAGTCTTCCAAAGGGGCCACGGAAGGCGGAGAGGGCAGAAGGAAATGCAAGGAGGAGGTGCAGACAGTGATAATCCCCCCTCGACCGACCTCCCCCCCCCCAGCTGTGGGGTTTCTACTCCTCTTTCAGGATAAAATTCTATGCATCGGAAGAAGGGGCTGCAGGCCATGAAAGTTTACACCATATAAAAGTGTTCATTTTTACAGGAACCTTGGATTTTTTTTCCCTTTTAGAGAGCACCGATGTATTTAATTAAGGAAAACAGAACAATAAACACATCTCAACTCACGCTGTGTAAAAAGGCAACACATCTAGCTAATGTGATCATTGCAGACGCTGTCACGGGGGGCTCCTCTTGCACCCGGCCGCAGTCACGGGCGGAATTTGGGGGGGGGGGTGGATTTTCATAGGAAAATGAGCAGAAAGGAATGAAATGCATGTGGTCAGCTGGGGACGGGGGATTTGGTGGGTCTGTGAAAGACATGCACCCTGGAGCACCCAGGCCGCCAGGCAGTCTCTCTGTGGACATCTTTGGCCTCACCCAGACCCTGCTTTGCATCGGGGCGATCCCTCCCTGCCTGGCCTGGGCACCCAGCCCCCTTCTGCCAGAGCTCCTCTTGCCAAGCCTTGCACATTCCCTTTCTCTCCAGACTGACTTAAGCTCCCCATTCTGCCTCCAAAATTCCTGGCCTTCTGGCTTTGGCTGTCCCTGTCGCAATTTACGGTCAATGTTGGCATGGCCGGTACCAAGCTTTGACGACAGCTGGACTTTCCCATTCTGAGCCTCCCACTGGGGCACGGAATTCGTTGTTTCCTCCCCTTCTGGGACTTGCCAGAGTTCTCCAGTAGGAGATGGAAGCCCTCCACTCTGGGCCTACAGTCAATGGGCCGCCCTCTGCATGGCACTGGACAGACAGACACCTCCAGCCTGGCCTGGCTCAGCCATTTAATTACTAGGCTGCAGGGATGGTATCACTTTGACTCCAGGCTGCTGCCTTGCTGTGGACTGGAGAGAGCTCCGAGAGAGGGACGGTTTTTGGAAGCAGAGAAGATTCTCCATTGCCCACAACTCAGCTCTGGCTGGACCGACTGTTCATTCTGGAGATGCTCCTGGAAGGCAGCCTGGAGGAGTGGCAGGATCTGCTCCAACCCCCTCTTTTACCCTCCCTATAAAGGAGCCACCTTGCCTTTCTTGCTATGGGAGCCAGATGTGACGGGTTAATTAAGCTAAGAGAAGAGAAAAGGAAAAATAAAGCGCTATGTAGATAAAAAGGGAGTTTACAAGCATCCCATAATATGGTTTTAAAAACTACAAGTCATTGTTAAAATCCAAGTAATGTGAATATCAACGGGCAAAGTCAGCACAGTACAAATAGAATTAAGGTCATTTCTATCTGGATACTTAGAGGCTTTAGGTTAAGAGAAACCCACATTTCGGAGTGGAAGAAACTCATATAATAATAATACTAATAATCCAAAAATGGTTTCCAAGTTGAATTCAGTGCTGCCCCAGACTTTCCAGATTCTACTCAGTTAAGGGTCCCTAGAGAGACAGCCCAGCACTCCTGCCTCAAAAACAGCTGGCAGGTGGGCTTCCCCATCACCCTCCCAGAATGCAGAGAGCCGGGTCTGAGTAGGAAATGGGGTAAGGAGCCACCACCATCGGGGTTGGGGGTGTTGTGCCAGTGGGAATCAGGCAGCTGTAGATCAACCAAGGAGGTCAGATTTACACCTCGCAACGTCTCTCAAGCAGAAGTACGATTTCACTGTGTTGCTTTACAGTCCATTCCGTTGGAGGAGGACTTTTGGGGCCCCAGGAATCGTGACAAGGTCAAGGGATAACTATTAGCAAATAATAATAACTTCCTAACTATTCATGACTGCCCATGAACCCACCACAGCTAAGCAGAGTTGGAATAAGCTCTCCCCATTCCGGGTTCTGCCTGACTGCCAGCGCTTCCCCTTCCTTCTCCTCCGGCTCCTGTGCTCAATGGCTCCTTGGGCTATTCTTCAGCAATTAGGTCTGTTTGTGCAGGAGGCCGGTTTTCCTTCACGGTCTCCCTGCCAAGCAGCGTCCTTTTTCTGCATGTTCTGCTGCTTCTGAACAGGCAGCAGCGGGATAATGGATTGCCAAAGAACAAAAGGCGATTTGCTCCGTGGCTCACCACTCCAACCCTCTCCAGAAGTGCAGCAAGGGAACTGCCAAAGCCGGCCCTGTCAATATTCCTCTTGCTTAGGCAAATACTTGCCTCTCCTCCTCCTCCTCCTCCTCCTCCTCCTCCGAAAGACCATTAAAGACAGATTTCCTGCAGGAGGCTGAGCAAACCCATGGGGGGGGGGAGGTGTGTGTGGGTGTGGGTGGGGGGAGACGGTTCTCCTGCCAAGGCTGAACTGCAGAGCGTCAGCCATCATGGAGATCCCCATCAAAGCAGAACGGCAGGCAGAGGAAAAGGCGTTTGCACAGCGTCACTGTCCTGCCGTCGTCGTCACTTTGGGGAAACCAATTCCAAACCTTCCCAGAACGGAAGAGCCCTCCTGCTGCTGCCAGATGTTCCTTATACTCTAAGGAAAGGCACCGGTGCAAACTAGGAGAGATTCCCCTACCCTCCTGCCTAGCAAGCTACGTGGGCTTTGCAGGCGGAGGAGACGGGAAAAGAGGCACGCAGCCCAAAATCACGGAGCACACAGATGTGCAGAGGCAGCAAAAAACCCCACTTGTTCATTTTGGAAGAAGCCTCTGTGGTTTTAAACAGGTAACAGGAACTTGTGATCCTTAGAGACATTCCCTTAAATGTTTTTTAATCCCTAGATTTACAGAGGTTAGGGATTATCATGTGTCGTTTTAATAGCCGACCATCGTGCCTCTTCAGATGCGGCATCAAGAGATTCCCAAATCAGAGGCTACTGTGTCAGAAAGAAACTCCCCCAAGAATCAGATAATTTCCATCTTCCGGAGTTTCTCTTGTCAGAGCACCTGCACCGGCCACAGAGACAGGCAGATTCATAGCAGAGGGGCAGCAGCAGAGCACCTTGCAAACTGCACTCCAAATGCAAGAGACCCTCTCAGAAGAAGCGGTTGACCCTTATGAGTCAACACCCCAACTGGACAACGGCCTCAAAGGAAACATTTCGGGAAAGTTGGGTGTAAGAAGGGCACCGGTCGCTATCCTTCGTGGGCTAACAGGATCAGGTCCCCTTCGACCACTGCAGGTTGCTTGGCTTGTTTGCTCGAGCAACGCGGAGCCACGAAGCAGAGACCGAAGACACCTGCTTTCCACACGGAGCCCTTGACCAGACGCCGGTGGGAAGAAGCCTGCCTTCCGAGTGGGTGGGTGGAAGTTGAGCAGACGACGGCTGCCCCTTCCAAGTCTATGATCTGATTTCTCCTTCTTTAGACACAAGTTGGCCGAGTTCTCCCTTCTTTTCAAATCAATTCTTTTTTCATACAAAGACACACAGTGAGGTTCACGCTGAAGCCGAATGCTTTGTCTCTTAGATTCTTCCTCTCCCCTGGTAACACCTGCACGGTGCTCTCTTCCAACAGCTTTCAGAACGGAAAACGCCTCTTCCTGGGAATGTACATCACAAGGGGATCTCCCGCAGAGTGCTGTCCATAAACTACTCCCTGTAGCGGGCTGCCCCATTCTGCTTGCCCTCTCTGGACGTTAAGAAGTAACAGGAAGTCCCTAATGCCCGACTCAAAAATACGTTTACAGATTACAAATATAAAACCAAATAACTATAGAAGCGAGGGTGGTTTCACCTGCAAAACTGACCCAATGGTCAATTGTCAGCAAATGAGGACAGCTGACTCTCCCCATGATCAAAGAATTTCCTTGCTTCAGGAAGCTTGAGAGGAAGGTGGACAGGGCAAAGCCTCGGGGCCCTCCGGAGAGCAAAATGGGAGATGGCAGGTGTCCCCCTGGCACAGCAGGGGTGCTTATGGTGGGGGTGAACCCTCAGAAGCGGAGTCATACGGGGGTGGGGGTTTGGGTTGTGGCAGACGCTCATTAGGATGGCAGCTGGCTCTACCACAGCTGCCAGAGAGGTTCCTGCGTGTTCCTCAGAGGGCAAGTGCTAGATGGAGTCCGTAACACATCAGACACGTCACAGGCAAAACCCTCCAACTGGGCCTCACTTACTTTGGCCGTGTCCTATGGAGGAATTCGCAGGAGAAAGCAATTGTGATGGTGGCCGGACACCATCAAAGCTGACACCGGCCAGAACATACAACAACTCCAAGAAGCTGTGCAAGATTGGAAGACGGGGACAGAGCACCTGGCCCAGAGAATGCCAAGAGTCAGAAGGGATGAAATCACCATCTACCACAGCAAATGACCAAAGGGAGCGATGCTTGGAAACATCATGGTGCCCCGCTGGCTGGCAGAGGAGGGGCTCCAGGCCACTTTCATGGCACTCCCTTGGCCAAAAAAGGCTGCTCAGTGATGCATACGGCAAGGTACCCTTCATTCAAGAATTGTGGAGCTGAATTTTGACGTTCCCAACTGTGGATAAAATCCTCAGGATTCAGCAGCGTGGCTCCTCCGTGCCAAGGGCCAGTGGTGCTCAATCAGGGCCCGGGGCCCTTCTGTTGACCCTGAGGGAGAGCTGCTCTCCTACCAATGCAGAAAGGGAGCATCCTTTTGCCCTCAGTTCTGATATCTGTGCCACCTGCATTTTCCTCATCCTGTAACGTTTTCATAAAACTTGAGGATCTCCAGCAAAGCTCCTACCAGACATTTCACATGCACTTCAACTGGCATGGAAACAATTCTTCCCCAGCCGGGGGTTCCCCTTCTTCCCCGGGCTCTGCAGAGACCACGGCCGAGTCTTGGATTGTCTTAGAAAAACTCTCTTCCCCTCAGGCCCCCCCCCCCATAAAGTATCATTTTAAAAAGTTTTCTCCTTTTCTAACGTACAAACGTTGCCCGGGATGCTCAGGCCACAAACCAAGTTGATGGCCGCTTTGCAGTCTCACCCCAGAGAGGGCCCCCTACCCTTCATCAACACATGCCGGTTCCCTTTCCTCCCTTTTCAAACTAATCTCTGCCCCCAAGTGGGCCTGTCCTGAGGACTAGTGCCCTAGACCAGATTGCACAACCTTCTGGCTTTGCACACTGGGGATTTGGGGAGGGAGAGAGAGAGGATGGCTCATTCACTGCTCATGCAAGTGGTGATGTGTGTGCGTGCACTGGCCTGCCACTTCCGTGGCCTGGTTTTGAAGGGCTCACCGCCCAGCTCTGGGCTGCAGCCTGGGGGTTGAGGACCCCTGCACTAGCCTAGGCCAAGAAGCCTTCCAGACCAAATGCTCTCACCAGGAAGCCTGGCACTCAGCCAATAAAGAAGCAAAACCTGAGTCTAATTTAGGAACTGCCCATCTCACTCTCAGAATGGGCAGTATACAATTCAAAGCGTAAACACATGAAGGAAACCTCCATAATAGATCAACAAAGAAGAGAATGGCTGATGGCACTTTATGCTGTTACAACTGGAACAGATGGGATTTGTTAAGAAATTTACTCAAGCCATACAAACTATATATTATAAACAAACAGCTGAGATAATGATAAATGGAGATCTGGCAGAGCCCATTGAAATAAAGAAAGGGACGAGACAAGGCTGACCATTATGACCATTACTTTTTGTCTTAACGTTAGAAGTTTTAAATAGAAATGTCAGAGAAGGAAAAGAAATAAAAGGAATGAAAATCAAAAAGGAAGAATACAAGTTACAAGCATTTGCAGATGGTCTTCATCCTAGAGGACCTATTAGAAACAGCACCTAAATTGATAGAAAGAATAGAAGAATATGGAAAAGTAGCAGGATTAAAAATAAATAAAGACAAAACGAAGATCTTGACAAAGAATATGTCAACAAGACAAAAAAGAAGAGTTGACGGAAACCTTGGAGATGCAAGTTACGAACAAGGTTAAATATTTGGGGATATGTTTAACAGCAAGATGCAGCGCTCTTAAAGACAACAACTACTATAAACTCAAACAACGGATTGTGATGGACCTGAAGAAATGGGAAAATCAACAACTTTTGATGATAGGGAGAATATCTACAATTAAAATGAACATTCTACCTAGAATTTTATATCTGTTCCAGACGATTCCAATTAGACTAGGGAAGGAATATTTTGATGACTTAAATAAAATAGTGTCGAAGTAAATATGGCAGGGTGGGGGAGACAAGAATAAAACTAAAATTGCTACAAGATGCAAGAACAAGAGGAGGATTGGGCCTGCTCAATTGGGAACTATATCACCAGGCAGCAAGTTTGATGTGGGTTAAAGAATGGATAACACTAAGGAAGACCAGACTATTGACCCTTGAAGGACATGATCTGTTGTGGGGATGCCATGCCTTTTTATGGTACAAAGGAACTAAAACACAGGGGTAATTTAGAAGAGATTTGCTACTAAATTGGGAGAAGATTAAAAGACAATATTATTTAAAAATTCCAGTCTGGCTATGAACTATTGAAGCCTTTTCATACGCAATAATATACAAAAAGGAACAAATATGGTGAAATATTGATTGCAGAGGGTGAACTTAAATCTATGGAAGAACTGGAAAAGAAAGATATAAAGATGAACTGGTTTTCATATGTGCAAATACAATCTAGATATTACAAGGACCGTAAAGAGGAAGGTTTTTTATGATAAAATGACTGAGTTAGATAAAATTTTGATGGGTACTGATGAAAAAGTAATTAAAAAGTTTTACTGACACTTACTAGAGGTTAGATTAGAAGAAGAACAAGTTAAAGGAACTATGATAGCTTGGGGGAAAAATTTTGGGCATGGGATTGAATGAGAGAAGTGGCAGAAATTATGGTCCCAAAATTACAAAATGACTATGTCAACAGCATATAAAGAAAATGTATATAAGATGTTTTACAGGTGGCATCTACCCACGACGAGAATAGCAAGAATGTTCAAGAATAAATCAGAAAAGTGTTGGAAATGTCATCCGACACTGGGTTCATATTACCATATGTGGTGGACTTGTGCAGAAGCTAAAAGATATTGGACTAAGATCCACACGTGGTTGGAGAAAATGACACAAAAACATGTAGACTTTAAACCAGATACTTTTTATTAGGAATTATACCAGAAATATATAATAGAGACTTGAAATATTTGATTGTAAGTGTTTTAACAGCAGCTAGAATTGTATTTGCAAAAAATTGGAAAAATGAGAAAATATCAATGCAGGAGGAAACTATTCAAAAAAATATGGAATGTGCGGAAATGAGTAAATTGACATTTGAAATTAGAGAACAAGAAGAAGAACAATTTTACAAGGTTTGGGATTTGTTTTATCAATGGTTAGATAAAAAAATCATGGTAATGGAAAAAGTGGGAGAACTTTTTATATTTTAAGAATAATAGAATGATACATGCAATACTATAAGGATTTAGCATTGTTAAACAGATTAGAACGATGTAATGGATGTATGATTTTAACATATGGAATATTCTGTTTAAAATGTAGGAATAATAATTGGAGTTGAATTATTGATACAAAATGAAGCTGTATGTATGGATTCAATATTTAGAATATCTTGTTTAAAATTAAGAAATAATAATGACAGTTGAAAAATTGACATATAACAATAATGTACTTATGTTTATCTAATGAACAATTTGTGATTCGATATATAATTGCAAGTGGTGACCATGGGAAGGACACACAAAATCTTGTAACCAAACGACACGCTATATGAAATGGAAGAAGGTTGTATGTGTTATGTGTTGTTTTTTGTTCCTTTAAAAATAAAATTATTTTAAAAAAAGAAGAAAAAAAGAAAAGAATGGCTGGGGGACTCTGTGGTTGAAGCTCACAAGTCCAAGTCTTAAAGTTGCCAAGGCTGGAAATCCCTGTTTTATAGATTATTTTCCGCTGGGTCCATAGAGTTATTTATAAAAAAAATAACAAGGTTAAAAAAAACGATGGATTTTCAGGGTAAAATTCTTTGGGGTTTCACCAACCCTCTTTAATTCCCTCATGTATAAAGGAATTGGTAAGAGAGAGGAGAGAGCTTCATTTCATAAAATGCTCCCAAGTCACCTAACAGGTTAAATGCATCGTATTGTTCATGAAAAGAAGTCTACAATCTATATTGAGGCAACGTCTTTATTAAATCCCACCAAGTCTACAAAACACTTGTAGGGTTTTGATATTTTGCCAAGCAAGAAAGGAGAAATTTGCTTGATATTTGAGCCAGACCTAATCCAATTTTTAGTGAACCAACTGGGCCTTATCAGGTACAGAAATGGCACCTTTCCTCAAAATAGCAAATAAGCACATATAGTTTGATCTGGCTTATTTTGGAAAAATAATTTCCCCTTGTTAAATCAAAACCAGAATTGCAGAAAAATTAGCTACTGACATGACTTGAACAGCAGCTACATCCATGGCCTTTATCTGGACGGTTTAACCATCTCCCCCAGAAGAGTTTATAGACCCACAAATACTTGCAACTATTTTCAATTCAGGAGCAGCTTGGCCCTAACTGTCCCTTGGGTGTCTGGCTAGCTGAGAAAGGAAAACCTCCCCACTGACTTCAGGGGAATAGAGATATTGGGGAAAGGCCCTGTCAACTGATGCTAAGCCACTGGGGACACCAGAAAGAAAAATGTTTCTGCTGTCAGCCAGACGATGACCTCACTTCTGTCCTTAACATGCAACGTCTCCGGGTTAGCTGCCACGTGCCGCCAGGGCTTACTCCGCGGTTGCAGAGTTAAAAGACTTATGCCACACAGACCCAGGACACAGGGTCACGGATTTCAAATGGGGCAAGCCCAAAATGGTAGGCTGGACATCACTGCCAGATACAGAATGCCAAGCATGCTGAAAACAGCTGCTTATATTACATTTCCTTCCTTCCTTCCTTCCTTCCTTCCTTCCTTCCTTCCTTTCCTTCCTTCCTTCCCTCCCTCCCTCCCTCCCCTCTGGTTCCGGCAGCAGTGAGGCCAGGGTCCCTGCAGACCCCTCTGAAACGGAGGCAGCCGGTCTTTCCAAAAGGGCAGCCTGTAAGCTGAGACAGATCCAGCGCACAAAGGGGGAAAATAAATGGGAAAAAATTTTCCACTCTTCACCTCAAAGCTGCTGTGGGTTTCTCTCCCTTTCTGGGTCAGAGAAAGATGATCGTTTTTAGCTATTTCACTGATGTCATTTTTTCCAGGATAAAGAAATTCTCCCTGCCAGCCCCCTCCTTTTTCTTCCTTCCACATCAATATGCTTCTTTGCGAGGATTTCAAGATTCTGTTTTCAGACTGGGGGGGGAGGGGGGGAGGCGCAGCAGGCCAAGTGATCCCTTCTCTCTTTCTTGAGGGCATCTCTCACACGGCCCAGGGGCCCCACCACACCCGTTCCAAGTGGAAAGGGCAGCTGTCTGCCAGGAGAGCCCCAAGCAGTTCTCAGCCTGGATTACCTGGCCGTGGCGGGTAGCATTCCTACCTACCAGCAGGAACCACCACAGGCCAAGTTTCCCCAGGAGAAAATGCTGCCAGCTGGCTCAGCCAGAGCACCCTGAATGTCCCCGCGTCCCATCCTCTCTCTTGGAGGGCAGCAGCACCCACAATCCCCCATCCAGGCCTTCTCCAATGTACAGAACAAGACAAAGGCTGCCCACAAGATAATAAGGGCCTGGGGGATAGGATGAACCAATAGGCCTAGTGAAGAGAAGGGTTATGGGAGACAGGATAGCTGTCTTCGGTGCTTGTGGGGCTGTCCCAGAGGGCCTTGAGGCTCCTGGGGATAGGACAAGAAGTAAAGGGGGCAAGATGATCGAAGGTCCAGCCAAGAACTAAGGAGACATTTGTGCTCCTGAACTGGGGGAGGGGGGTTTGGGGGGGGGGATAGCCTGCAGAATACAGCCCAGACCTTAAATGTCAGGGTGGGGGCCTCCCCCCTCAGCAGCCAATGAGATACTGAAAGGCTCTTTGGGAAAGCCTATAAATCCTGCTCTCTCACACACAAGGTTGAGTTATTATTCCCAGCTCTTTTCAACTGAGCTGCCAGGACTGGAGATTCTGAGCAAAAATTCCCTATTGCCCTTCAGTTCTGCACTCCAACCCTAACCCCACAGGGCTGCTGCTGGGGAAAACGGGTGAAGGGAACAAATGCCTTGAGCTCCTGGAAGGGAGGAAGGAGATGACATGTTTCTTTGCCATTCGCCAGAAGAGCAGCTTGAAATCTTAACTGCAGCAGTTCCCACAGCTGGAGGGCAAAACAGGGGCTTCTGGAGACCTGCTTTATTAGGCAAAAAAAACCCCTACCATGGAGAAAACCACCTATTCATTCTGTTTTTTTTAACCAGGGAAGAACCCAAGGAAGAACAACCCCTGGTAAGGAACTGGAAAACCCTGAGCGGTACCTGCTGACCTTCCCAAATTACTCCAGCCGGCAGGTGAGGCAGGATTCACCTTTGTGTCACCCCTGCTGCTGCTGCTGCTGTTCCTCCAGGGGACTGATTGTGCTTTTCCTTGGCCTGAATCAGGGATTGAGCCGACTGGCTGTTTGGGGTCCCTTGTTAAGAATGGTGATGTGGCTGTTGGGCCGCGCCCGTTTGCCCCTGCTGGGTTTCCCATTCACAAGACTGGGACAGGATGACCTGCAATCTTCAACCCCTCCCCATCCCTCTGGAGTCCCCGTCTGGAACTCAGCAGCCAGCGATGGAGAAAGGAGCCCTTTCCTGCTGCTGTTGAGAAAACCGAGGCAGGAGGAAGAGCAAAATAGGTTTTAAAAGGCAGCCCCACCACCCCTGCCCAACTGCTCCCGCCCAAGCCTGCTCTCGCACCTGGGACCAAAGAATGGGGAACCAGCTCAGGGCAGCCTGGAGCTCCCAGCCAACACTCTTCCTGAGGTGCCGCCTCTTCCCTCCAGTGATTTGCGGCCTCCAGCCTGGAGGGGAGGGAGGGGGGGCTGTTGCCCTGATTGGGAAGCTGGCTCCCTTCCTCTGCTTTCAGCCAGACATTCCACTCCTCCCTCAATGGGGCTCCTCCACCCCCTGCTGGGCACAATCCAAGGGAGCACGCGCAGCCCCTCCTCTGCCCAAAGGCCTTCCAGGCAGGCCCTTCGCCAAAGGGCAGGCTCCACGGGGTGCACTTTCTCTGAGATCCAAAGCAAAACTGACCCAGGTGCTTTTAGGTACTCTTCAAATGGATTCCAGGCGTTGTATTAACTACTGACCTGTAGGGGGCACCACACCCCCACTTTCACCCTTACTGGGACTCTGCACAGAAGCAGCTATGGTCAACTCCTAAAACTGTACAAGTTCGAGACCAATAACAGCCACAAGGATGGCTGGCATGCGGGCGCACAGAAAAAAGGAAAGGGGAGCTGCAGAACGCCCATTGGAGTCTAGGTTATTTGTTCAGTTGCCTAGTTAAAAGGCTTCTAAATGCTTTAGTTGCAATTTATTTTTAATTGACAAAAATTCTGCACATCACACTAGAATCTCTCAGGAAAAAAACAAGGAAGCTGAAAAGATCTGGCAGAGCAGAGTGCTGGAGCCGCAAAGGCTGGGTGATGCATTCGGAGACCCTGGCCAGGCAACCCACCCCCCTCCGGCCCCTGCTACTGGAAAGAGAGCTCCCCCCTCCCTCCCTCCCAGCCAGCTACATCCCAGGCAAGGGCAGGGAGGGGGCTTGGAAGAGCTGCCGGTGGCTCACAGAGGAGCCCTCAATTGGGGGGGGGCGAGGGGTTTTTCTTATCCGCTGACATATGGAATAGTCATTGTGGGAGGAAGCAGAAGCAAACAAGCGCCCCAAACGGCTTCCTCCCCGCATGGCCTTGACAGCTTCTCCAGCTCCTGGCCATTCATCTCCAGCGGCTGAAGGGGGGGGGGAGGCCTTGCCCGGCCCATTCGGGGCAGGGGAAGAAAAGGTCGCAGCCCCTCCGCCCGTGCTCCCCCTGACATACCTGCCCAGCTTCCCCCAGCTGGTACAGGGGCACAAGCAGAAGGGCCAAGAGTCTCTGAAGAACCTTGGCTGTGAAGCCACACCAGGGAGCTCATCCATCTTGCTGGGTCTCTTCCCAGAACACGCGGGAGCCGACTTGAGCAGGTGCCAGGCAGAGCGCCAGGGCTGCCAATGGAGCAGAGCTCAGGGGCAGGAAGTTTAGTCTGCACTGCTGGGTGTTGTCATGCGCTTCCAAAGCCCCCAGATGGGAGGGGGGAGGCGGGCGGAAGTGGGAGGAACTGAGCAAGGGCCCCAGAAAGAAGGGCCACCTCGCACCAGAGTCAGTCAGGCTCAGAAAGTCCCGTGTGATGCAACCCTTTTCACTTCTCTCTACTTGCCTCCCATTTTTAAGGTGAGCAAAGGATGTGGGAGACCCCTCATACATCAAACAGTATACGGTCAGCTTCTTGGATGAAAGGAAGACCCTGTAACCACACTGGAGCCCCCTCCTCTCCACACTCCTCTTTGAATCCTGAGGCTGAGCATGCTCTTGCATTATGTCCCATCTCATACCTATGCGAATACAGCCCAAAAGTCCATATGGGGCAGCTGCCTGGCCCTAGGGGCCCTGTCCTGTCTCACAGAGAGAAGGGGAGGAGCTGCTGCCCCCCCCCCCCATTCCCAGAGCAGCATCCAGCAACAGGGATCCTTGCCAGGCCCCCGTGCTGCTCCCTGGGCTGATAACACTTGTCAGCCCAGCTGGACAAACCATCATCCAGCTGGATAGTCTCGCCTTGGGAGGGAGAGAGAGACCAAGCTGCAAAGATGGAAGGGCTTCTCTTTCTAACCCCATGGCTTCATTGCAAAGCACCACCGTCTGCCACTGCATCTGGAGACTGGTCGAGGCAGATGCCTGGGCACAGCAAGCATAGACACTGGTGATGGGAGTGGATGGGTGGAGCAAAATCCCCCCCAGGGAACAGAGGGGGCAAAGCAGAAGGAATTGCAAGAGGGGGCAAGGGTGGCAACTTCCTGACCCACTTGAGCTGCAGGCCTGCCCTCCAAAGCAGACTCTGGCCAGCCTCCAGGCACAGAAGAGAGGGCGCATTAAGCAAATCCAGCCTCCCGTCTCCAGCAGTAGCTGGTCCCCATTGCTCTACAGCAAGCAGAGGGTCAGCACAAAGGCTGCCTACCAGCCACCACAGGAGCCCCAATTTAAACCTCTTCACCCCTCAGAGACCCTCCATTTTTTTCTTTGGTTGCAAGGCCTTGCATCACAGAACTATTTCTCACCAAATTGAAAAGTGCTCTGGGCTTCTCCGCTAGACCCCCCCGTCTTTTCTCCTGCCCTATTTCTAATCACCCCCCTGCCCTCAATCAATGAAAGGGCTCTGTCCTGCCCCTTCCGGCGATGACAGCGCAACTCCGGAGGGTCTCTCGCAAGCCCATCGGAAATGCAGCCCCTCCAAGACCGCCGTTCATCCCCTCGGGACGCAGGCACTGCCAAGCGATTTTATAGGTAAGCATAACCTTGGACGCCAGGGACACAGTGCAGCCAGAAGCACCGAGGGCTAAGGACTCATCCTGGACACAGGGAGCAGAAGCCACGTCGGGCTCTGCTGGGAGACCGATAAACGCAATTCCAGAAAAGTGGGCAGAGGCCGGTGAGCAGGAACAAACCCACCGGAAGCCGCTCGGATGTCAACCGGTTTTGAACCGCCTCCTTCCTCCCCACCGCTGAGGAAAGAGGACCGGCTGCGAAGGAGAGACCTTGGATTCCAACATGAAAGCGCTGTAAACTTGGGTTATGCTCAAGACATTTACACTCGCGCACATTTGGTAGGCCCATATATCTCATGAAGCTCTCAACCTCTATTCCAGACTAATCGCTTCCACATCTTGGTTTCTGCTGGGTCAAAAGGGCGAGATTTGTACCATCGAGGCAGCATTAACTCTCAGCAACCGTAGAGATGGATTTTTCTCCCTGGTCCTTCAGACCTTCCAATGACCACTCCAGGGCCAAGCTAAGTGGGTCCCTGCCACAGTCGTTAAGTGAATCACTGCAGTTAAGTTAGTAGCCTGGTTGCTAAGGGAATCCGGCTTCCCCACTGACTTTGATTGTCAGAAGGTCACAAAAGGGGATTACGTGACCGGGGAGAGGGGGGCACTGCCACCATCCTAAATACAAGTCAGTTGCCAAGGGTCTGAATTTTGATCACGTGACCACCAGGATGTGGCAACAGTCGTTAGTATGAAAAACAGTCGTAAGTCACCTTTTCCAGTGCCGTTCTAACTTTGAACGGTTGCTAAACGAATCGTTGTAAGTCAATGACTACCTGTAGAAGTCTCACTCTGGCCATTGTAACAATGGCACCCTTTCACTCCCAACCCCCACAACTCATCCAGGACACCACAGTGGGCAGTTTGGAAGCAACTAGGAGAGACTCCCATTCTGACTCCACAGAAATCATCCATCAGCCCCAGCCAGGCTGCCCCTCTGCTGGACCAGGGAATCCATTTCCTCCAACCACCTTCCCTGGAAAGCAAAGGCCGGCTGCCCAGCATCACTGGCTCCAATGAGGGGCAGTGCTACCACAGATGGTTGGCTGCAGAGTGGCCAGGACTCACTTTGGACCACGCAGCCAGAGAGCCACCGCTGCTTGACCACAACGAGCGGAGACCATCTTACCTCCTCATCAGAGCTGTCTTCCATGTACTCATTCTGCAAGGGAGGTTCTTGTTGATCTGCTGCTCCTGTACTCCCGATTTTCGGACACGACTCTGTTGCCTCTCCAGCCTGCAAAACAGAGCGACAGGAAGAGTTATGCCGAGGCAGCCAGGGCTGCAGCAGACATGCCGGGAGACCATCGCAGGCTCTGGGGAAGAGCCAGAAGCAACGCAGAAGAGGAATTCCTCAGGGACGGTGATACGCCTCAAAGGCCGCTTCAGCACCCATCACGGCACACCTCCTGGCCTTCCACCAGGCCCTGGCGCCCACTCCACCTGCAGCCGCCCACAGCTAGTGGAGGGCCAGACAGTGGGAAAGCACAGACCAATAGTGCCGAAACCTCCACCCTAATCCCTTAGGCAACTGCCATAACAGAGGAAGTCAGCCTGCGGGTTCCCTCTGCCATCATCCACCAAAACAAGTGAAAGAAGCAGCAAGGCGGAATTTGGGGAGGCCCAGAAATTACACATTGTCTGCGTTAGTGCCAGGGCAGCCACGCTCTGTGAAGCAAAAACAAAGAAATTATATAAACTTTGCTGGAGGGAGTCGAAAAACTACTCATTTTCCCCCCTATCTCCTTTGTTTCCTGGCGACAGGGATCCACCAATAGCCACGCATGAGGGAGCACGTTCTTCACTTTTGCTAAGATTGCAAGGGGGCTTCGAGGGATCCCCCTCAGATCCACACAGTTGCAAGTGCATCACGGCCTGTGTCCCGCCACCTGGCCCATTTTCCTTCTCCCACACAGAGTGGAGCCATTGCTTAAACCAGCTAAGGTTTCCCTAAGGGCTCCCCTCCCCAAAGAAGGTAATTAAGACCCTGACATTGACAAGCCCCTAATCAATTTCATCCTAAAGCCCCTTTTCTTTTTGGCTCCTAAGAAGCCTGAGCACTTAAGGCAAAAGCAAACGGCCAGCACTGAGGCACGCTTTTCAATGCGTCCTCCGCACTGCCAGCTGTCTGCTTATCTCTTGAAATCTCTTTCACCCCAATGCACATAAATATAGACAATCCCAGAACAGAGGTGAGGATTCCAAAGAGCGAGGCTAAGGAAAGAGGGCTATCGGGCAATTGGCTCCCTTGTGAATCAAGTTCTGGAACAAAACCTTCCCCACCATTTGGGTTCAGCCAGCTTTTTTGGGGTTGTATCCTTCTGATACTGAAAGTATTCAGGGGTGGTTTCTTATTAAACCTTTTCCCGAGTGTTTATTCTGGAATCTCCCTTAGTCTCTGAAAACCCGAAAGGAAAGGATGGCATACAGGTGAACCAAAACACACAGCCATCCTTTGAAGGCCATGCCACCAATGCATTCCGCTAGGGAGACATTCCTGAGGATGGGCTCCAGCACTGGTCGGAAGCTGGGAAGGCTGAGTAAAAGCAATAACCAAACTATCTGACATCTGGGACACTATGGAACAGAACTTTAACCAGTACTCTCCCTTTTTGTCCAGAAAATGTTAGCCACCATTCATTGCTCCTCTCTCCAGAGACAAGTACAGGTAGTCCTTGACCTACCACCACCACTGAGCCCAACATTTCTGTTGCTAAGCAAGACAATTGTTAAGTGAATTCTGCCCCATTTTGCAATCTTCCTTGCCACAGTTGTTAAGTGGATCTGACTTCCCCAGTGACTTTGCTCGTCAAAAGGTCTCAACAGATGATCACATAACAAAGTAACAGAGTTGAAAGGGACCTCGGAGGTCTTCTAGTACAACCCCCTGCACAAGCATGACCCGGGGACACTGCAACCGTCGTAAATACGACTCAGTTGACAAGTGTCTGATTTTTGATCACATGACCATGGAGATGCTGCAAGTCACTTTTTTCAATGCTGTTGTAACTTTGAACAGTCACTAAATGAACTGTTGTAGGTTGAGGACTCACTGTAATCACAAAAACCTGAGAAGGGGGGGGGTCCCCCTTTGGCACCAAGGAGCAGCTGCCCCCACACTTGTCTCGGGTGAACCTATGAAGCCAGACAAGCCTGCCCCGCTCTCCCTGCTGCTGCTGCAGCCCTTTCCAGCTGCTGGCCTAGGCAGCCCAGGGGTTCTCTCTGCTGGAAGAATCCATCATCGTGAAAGACGGGGGGGGGGGGGGGGCAAGAAAGAGCCAGCGAGCGCCTCTTTTCCTGTCAGCCCTCCCAGGTAAGCCAGACAGGAAACAGGACCAGATGAGCTAATTCTACTTGACTCTGAGGCTACATTAACAGCATCGTGCTAGTCTGAAAATGCGGATCTCCCGCTGTTGGAGTCTGATACATTAGAGGGGATCCTTTTTAAGTTTCTGCCTTGGTCCCTGAAGCAGCTGTGGACTCCTCTGCCTTTTATCTGATCTTCCCCCAGGCAGCGGCTCTTCCCTCCTCCCTCAAGGTCATTCCCCCAGACCATTATCTTTCAAACCTGGGCCACCCAGAGACAGGAATGTTTCTCATTGTAGACAATGCAAAGGGGGAGCCGATGCTGCTCTACTTTGGCTGGGGGGGGGGGGGGAATGAGAGGAAATGCAAGAATGGATGGATGCCTATTTCATATCAAGACTCTAAGCAGCCAACTGTGGCAACTCTGAGGCCTGTGGGCTTCAACCCCCAAGGCTGGCTTGGGAATTCTGGAAGTTGAAGTCCCCAGGCCTTAATGTTGCCAAGGTTGCTCTAGATGAAGGCGAATCAATATCAGAGCGTTTCAGCCTCCCACCAGTTTCCATGACTGGAAAGGCAGCACAGCTGAGGGAGGGAATGCTGAACTTACAGGACTCCAACAAACACAAACCTTTTTTTGCACATCACAACGGCTAATCAATAACATACTGAACTTCCATGTTATCTGCAAAACCACCCCAATTTCTCCTCCCTACAATCCGAATTTAAACCCTCCATCCGTCTAGCCACAGCCTGTGTGGCTAGACGGATGGAGGGCTGGCGACCTCCCGGGGGGAGGGCCTTCTCTGTTGCAGCTCCGCCCTCTGGAACGACTTCCCCGCTGAGATCCAGACCCTTACTACCCTCCCGGCCTTCCGTAAAGCTACTAAGTCCTGGCTGTTCCGGCAGGCCTGGGGCTGTTGAAGTATCCAGCCCCACTTTAAATTGTGAATGTTGTTGTATTTTAAATTGTGTATTGTCTTATTTATCCCCTTCCCTTTCTATTGTAAGCCGTCCGGAGTCCTTCGGGGAGTGGGTGGCATACAAAACTAATAAACTAAACTAAACTAAACTAACTGTGTAAGTGAGCTACAAATTTCCAAAACTTTGGCCTCGCACTAAAATCTGTTGGCCTGGAAAAGGGCTACCAGGTTCCTTCTCATGTTTTGTAAGGAAACGCAACTGACAGGAGGCGCTGACAACGATGCTTTGTTCTGCAATTCACTTCTACAAGATCAGTTGATGGACGCTTGGCTATTTGGAAGTGGGGGTTAAATGCCGCTGCCATACTGAAGCCAAAGCACGTGAAACGGGAGATCACATGGCCAAGAGCGCTGGGCTGCTGCAGATGCGGTCGCCTGGTCCATCCACAGCCATTCGTTATGACATTACAAAGAACCCTCGTCTTCCTCTGCTACATACCAGAAAAACAGGAAAGCTGCTGCCTTCGTGGCTCCCTCCGTGGGGACCTTCTGGCCAGCGCCTACTGATGAGTCCTGCCCCACAGGCGCAAGGAAGCCCTCCCCCCTCCAGAATCACCCGGGGCTTAGCGTGTGAAATGCTCCACACTGAGATTTTGGGACAGGACAGGATCCAGCCGTGGCCAACCTGCCAAACTCCAGCCCACGGCCTGGCAGACCAAACTGCACCCACACTCTGGCCTAGCGTGCGGGTGCAGGAAAAACTGCACATCCTTTGCTGGAAAAGAGATTTGCCCTCCTCCTCCCCCGCTCCGAGGGGACCCAGCCTGGAGAGGGCTTTGCCAGAGGATTTGGTGGAACAATCAGGAAGGCAGCCATACAAAACGCTCCTCCCGGGAGTAGTAAAATCCGTACAGTGTGTGATCACCTTCTGCTAGAAGCAGCCTATAATTCGGTCCCGTGTGCCCCCTCCGACTTCCACCTCCTGGCCGAGGGGAGATTGTGGGGCAGGGGGCCTAGAAAGTACAGGGCCAACCAGAAGATGGGATTACAGCAAAAACAAAGGCTTTAGGAAAGTCTTTGAAAAAAGCGGATCAGAGGTAATTTTTTTCCCAGGCTTTTGGCATCAAAGAGGTTTTGTCTGTCTCTCCGTTTCCCTTCCTCCCCTCCAAGCCCATCCGTGGGCTTGGAGCAGGAGGCAGAAGGGGGTCCTTCAGCCAGCAAAGCCTTTGCACAGAGGTCCACGGGCTCCTCCTTTTTTCGGGACACTCCAGAGGGCTTGAGGTCTTTCTGCTTTCTCACTCCATCGGAGGACATAGTGCTCTGAAGACAGGCACGTGCCAGCCAGCCCTCCGCTTGAAGCCAAAAGCTTCCTTGATGTTTGGCCTAAGTTATTTGGAAGAGAACCAGGACGTGTGGTGCCAGGCTCTTCTCTGCTCCACAGATCAACAACCGTCTCTCTACTAATGTCTCCCCAAAGTGTCCCTCCAGACCTGGCCAATTACCTCTCCATACTTGCTGGTGTTCCGTCTTCTGGTCTAAAAGGCTGCCTTCACACACCAGGGTATGAGATTCGCCTCGGTGAAGAAGAAATAAGCTTTTCTTTGCAGGTTTTTTCAAGAATCACATACTATTTCTCTCGGAGATGTTTTGGATGCCGTCAAAATGTCAGGCATTCTTTGGGCTCCTGAATTTCACTCTGGGTTGATTTTCCGCTTTAACGGCTGCTTCCTAGTCCCCAGGCAGGATCATCGCTTGCACCAAGCAACCACTTAAGGAATTCAGGCAGGAAGGTGGACATGGAAACCACCAGAGGGCAGCAGCATGCAACCCCTCGCCCGGAAAGCAATTGGAAGAAGCCATGGCAATGGCTTTTTTTTTGGGGTGGTGGTGTGAGGAGGTCAGGTCTCTATGTGGCAGCACTGCTGATTCAGCAAAGCTGCAGGCAACGGGAGGGAAGAGCGGAAGAGCGGCTGGGGCTGAAAACTGCCTTCGACACCACCAATGGCTGCAGGGAGCGAGCAGCTGCAGGGCAGCTCAGCTGCTGAAGGATGAAGGCCTGCCTGCTGCTTCATCATCCTGCGGAGGGAAGACACTTCGACTTGGCCTCGGGGAGATTCACCCCGTCCACCGGATCCCTCTCAAAACAAGGACCTGTCTTTCATCATAACCGCAACCTGGAGAATGGAGTGGGTGGGGTTTGTCCTTGGAACCTCTCCCAGAACCGATGTTGATCGGGGCGCATCCCAGTGATGGGAAAGGAGGAAACCAGACTGATCTGAAGCAAACTTTAGGGCTGGCTGAAGCTCTGCAGTGCCTTCAATCCTACAATCAGGACAGCCATTTTCAGAAATATTTTTCAAGAGTTCTATAAGTACAAAAAATTCTCCCCCATCACCTTTGATAGGCTCCTCCAAAGATCTCTCCAAAGCCAAAGGTTACTACTCATGGCAAGAAAAATGCATTCAGCATTTATACTCAGGTGAGGTGGAGGCGCACAATCTGGCTGCTATTTCTGATCCCCCCCAACCCTGCTGTCATTTCACATCCTGCTAACCTCAGGAGGCCAAAGCCTCAAACGCTTAAACAGTGAAAGGGACAAAGGAGGCCTGCAACAGCCTGATCCAGGCTTCCCTGCTTTTAATGGAGGGCCCCAGTGGCCCCAAAACCTTGCGCAAAACTACTTTTATAAAATGAGACGTGCTTGAAGGAAACGTCAGGGTTGCCAGTGGTATGAGTCACTTTGCAGCGAGATTGCCGGCAAACAAGTTTAATAAAAATAAAATTAAAAAATAACAAAAATGATGGCATCAAATTTGGCAATCCGTGTTTCCAATTATGTGGCTCTCAAGGCAAACAAAAAAGCCAGAGTATGCCAGAGCACCGAGAACTCCACTAGCCTTCTTCACTCTGTGGCACACAGGTGGTTAGAGCCCTGGTGACGCAGTGGTCAGAATGCAGCATTGCAGACTAACTCTGCCCACTGCCAGGAGTTCGATCCTGATGAGACTCAAGCTTCATTCAGCTTTCCATCCTTCCAAGGTCAGTAAAACGAGAACCCAGATTGTAAAGAGAGGGGCATATGCTGACTCTGTAAACTGCTTAGAGAGTGCTGGGAAGCACCATGAAGCTGTATAGATGCCTACGTGCTAGTGCTATTGTCCTAGTTAAAGCTCATCTTAAGACTGGATCTTTCACTAACTTTGGTGCATCAAGGTAAAAGTTTGTTTCTAATATTAGAGATTTATTTCCTTTTTCCTTTTGGAACGAGAGACCGATGACTGATTTGAACTCAGGGTTAACAGGAACAGCTACTGCAAGAGGAAGGATGCGCAACCAGGACAACTACACAGCATAATGGTAAATGCAGCACGAGATCTTGGCACAAACTGACTCTGCTGGTACAAATTGCAAAATAGTTTTTTTATAGAAAGAGCAAATTCCTGGATGAAAATGACGAATTGCACAAGAATGAATCTGCATAAAGTGAGGGAAACCCGTCCAGTGGCTGCGCTTGGGTAAATCAGCAAGAGAGCGCTGTTTGAGTATCCACGGGTGGTATGTGATGGTGGTCCTCCACCTGCCTCTCATACGGGAGCAACAGGCTGCTGCCAGTACCTGCATGGGTGTAGAATGGCTGAACTCAAGAGAACAGGTGGGCCTCTCTGCTCTCCCATTTGGCTCAGGAACTGTCCCATCAAGTCCCTTACGTTGAGTGCCAACGCTGAGGCCTCTCAAATCCCATACGGAGAGAAACAGCCCTCAAGCCAGCCCTGATAGTTGGCTAAAATTTTCAAGATATTTCACAATAAAGATTCACTGTATTTTTCAGAGCATAAGATGTACCTTTTTCCTCAAAAAAGAGGCTGAAAATCTGGGTGCGTCTTATACACTGAATACAGCATTTTTTTGCCACCCAAAGCCCCACCCCTTCACAAAAATGGCCGTGCATACCATTATGGGGGCCCTCAGAGAGTTCCTGGGGCCTGGGGAGGGCAGAAATAAGCAAAAAATGGAACCTTTTTTGCCCCCCCCCCAGCCACCAGCAGCACTCTGTAAGCCTCCATAAGGCTATGCATGCAATCTTTTTGAGAAAAAAACGGGCCCATTTTCACGAGAAACAGGGCGTTTTTTGCTTGTTTTGGGGGCCCCCACCTCCCCAGGAGCACTCTGCAGCCCCCCCCCAAGGCTATTCATGCTTTAAAAAAAAAAACAGGCCCATTTGAAAAATGGGCCGTTTTGGGGAGGTTTGCAGAGTGCAAAAACTTTTTTCTCCCTTTTCGAAAGCTCTTTAACTGACTGAAGAGAATTACATTGCTCAAGTGCTGTGCTAGCAGAAACAAAGTCTTAGGTGCTGCAGATTGTCAGCGATTTCCTTCTCCAGCACATGGATAAATACACCTGGAAATATCTACCTACTTATCTCTCTCTCTCTCTCCCTACCTACCTACTGTATTTCTCTATTTCTCTCTCTCCCTCCCTTTAGCTACCTACCTACCTAACTACTCTCTCTCTCCCTATCTACTGTATTTCTCTCTTTCTCTCCCTCTCTCTCCCTCTATCTACCTACCTCCTTTTTTTAAAATTTGCCTCTTCAAAACCTTGGTGCATCTTATACTCCGGTGCATTTTATACTCCAAAAAATACGGTATATACAGGCTATATTTGGGCTACAAGGGAGAGAGTGTCTAATGTTCATGATGCTTCGTAACTTCTCGACAGAGTATGGTAGAACAATGAAAATGATACCACATCTTGACTTTGAGAACAGCCAGGCAGATTATTATGAAAAATAGGTGGAAAATTTGCTTAGCTCCTATAAAGCACTTGGTGCAAACATCTCTAAAAATTCACATCTTACGCTTGCATTTAGACTATTTCTCTTTGAACTGGAGGGCAATGAGTGATGACAATGGGGAGAGATTCTACCAGAATATCACACGCATGAAGAAAATATACCAAGAAAAATGGAGTCCGTCCATGCATGATGATTACTGCTGGAATCTCCCCAGGGATGATCCTGAGGTTCACAAGAGAAAAGCCAAAAAGCGCAGTTTAGATACCAAATAAAGATAGAACCTTGTCGTTTAATCTGATGTTAGAGCTTGTCAGTTTTTCATGCAAAAAGCAGGAAAATGCTACATGAAAAAACCAATAAATGAATGGAAAGTTATGTTGTTGGTATCAATAAAAAGATAAATTTATAATGATTGGTATGGCACCATTCTCACTGCTGTATCACATTTTGCAGAAAAGTTATTGAGCATAATCGCACACACCCCTTGTAAATTTGAATTATTTTGATGAAATTTTGACCTGAAGCTGTAGCTTGGAAACGGAAGCCAATTAATACCCAGGACTTAATTTTCCTTTATTAGTGACCCAATTCTGGTAAAATTTAAGCTACATTCATTTCCGAGGCTATCTACTTGTCAACCACTGCCATTTCTTTACAGCAAACATTCCTATTGTTGCCTAAAAGACGAGAAAAAGCATCAGGTTTTCCTAATGATAGTTAGGTCTGAAATGATTAACCCTGGAGAGGCAGTTGAACAAGATTTAAACTCTATGATTGGAAGCTCTCCACAGTTTAATTTCCTGATACTGGCTGGGGGGGAAACTGGCAAAGGGAAGCTGAAAAAAATCAGAGGGCCAAGCAGAAATACACCCTTCGATGTTTCCCCTCCTTTTGTATTTTTGATTTCCAATAAAAGTTCTGTCTCCTCCATGATGAGAAAGAAAACTGCCTCTACTCCCCGTGATCTCGTTTCTCCACTTTCACAGTCACTATGAGCAGAATTCACATGGACTTGCGCGAGGCACCTGACTCTGGGTCTGGAAAACTGTCCCTGTGCAGCCAGCCATCTTGGTTTTGGTTTGGTTTTATTAACACTTATAGGCCGCCCTTTTCCCTGAGGGGACTCAGGGCGGCTTACATAAAATCAAGGGAGGGATATACAAACAATAACACAGACAACATAGAATAAAATAATGAGCAACATTCATTCATCATTCGGGTGGGGGCAATTATCTTTGTCCCCAGGCCTGACGGGCTAGCCAGGTCTTAAGGGCTGTGCGGAAGGCCTGGACGGTGGTGAGGGTACGAATCTCCACGGGGAGATTGTTCCAAAGGGTCGGAGCTACTACTGAGAAGGCTCTCCTCCTTCCCCATCTTTCTTGGGTCTTGGGTATAGTTTGTCGCTGTAGCTGAGGTTTTGTTTCTCTTCTGCCTCACATTAAGTCTCACTTTAATGACTACTCTCTTCTCCACCTTCGGGCCAGGAAATTGCGACTGCACAAATTAATTATCTCAAATATTTACTAGAATGTTTCTCTCCTTCAATATGTTTTTAAAGACTTGAACTGTGGCAACGAATCTGTCTCTCTCTCATTTTCTTCACAAGTCAGACCAGCTGCTAAGGTAACAGCCTCCCTGCTTTAGTCCTCAACACTTACATAATAGTCTTGACCAACTGGAGCGCTGCCTCCCTATCTGACCCCCAACAAGCCAGGTCAGCTCATCAACCCTCAAATAGCACAGCTGCACTCCCAAGACCAAATCTCAGCTCTTTGCCCATGTTTCTCTCTCTGATGACTTACGCTGCCCTCACGACAGTCAAGCCAGGGCACTAAAATCCATATGCCAGTTTTAGAAGAACAAAGCAAAACTAGAGAGGAAGCAAAAGCTGATTATATAGAATGAATTCACCTGTCTGAGGTCCACCCAACTGATTCTCAGAGTGTTGAGGAGCAAAAGGCGGTGGTTACTCCAGTTGAGTGATCTTAATCAGGGGAAAGCAAAGAAACTCAGCTCTCTTTGTGCCCACCCCTCCCACATCCAGAGGAAGACGATTTGTGTAGCACAGGCTAAGAAGGAACTCAACAGGGGAGGGTGCAGGCCAGAAAGGATGCGGAAAGGACCTTCTGGCTAAGCCAGATGTCGCCAGTCCCTGATGAGCTATGCCCTAGCAGGCGGAAGGGCAAAGAGCTCTTCGGGCCTTCGTCTGGGGTCTTTAGAGAATCCTGCAGAACCAGGAAGATGCCAGAAGACCTAAGACCAGCAAGTGGGGCTCCACTCTTCCAACAGGAAAGGGGATCCTCCAATTGTGGAGCAGTTACTCAAAAACCTGAAAATATTTTAGAGCAGATAATAAAGGAGGCCATTTGCAAGCACAAACATGATTACCAAAAGCAATAAAAATAGAAGCTTTAACAAGATAACTATTATGAAAGGATAAAATGTGGCTTGGGCAGTACAACAGTAGCAGAGGCCCACAACTGGCTGGCAAACCACTCTGGAATAATTCATTGCTACATATAGATAACAACCAATGGGATCCCACAAGGATCTGTCTTGGGACCAGTATAATTCAATGCTTCTATTCACAAATTGGATAAAATGATTGATGGACTGTTTATTAAACACTGATAATACAGAACTGGGAGATCTGGCCAAAACCCAGGAAGATCGAACATGATTGCACTCTAATATGGAGAGTATTTTTGTATGCTTGTATGTTCTTATGTTCTGCCTATTCCTGGACATCCCAGACTGCTAATAATTTAAACAAAAAAATATCCCAAGAAATCCACATACATATAAAAACCTGCATCTACAAATACCTTGCAACAAATATTTGAAAAAGAGTTGAATGTCAACATTAACAAGCGAAACATCAGCCAGTAGTATGAAATAGCTGCTAAAAGGCGTAACGTAATTTTGGGCAAGAGTAGAAGCAGCACTAAAAAGAGATGGGGAACAATGGCCCCTTTACGACTTGTGGACGTCAACTCCCAGAATTCCTGGGCCAGCATGGGAGTTGAAGTCCACAAGTCTTAAATAGGCCGTCGTTCCCCATCCTTGGCATTAAAGATGCATGAAGTCCTTATACCCCGTAAGTCAGCACTGCTGAGACCACGCCTTGATTATGGTGCATGATTCTGAGCAGCCCATTGAAGAACAAAACTTGACTAGTTAAAAAAGGTACAGATGAAGGTACAAAAATGATATAGGAACCTTAGAACATGACCTATGAGAAGAGACTAAAGCATGATTATGTCTTTCACCAAAACAGCCTCTCACCCTTTGCAGGTAAGCTTCACTTTAAAGATTACAGACTCAAACACAGAAGGAACACACTGGACAAAGCTAGTTTTGATTCTCTTACAAATGTGCATGAAATGAAAAAGATATTCTTTTCCAAACCCTAAACAAGCCATTGCATTCTTGAAATTCTGCCCAAATACTTTGGATCAAGTGTGGTTTGACAATAACAAAACACACGTTTTGGGATTCTAGTCTATAGTAGAAGCAAAAACCAGAGAGACCCCAGAGTGATCCTGAGGGGCAAGCAGGCAAAGCTGGTGTCCGCTTTCACCCCCAAATCTTCATGGCTTACTGGCTGATCTTCTCAGACAGAAACACAGCATTATATTTACCAGCCTCTGAGATGATCGACTTACTTGAGTATTTTTGGAGTGCAACTTCCTTTTTGCCTTCTCCTTAACTCCGTGATCCTGGTCTTCCTCATCTTCTGTAAGGCTGTCACTTCCAGAGTCTTCCAGTCCAGAATAGACACTTTCCTCGCTGTCTGTCAGAAGATCGCCCATCTCTTCTTGCTCTTCAAACATCCTGGTCCCAATAATGGACTGTAGAAGGGAAAGCACATGATTCAAAGCCTGTAGTGCCAATAAAGCCTGCATAACCCTCTCTCCCACACTTGACATATGCAGAATTTATCTCCCCAAATGACAGTTTGGGATTGTAATTCTTTCAGCATTTGCTGGTTACCAGACTTACAGAATAAAGACACTTTGGGGGTCTTCTAGTCTAACCCCCTGTTCAGGCAGGAGACCCTATGCCAGGGGTGTCCAACTTTGGGAATGTTATGACTGGTGGACTTTTAATTTCTAGAATCCCCATAGCTATCTATACTGTGAAGTCCATTAAGTCTTAAAAGTTCCCAAGTTTGGACACTCCTTCCCTACGCCATGTAACAAATGGTTGTCCAGTCTACGTTTGAAAACCTCCGATAAGAGGACACCCAAAACTTCTGGAGGCAACTCATTCCCGTGAATTAACTTTTCTGTCAGGAAATTTCTCCTTTCAGCCCAAATTTGTATTTTTAATGTATAAAATAAAAAAAAAATCAGTGTTGCAATGTTCTATATGCAATTCCCGAGACCTTCTAGGGCAGTGCTTCTCAACCTTGACGACTTTTAAGTCCTGTGGACTTCAACTCCCAGAATCCCCCAGCCAGCTATGCTGGCTGGGGGATTCTGGGAGTTGAAGTCCACAGGACTTAAAAGTCACCAAGGTTGAGAAACGCTGTTCTAGGGCCAGGCGGTGGATCCTCCTGGCTCCTAGGAAGAATCAAGGAGAGAAGCAACCTGGAACTGAGGAGGAATTTCCTGACCTTCAGAACAATGACCCAGAGTGGAGTGGAGTTGTGGGTGCTCCATCCCTGGAGGTTGTGAAGAAGAGCCTGGGCAGCCATCTGTTATGGGGTCTCCTGCCTGAGGAGGAGGGGAGGGGGTTGGACTGGAAGACCTCTGGGGATCCCCTTCCAACTCTCCTTATAAGCTGGCCTTGAGAGCCCCGGCACCTTCGGGGAAACAACCTCCCACCACAGCTCCCCCCCCTGCGACCGGCTCCTTACTTCGGAGCACGGGGCAGGCGCGCCGCGAACTCCTGAGGTAACTTTATTTGCCCTCCAGCCACGCGTTGCCCGGATCCCTCGGGAGCAAAACCAGGGCTCCCGCTTGCTTAGGACTAGGCCGATATCGTGAGGTAACGGGAGAGAAGCGCTTCAGCCAGGCCCCCAGCCCGCCTTTGCAGGAGGCCCTCAAGACCCGCCAACCGGGCCGGAGAAGGCCGCGCCCAGCCCGGCGTCCCTCCGCGGCGGAGCCTTTGCCTCCCTGCCGGGCCGGCTAGACTCGGCTCCCCGCGCTCACCCGGCCAAAGCCGCCTCCTCCGCCGGTCCCTCAGCCCTGCTCCGTCGGCACCGCGTGCGCACGCCTCAGCCGACACCAGCCACGACGCATGCGCCGGAAGCTCCTTGTCCCGCCCCCCCGCCGGGTGGCGCCTGCGCGATACGTCCGCAGAGTCCTTCGCTCCGCCCTAGCCGCTTCTCGTGGCGAGCTGGCTGCCGCTGCGCATGCGCCTTGGGACCAGGAAGTCCCTATCTCACCCGAGCCCCGCCGCTGGTCCAAGTCAAAGCGCCCGGCGGGTCTCTAGTTAAAGCAGGGAAAAGCCGCGGCTTCGTTTCGGGGCGATCCCCAGATTGTCCGGAAATATAGGGAAGGCCCTCTTTATCCCCGGTTGAGACCGACAACTTTAAATAGCAGGCACTAAGAAAGCCTCCCCCTCCCTTTTGCAGCGGCTGAGAGTTCTTGATTTGGACTGGCTAGCTGGGGAATTCTGGGAGTTGAAGTCCACGCTGCCTAAATGATAAAATCATAGGTGCAATATGGGGTAGTGAATGCAGCCAACGGAAGAGTGGAGATTGGAATGGCAATTACTTCGGAAATTATGGCTAAAGTTCGTGAAACTTTGCAAGGGAGCAGCGCAAGGACCGCTGAGTGCTGAAGAACTGATGCTGTTGAATCGTGGTGCTTGCAGAGGACTCCTGAGGGCCCCCTGGACTGCAAGGAGATCCCATCAGTCAATCCTGAAGGAAACCAACCCTGAGGGTCCCTGTGGAAGGGCAGATCCTGAAGCTCAAATACTTCGGCCAGCAAATGAGAAGAGAGGACTCCTTGGAGAACACCCTGATGTTGGGAAAGAGGGAAACGGAGGAAAAAGGAGACGGGGACGGCAGAGGAATGGACAGTGCCATCGAGGAACATGAATTTGGGCAAACCGCCGGGAACCAGTGGAGAACCGGGGGAGGGGGGCTCACATGCTATGGTCCATGGGGGTCACAAAGAGTGGGACACGACTTAACAACGACCGCAAGGCTCTATTACCGGCTTGCACGAGCAACGGGGGAAGGAAGCTTGGAGCGAGGATGGTCCACGCAAATCGGATCGGGTTCACCCAAATGCAGACATCCAACCCAGTTTTCCTGCCCCCACCGGGGACGCTGCCGCTGCCTCCTCCTCTCTCTGCCCAGCCGAAAGCAAAAGGAGCGGCTGCAAAGCGGGTCCATCGGGCCAGTTGCAGCCACCCTGCCGACATCCTCAGCGGCAGAGGCCGACCGCCAGCGTCCCGGGATGGACTCCACCCCGCTTCCAGACTCGGGAGTCGCCCGGGGACCCCCCTGCAGGGAGCTCCGCGCACAGTCCGAACAGGTGGAAGGACCGCGCACGCGCGCATCTCCTCTCGACAACAGGTGGGGTGCATGCGCACTACCACAGCCAGCCCCCGCGGCGCGAGGCACAACAGTGTGTCTAGACGGCGCGTGCGTGCGTGCGTGCGGCGTTGCGCCTGCGCGTCGCAAGATGGCGGCGGCCATGCCCGTTCCTTCTGAGGGAGCGAGTGCGCAGCGCGGCGTCGGGCTTTGGCGAGGCAGGAGCAGCCGCGGCCGCTAGTCGTTTCCGCGCCGCCCGCTCCGGCGGCAGCAGCGGGGCCCGTTGCAGGGCTTGCCCGGCCCAGGAAAGCGGGCCCGGGCTGGGCCGCCCGCCCGCCGCTAGCATGGAGCCCCCCGGCGCCGTGGCCGGAGGAGGCGGAGGGGGCAGCAACGTGCCGGCCTTCCTCACCAAGCTATGGACGCTGGTGGAGGACACGGACACGGACGCGCTCATCTGCTGGAGCCCGGTGAGGAAGCAGGCCGCGCCGGGGTCTCAGCCCGGGCCCCTCCGCCCGCGCCAGGCTGTCTAGTTCAGGGAGGAGGAGGAGGAGGCGGCCCTGAGGCTTCCCTGTGGGGGGGAGCGGCCGTGTGGGGCAGAGGAAAAAATGCCTGGCGGCCCCTCAGGAAGGGGATGCTCGGTCGGGAGGGTCTGAGGTGAGGCGCCCTCGCAGGGCCGGTGATGGAGCCCCCGAGAAGCGTCTCAACTTCGGGGCTTTCAGGTTGGGTGGACTACAACTCCCAGGTTGGCTGCCTTCCTGGATTCTGGGAGTTGTAGTCCCCAAGTCTTAAGGCTGCCGAGTTTGGAGAGACTCTTAGAGGCTGGAGAATGTGGGTCTTCAGCGGAAGCAGGGGGGGGGGGTCCTCTTCCTTCTCCCTGAGTGGTTTTCTTTACCTCATTCGGCCTCTCCCGAGTTTGGTTAATGTGTGTTTGTGTCTCTTTCTTTACTCCGGTTCCTTCCCAAGAGTGTTTTTCAGACTGTTTCCAAGCATAGGAAAAGCCCGTTTGGTTTTTTCTTTCCCCTTTATACTTTTTATCCTAAGGAGATTCCAGTATTAGCAGTCTGCCTCTTTTTTATTTTCTCCTCTATAGGTTTTATAGGAGGGCAGTTCTGAAAACATTGACTTTTGGGGGGCTTTTTGAAGTTTTTATTCTCAAAATAGTATCACCTGCTGATATCCTGGCATCCTTTGAAAAGTTACTTTACCATTCAGCCTTCCTGTGTAGTTAGAGATTGTGGTTTAGGTTCTGGTCCATCCTGTTGCACGGTGCAGGCATTATCGGACTATTGGTCAGCATTTTGGTCACTGAGCTGTAGTGTCCCAGGGAATTCCGTCATCCAGCGCCTACAAGAAAGTGTGAGTAGGGACCACTGGAATATCTGTCATCAATATAGCTCAACAGGAGCTCAAGCAATCTATACCTCTGGAAGATTGCCAAACTGTGACAATCTGTGGGTGAATGGGCGAGAGAAAACAGTTTGATATTAAACCCTGATGGAAACGCTATTGGAAAATAAGAAACTGAGATGGATGGAATTGCAATTTATCTTAAGGAGGAAGTTTTCAGTCAGGGAGAAGTCTTGATGCTTAGCTTAACTAGATTTGTCCTTGGCAATTAGGTAAGTGTTCAAGCATAGGGAAAGGGCCAATATTCCAATATTTGAGGGGCTCCTACAAGGATGAGAGGGTTGACCTAATTTCCAAAGAACCAAAAGGCAAGGCAAGAAACAATGGTTGGAAACTAATCAAGGAGAGAAGCGACCTAGAATTAAGGAGGACTTTCCTAACGGTGAGAACATTCAACCAGTGGAACAGCTTGATTTCTGTTAGTGTTCCATCACTGGAGGTTTTTAAGAAGAGACTGGACAACCATTTATCTGACATGGCATAGGGTCTCCTGCTTGAGCAGAAGGTTTGACTAGAAGACCTCCACAGTGCTCTTTTATTCTAGGTTGAGAAAAGTCTGTTCAGGTTGTTTAGGGGCAGAAGACTAGAATGAGACTTCCTCTCAGATCTATGTTTCAGTCAACAAATAAAAAAGAAATATATAACAATCCTCAAATGAACAGAATAATGTGCCTAGAATAGGGTCTTAAGCTGAGTTGAGTTTATAGTAATTGCTGTCTTAAGTAAGTTCCACATGCTCAGAGGAGTTGTATTGTTACAAGTGTACAGTATCTCTAAACAGATGGTTGTTTAGCTTCTGCCAAAATGTCTCAATGGGAAGCTAGTGCTTTGAAATGCAGTCAGTGCCACTAAATCAACATTTGAGGAAAATCCAACTTTGAAGAAGAATAACTGCCCAGGATCAATGGGGTGGATTCATAGCTCCTGGGGAGAGACAGGACAGAAGGTGATTTAAGTCAGTTTGGGAATAAGCCTTGAGTATAAAGGGAACATTATTAGGAAAGTATATTCCAGGTTGTAATTCAAAGACTGTGGTTATATTGCATCTCATGAGAGACAATGGTAGCGTTGTAAATATAATCAGTCCTAATAAAATATTATAGTTAGGTAACAGCAATGCTGTGCATTTCCTAGTGACCAGTGTTCATTTAGGTGGTTCTCCACTTACAACCATTTGAAATTCCTTCCACTCTGAAAAAGTGACTTATAACCCAACAGTTGCAGCATCCCCATGATCAAAATTTATGACACCTGCACTGTCCCAGAGTCAGGTGATCCCGATTTGTAAACTTCCCAATTGGTTTCTGACAAGCGAAATCAATGGGGGGGAGCCAGATTTATTTAACCACATGATTCACTTAACAACTGAATTTACTTGTGTGCCCTCTCTGTGTTTTTTAAAGTTCCATGCTGAGTAATTGTGTAGCATTCTATCTCTTGGAAGAACAAAATGTTTATATATGGAGCATCGTGTAAATTTTTCCTTCAATTGCTGAAGAGGAGAAGTACTTTCAAAGCTTTGTGGGGGGGGAAAGTGCCTGAGCCAAGTTCTCTGAAGAGGTGATAGAAAGCAGCCTTTCCAGGAAAGATGCCCTTCCGGTTACCTGTATAACAGACCAAGTGGGCCCCTGGAGGAGTGGCTGTGTCCCATCTCTTCTTAAAAACCTCCACCGATGGAGCACCCACAACTTCCCAAGCAAACCCTTCCACGATGATGTCCTTGTGGGCTTCAATGGCCTGGCCTGACTCAGTCCTGTAACTCAGCAACAGATGTATCCTAAATACCCGCAGCTGACTTCTGACTCATCTGAACTTCATTGGGTTTGACAGTGAGCAAGGTTGGGTTGTAGAGGAGGGGAAACCAGAAGTCAAGGAGCTAAAACTCAGAATGGACTGAGGCCAGCAAAGCATGCTAACAAAAGGGTAAAAAAAAATAAGAGGAATCAAATCAATATGCCAGCTGCTCCCTGAAGGAGGCAAATACTAACAGGTACCCAAAAGCCTATGTCCTCTTTATTTTCCATTCCTGTGTCTTAATTGCAGTATGAAGGAGTAAGTTTGAAGCATGGTTAGGAAATACCACATTAAATGAATTTAAATCCCCCAAACCCTAGTGAATTGCATCCCAGCATTCTTAAGGAGCCAAGTGGCGATTGAAGCCTTGTGTGTGGTCTTTGAGATAACCCAGACAATTGAGGAAGTGCCTGATGAGCGGAAAGGTCCTTCAGAAAGAAGGAGAGATCCAGCAGACCTTGGCGCCTGGGAAGCCTGAAACACGGGGGATGATATAATGGACCTATTTTTACCCTGCATACACAAATATAGATGTGTGTGGCACGGTGGTGATTGGGCCCATGGTAGCCTTGTCAGTTCCAGTCTTGCATAAGAATAGCCTTGTGTGAGTTAGAGGCCTCCAGTGTAAGAGAAAGCTCTGGCTTTGCAGTCAGTGGGGAAAGGCCAGGGAATGGGATTGGGAGATTACCTGCAAGATGTCAACAGTTGCCTTAAAAGTAGACTTTCCAAGCAGTGTCACTTGAGGCTGCCTGATCCAGCCAAGTCGGGGGGGGGGGGGGCACTGAGGGTGGCAGGATTCCGGGATCAGTGAGTACTTTGGAGAGTCCAAGATGCGCCTCCCTTTCTCTGAACTGGCCCACTGAAGCTTGTGCCAAGGGTGGCACAACCTGGGGCGTCTTCCCAGTTGTGTTTGTTCTGCAACCGTATGGAATTGTCTCGAGGGGAAGATGACTCAATGGCAGATCTTCCTGCCATGAGAGACAATCCAGTTGTACAATGATCTCTTTATGTTCTTCTGCCAGATTGGAAAATATTTCCTTTTCTTTTGTAGACACCGTTATATTTTGGCAATAAAATTCCTGCTCTGAGCCATAGAAACAATGACATTTTGCTGAAGAACGCATATGACTTTAAAAAAATAACCCAGAGCAAACCATTCAGTGATTGCTCCTACCAGCAGCTATTTGCTGGAAGCCGGGCTCAGGAGGGTGGGTGGCCACGAGGCTGTTGCTCCAGGCACTGCCCTGGAGTGGCTGAAGGGCCCCATCCTGTCTGGAAGCAACCCAGGGGTTCCAGGACCTTCCAGGTCCCGATTTTGTCTGATTGCCAGTCCTGAACCAAAAGATCCCCTTGAGCCACAGATAGGACACAGGCTGGGCTTTCCCGTTCCAGGCAGGCCTCCACTGAGCCGCTGTCAGCTTCTGCTTTGCTGTTGCTTCAGCTGCCATGAAACGGGGAGGGGGGGGCGTGTATGTGGGAGGGATTTAATTGATGTGCTGGAGGAATGTTCTAGGATGTACCAGTTGTTGGGAATTACGCATGCGTACGTGTTTCCCGCCTGCATCAACGGCCTACACATTCCATCTTCGGCCTGTCTTTTTGAAGTTATCTCACACCTGACATTTGAAGGACTTATGATTGGACTGGAGCTTTGATCCTAAGGGGGGGGAACGGGTTTGCCTATATATCAATTGCTTTCGCGCCATATTATTCAGATCTTGCTTCACTACTGCTCGCTTACCATTTATAATTAGTAAAAGTACTTTGGATTTCCAACCCATGAAGTCTCTTAGTCTTCTTTCCTAATTATGGAGTGGAGTGGGCCTTGACAAGAAGCAAGATCTGAATAATATCCCTTTCCAGGAGATTTACGTCTGCCGAGAAGGGAAAGAATGTCTTCTCCGACCAAAGAGGAGGAGGGCGCAGCTGGAGGGGATTCCAGTGAACTAGGACCTCCCGACCTTTCTTTACACCAGCCCAGCCCGTCTGACCGACCTCTGCACGAAGATTTATTTCAACTGCAAATTTCCAGTCAGCCTGAACCTTCCCCCCCACCCCGTTGGTCAATTTCAGCGGGGCAAAGAGAGATAGAGACAAGCTGGAATGCTGGGCTCACCCAAAGACCACCTCCACAAACTCCGCTGGAGCCAGGTGCTGTGAGCAAAACTCAGGCGAGTGAAGTCCCTGACTATTGGAGCCAAAGGTACTGTGGGGAAAGCAGAGGGGGCGATGAAGGAGAATGGAGAGGCTATCAGCACCGGGGCCCGATGAGAAAACCCCAGCGGAGTGAATTACCTGATTATTGGGGTCAAACATTTTTGGAAGAGAGAAGGGGGGAGGAGGAAAGAGACTGGAGAAACTGGCAACGTTACCCACGCCAGGATTCTCCCCCCCCCCTCGGCCCGCATCTCCCCCTGCGGCTAGAGGTTTCGCTGATCAAAGAGGACCTCCCCCCAGCCTCCCCCCCGAAGACATCGAATGGCTAAAATCCCTCCCTTGCCTGTACGTTTTAAGGGGGATTCTTCTAGCCTTCCCTCCTTTCTTATGCAAGTTTTTAACTACATGGAAATTTATGGGCGGGACTTTGAATCTGACACTTTAAGGGTCAGAATGATTCTTTTATCTTTGGATGGTGAGGCGGCTGCGTGGTCGACTGCTTTGCACATGTCTGGATCTCCCCTCTTGGGGAATTTCAACCGTTTTATGGAGGCTTTCCGTCAACGTTTTGATGACCCATTAACTGAGAAGCGGAACAAATTGAAGTTTTTAACCTTTGACCAGGACGATAGACCTGTCGCCCAATACATCCAGGAATTTCAATGTCTCTCACAATACATGAGAGGATGGGGGGAGGACGCCCTTCTGGACAGATTTGCCGAAGGGTTGAACGCAGACATTTATCAACAATGTGTCAATCGTAACCTGCCAAGACGCTTAATCACGTGGTTTGAGCATGCTGCAGACGCCGAGCTTGACTTAATCCGTCTGCGTTATGCCACTGAAGAAAGAAGGAAGCGGAAGGAGAAGGCTGCCCGGTCCCTCCCCCCTCCTACTACGCAATCGTTCTCCAAACGACGAGGCGACGCAAGAGGGCCCCCTTCTGGCTCCTCCAGACCGTTAACATGCTTTCGTTGTGGCAAGCTTGGACACACCGCCCCCGAATGCCGGGCAAAACTGCCTCTCTCTGCCCAACCCCCTCCCAGACGTGAGGACAAGCCTGCCAGGGGCCCTGATAAGAAGAAGAAGGAGACAGCGTTCGCTGGGGAAACCAACCCCCCTCCTTTTGCCCAGCCATTAGAGGGTGACGCAGATGCTAACTCCTCTTCTTCTGAAGACTCTGATGACGACACATCGCCTCGCTGGGTGAGTTCAAACAAGGGGCCCCTTCTCATCCCTATTGAATTAAAAGTTCCTCCTGAGGGGACCCCTACCACCCTCCTAGCTTTACTTGATTCTGGCTGTTCCCGATCCATGATCAATCCCGCCATGGTAGAAAAATTGGGTATCAAATTGCGCACTTTGAAAACCCCGATTGTGTTTTGCCAAATAGATGGCTCGATTGCGGGGGGGGGGCCCGCCCATTTTTTTACTGAGCCTTTGGAAATGAAAATGGGTACCCACACTGAATTAATCTCTTTTGTGGTCGCACCTGGCATGGACAGACCACTCATTTTGGGCATCCCATGGCTCCGGAAGTGGAACCCTCACATAAATTGGCGGACAGGCCGCTTGCGTGTTCGCTCGAAGGTGCCTCCAGTGGGGGAGGGCTCTCCGGACCAACCTGACGTCACTGATGTTCCTGAAGTAGCCGCTAGAGGGCAGGAGAGGATTGCAGGAGAGGAAAAAATCCCGAAAGAATATTTGGATCTTAGGGACGTCTTCAGCGAGCAATCTTCGGACATTCTACCCCCCCACAGGCCTACTGATTGCTCCATTGACATTTTACCCGGGGTCAAACTCCCAAAACCCCGCATTTACTCCATGTCACCCAGGGAAATGGAAGAGATGCGTTCTTTCATTGACAAAAATTTGAATCGTGGTTTCATTGAACCGGCTCGACCCAAAGTAGCTGCCCCTGTCCTATTTCGTGAAAAGAAAGATGGGTCTCTTCGTTTGTGCTGTGACTTTCGCAACCTTAACGCAATCTGTACTCAAAACCTCTACCCGCTACCACTGATGAAGGACTTGTTAGCGCAACTTGGGAAGGGCCGCATCTTCACAAAATTGGACCTGCGGGAAGCTTACTATAGAGTACGCATTAAGGAAGGGGACGAATGGAAGACCGCATTCAACTGCCCTCTTGGTTGTTTCCAGTTCAGGGTTATGCCTTTTGGCCTACAGGGGGCTCCTGCTGTGTTCATGCAATTCATTAATGAGATCCTCCACGATCATCTCTATAAGGGCGTTATCGTCTATCTAGACGATATCCTCATTTATACTCGCTCTTACGACCACCACGTCAACCTGGTGCGCACTGTCTTGAAAAAACTCCGTGCTGCCAACCTATATGCCAAATTGTCTAAGTGCGAGTTTCACCAAACGACTATTGACTATCTGGGCTACCGTATCTCCTCGAATGGCGTTGAAATGGACCCTGAAAAAGTGAAGGCGGTCACTGAGTGGGACGCTCCCAAAACTCGTAAACAGTTGCAAAAATTTTTGGGTTTCGCTAATTTCTACCGTCAATTTATTCCCTCTTTTGCCAACATTGCTCTCCCTATCACTAATTTACTCAAGACTAAAGGCGACCCGAAGCCTAAACCCAATAAGCCTTTGGACTGGACCATGGAATGCCAGGCGGCATTCGAAAAACTTAAACGCCTTTTTGCCGCTGAACCAGTTCTTAAACATCCTGATCTCAACCAGCCTTTCGTCGTCCAGGCGGATGCCAGTGATGTCGCTGTTGGGGCCGTTCTGCTACAAGCCAATGACCAAGGTAACTTACAGCCTTGCGCGTACACCTCACGTAAACTCACTGACACAGAACGGCGCTGGGCGGTTTGGGAGAAGGAGGCTTTTGCGGTCCGTTGGGCCCTCGCTACTTGGCGCCATTTTCTCGAAGGCTCTAAACACCCATTTGAAGTGTGGACTGACCACAAGAACTTGGAAGCGTTACGCACACCTCGTCGTCTTTCCCCCAAACAGATGCGGTGGGCCCAATATTTTAACCGTTTCAATTTCACTCTCAAGTACATCCCGGGCGGAAAGAACTTCATGGCCGATGCTTTGTCCCGATTACCTCAGTATAATTGTTCCAAACTGAGTATCGTCCAACCGCTCTTGGCAGCTCCGGTACTCACACGTCAGCAGACCAAAGCTCAGGAGGTAGTGCCTCACGATCTACTTTCTGACCTCAAAGCGGCTCTTCCTCAAGACGACTGGTTCCTGGCCCATCGGGACGAGTGCACCATGAGAGACGATCTACCGTGGATAGGTGCTAAATTATACGTCCCCGCTTCCCTACGACTTGTCGTCCTTCGTCGCGCTCATGACTCCAGGATGGCGGGTCATTTTGGATTCGTAAAGACTTTGCACCTTGTAAAGAGACAATTCTGGTGGCCTTCTTTAAAAAAGGACATTGAACTTTATGTGGCCAGTTGCCCAGTTTGCGCTGCTGCCAAAAAGCCGCCGGGGAAACCGCAGGGACTTCTACAGTCTGTCGCACGCCCGGTTGCACCTTGGAAGGAGATTTCTATGGACTTTATTGTTGACCTCCCCGAGAGCCAGGGGCACACCGTCATCTGGGTGGTCACTGATTTGTTTTCCAAGCAAGTTCATTTCGTGCCTTGCCACAAAATTCCTTCCGCCAAGGCGTTGGCTAAATTATTTCTTTCCCACATCTACCGGTTACATGGGGTTCCCGACCGTATTATCTCCGATCGTGGAGTCCAATTCACATCTAAATTTTGGAAGGAGTTCCTCGCACGCATTGGTTCCGCCCAAGGCCTTAGCTCCGCCTACCATCCTCAGACTAATGGCGGCTGTGAACGTACTAATTCCGTCCTTGAACAATATTTACGTTGTTTTATCAATTATCAACAGGACGATTGGGTTGACTTGTTACCGCATGCTGAAGTGGCCTATAACAATTCGGTTCACTCCAGTACGGGCTTCACCCCTTTCCGGATCGTTTACGGCCAGGATTTTGTTCCTATTCCCGAACTGCCTGCGGCCCAACCTCAGGTTCCTTCCGTTGCAGACTGGAGTGAGCGTCTCAGTCGCTTTTGGCCCCTGACTCTTTCCACCTTGGACGCTGCCCATAAGGCTCATAAGAAGCAGGCTGATAAGAAACGCTCTCAGCCCTATGAGTACCACGTTGGGGATTTAGTGTATTTGTCTACAAAATTCTTGCATACTACACAAAAATCGAAGAAATTGGGTCCCAAGTATGTTGGCCCTTTCCCAATTGTGAAAGTTATCAATCCTGTTTCTGTTCGTTTGCAATTGCCCAAGCATCTCAACCGTATCCACCCAGTGTTCCACATTAACCTCATCAAACCAGTTCGGGTGTCCAACTTAAGGCCCGCAGATGACCCTCCGCCTGCTCCGTTACTTGTGGATGGGGAACATCATTTTGAAATTCGTGACATTCTTGATTCCCGTCGGCACCGTAATCGCATCCAATACCTTGTGGCTTGGAAACATTTTCCCCCCTCCCACACTGAATGGGTTGATAAGTCCCACGTTCGTGCGCCCCGCTTACTCCAGAAATTTTATGCTTCTTATCCCGACAAGCCTTGACTTCTCTCCCCTCCCTTTTTCATTTGTTTTGTTATTTGTCTGTTTTGTTTGTGTTTTCTTCCAGGCCTGACAGCCTTTTTCCGGGGGACGGCCGGATGTCAGCTTCTGCTTTGCTGTTGCTTCAGCTGCCATGAAACGGGGAGGGGGGGGCGTGTATGTGGGAGGGATTTAATTGATGTGCTGGAGGAATGTTCTAGGATGTACCAGTTGTTGGGAATTACGCATGCGTACGTGTTTCCCGCCTGCATCAACGGCCTACACATTCCATCTTCGGCCTGTCTTTTTGAAGTTATCTCACACCTGACATTTGAAGGACTTATGATTGGACTGGAGCTTTGATCCTAAGGGGGGGGCACGGGTTTGCCTATATATCAATTGCTTTCGCGCCATATTATTCAGATCTTGCTTCACTACTGCTCGCTTACCATTTATAATTAGTAAAAGTACTTTGGATTTCCAACCCATGAAGTCTCTTAGTCTTCTTTCCTAATTATGGAGTGGAGTGGGCCTTGACAGCCGCCCTGAGTCCCCTTCGGGGGAAAAGGGCGACATATAAATACAATAAACTGAACTGAACTTCATGCCACAATTGAGCCCAACCCTTCTGTTGCTAAGTGAAAGATTGGTTAAGTGAGTTTGGCCCCCATTTTTCAACCTTTCTTCCCGCATTTGTTAAGTGAATCACTGCAGTTGTTAAGTTAGTCACACTTGTTAAGTGAACCTGGCTTCCCCATTGACTTTGCTTGCCGATGGTTGTAAAAGGGGATAATATGACCTTGGGACATAGCAACGGTCGTAAATATAAAGCAGTTGCCAAGCATCTGAATTTGGATCACATGACCATGGGAATGCTGCAGTGGTCATATGTGTGAAAAACAGTCGTAAGTCACTCTTTTCAGTGCCATTGTAACTTTGAACGGCCACTAAATGAACTCTTGTAAGTTAAAGGACTACCTGTGTATGAGTTCTTTTAGCTGAAATTATTTTGGTATTATTTATTTCATCATATTACATAGGGCTGAATAAGTAATTCATTGTGGCCTGCAACAAAAGTGGTTGGTCTGTCATGTAGAACCAGCTGAATAAATAAAGCTGCCACCTTTCCCTGGTCACCTGTCTGTCCTGTCAGGTAGGTCAGAAGAAGGAGGAGAAATAGGCACACGCAGACCGAAAGACTAACAGAATTCTGCTTGTCTGAATTGCTTCATCCGTCAGGGCTCCGTCTGAGGTGTTTTTGCCAGTTTCCTTCTGGGCCTGGGTTCAGGTTTTGTTTATCTTAACAGAATATCAGAGTCGGAAGGGACCTTGTGGGTCATCTAGTCCAACCCCCTGCCCAAGCAGAGATGACAGCCTGGTCTCTTCCTGAAATCTTCTAGTGATTTTGATTCTTGCCTTGATATTGGATCTCCCTTCTGTATACTTCAAGGCCATCTCCTTTATTCACTCTGCCACCTGTGATTGGCATGTAAACTTTGATTCTCGTGTTCTTGTTTGCCTTTCTCTCTCATGGAGATGGGCCAAAGAGAAGGAAAAATCCGGAAAACGTGTCTTTGTGTCGCAAGGCCTCAGTGCTATGAGGAGAAGCCCCTGGACTCCACTTTGCAGCGAAAGCTTTCTCCCTGGACTAGAATGGGCCCCAGAGTCAGTGAAGTCCGCAGTATGTCGGTTCTTCTCATGTTAACCTGGGTAGAGATCTCAGTGCCACATTCACAGCATAGAGGAAGTGCCAAAAATGGGTAAATAGCCATTTGTTTAGAAAAGGAGGGGGGAAAGTATACCCAGGAAACTGCGGAATGAAGAATTTGTCTTAGTACTTGGGGAAATTCTCAAAGCGTTTGGTCTGCAAGCATTTAGAAAAAGGATCAAGACGATTCCTAGAAGCCATCATGGGTTTGCCAGACAAATCTTACTGTATTTTTAAACTCATTTGTTAAATTAGTAGACCTGGGGTACGTCACGGATGTTGTGTACTTCGACTTCAGTAAAGCACTGGATAATATTGATCACGGATTCCCTTCTGATAAAAGTGGAGCCATGAATAGTCTCGCTGCCAAGTGGAGGGGCAGTTGGTTGAGCAATCCCTCCAAGGGGTGGCCTTACTGGGTTTAATGCCTGCAGGGTTGGGGCCGGGGCTGTTTTATCATTTCTTGGCAGAGAGAATCTGGGCGGAGCAAACTTGTGGGGGCATCCTTGTGTCCCCCTTAATCCAGAGAGGGATTCTGATGAGGAACAGATCCATTCACCGGCTCCTCTATTTCCACCAAGGTCTTCAAGCTCTGCAAAAGGCAGAGACAGGCCTAGCCCCCCACGGCTGTGACCCACAGTGTGCTTGTTCAAAGACAAGAAGCATGAGCACCTGCACTTAGCTAGGAGAACGAGATGCAAGGGGCAAAGCAGGCAAACCACACCTCGGGGGGGGGAGGATGGGGGTCTCCTGGTGGGTCCCAGGTTAACCTTCAGGCAGAGGGCTGCTGCAGCCCCCATTTTCACTTTCCAGGAATGCCGCAGTGGGGAGGAGGCTTGTGGCATTCTTGAAAGGAGAATGATGCCGGCATTTAACACTGCAGCTTCTGTCATTTATTGCCCCTCTTAATTTTTCTTTAGCCAATTTAAAAAGTCCAATGTGTGTCTGCCTGGGCAGCCCCTGGGACATCAGCTCTACCTAATGGGAGACTTTCCCCTGACTAAAAGTTTCTAAATGTTTACCAGGTGGCTTCTGGTTGCCTGGACCTGCCTCCTGCATCCCTCTGAGCTGAAAGGGCTGCGGCAGAAGAAGTCCTTGACTTACGAGCATTCGTTTAGTGGCTGTTCAGAGTTAAAACAGCACTTTGAAAAGTGGCCTACGGCTGTTTTGCACTCTTTATGGCAGCCTCCTCGTGGTCACATGATCAAAATTCAGACCCTTTGCAACTGATTGATACTTACGACGGTTGCACTGTCCCAGGGCCACCTGGTCCCCTTTTGTGACTTTCTGACAAGTAAAGTCGATGCGGAAGCCAAATTCACTTCACAACCAGGTTAGCAACCGCAGTGACTCGCTTAACAACCGTGGCAAGGCAAGCTGTAATATGGGGCAAAACTCTGCTGTCTCATTTAGCAATGGAAATGTTGGGCTCAATTGTAGAGTCGTAAGTCGAGGACTGCCTAAGGTTTTCTGTTTTATGGCTCAGCCAGCTGTGCTCCGGCCGGCCGGACAGCTGACAAACTCATCCTTTCCCTGTTGTTGCAGAGTGGAAACAGCTTCCATGTCTTCGACCAAGGCCAGTTTGCCAAGGAGGTCCTTCCCAAGTATTTCAAACACAACAACATGGCCAGCTTTGTGCGGCAGCTGAACATGTGTGAGTATGCTCAGCGCCTGGAGAAGGTCTGCCAGGGACCCCCCCGAGATGCTGCTTGTGGTGCTTGCGGGAGGTGGGAGGAGCCAAGCGGGAGGGTTTGGGTTGTGCCCAGGAGAGACGGCGCTCTGCTCTGGTTGCGTGCGCTGCCCTGGGGGGGGCACTTCTTGGACTTTAGTTAAAACAAGGTCCATGGTGCACAGCAACGGAAGCATCTTCTGATGTGGGGGGCGTCAGGCGAGAGAAAGTTGGTCTTTCTGCTCTTCGCACAGTGCCCTTGAAGCATGAAATGTGAAACAAATGTTTAAGGGGTTTAAAGAGCTGAGGTGGCGCGCTGGTTAGAATGCAGTATTGCAGGCAAAACTCTGCCGACAGCCAGCAGTTCAATTCTCACCAGGCTCAAGGTTGACTCAGCCTTCCATCCTTCTGAGATCGGTAAAATGAGGACACGGATTGTTTGGGGGCAAGAAGCTGATATTTGTAAACCGCTTAGAGAGGGCTGCAAAGCATTCTGAAGCGGTATATAAATCTATGTGCTGTCCTCCGTTTGGGGGTATGCTTTTTAAAATTCCTACCCTCAGTTTCTCCACAACAGGACCGAGCATCGTCATGTGGCAATGGACCCCAAATGTTCCTAAAATAGTTCTTACCATTTTTCTCTATTTAAGATTAAAAATACTGAGAATTTGGGGTGTCTACCCAGAGGCCTCACTGCCAGATGTTGCCTGCAACACAGAAGAAATAATAATAATCAGGTGCCCCGTAACAATTGCAGCTCTCTAACCGCTGTCCCAGGAGAGAGCCTACCTGTTTTTACAGCCTCCACAAATTTGCTGCTTAGCTGGCATGCGACTTTTGTGAGGGGCCTCTGAGGAAAGGGATGGCAGAGAAGCCCTGTCCGTAAACATGGCTGCCCCAGGCGGACGAGGCTTGGCACCGGAGCCTGGATGACCAGCGTCTCTGCTGCTGCCTGTGCTAATAATCAGGAGCATAATTGCCCAGGAGCCCTTGAATCTTTTGCTGGGCAGTTGGTGGAAGAAAGGGCTGAGCGCCTGTGCTGGTGGCCCCGCAGACCCCCCTCGAGGGCGGGCGGTGGGCTCTTCATCCCTGCTTTTAGAAGGGGGAGGGGCTTTCTGGAGGATGGACCTCTGAACTGATAGCAAAGATGAAGGCTGCAGCTAAGAGCACCATCCAAAGGGGGCTTTTTCCAAAAGGCACAACTGGTCTTCCTTGCTCTGGTTTTTTTCTTTGAAAACGTTTTATTCCCACGCAAGAAGCTTCTTCAGTTCTTGGATGAGAAGCGAAACACTTTCAAGGAAAAAAAACCCAAGAAAGTCCAGCTTCCTTTGGGACAACCCTGACCGGGATGAAGGAGCGTCTCCACAGACAAAGAGCGTCTCCACCACAGGGCAAAGGGAAAGGCAGATCCTGCTCCAGATCAGGCCCACCTGATGCTCCCGGGAGGCCGGTCTGGTTCGGTGCTGCTCTGACTTGCAACCCTTCCCATGCTCCCCTGACAGACGCCCGGGGCTGTCTGCCGACAGAAAGTGCTTCCTTTACTTCCTTGGCATTTTGGAAAGGTGGCTCATAAAAACGGCAGCATTAGTCATCCCTGCGTGTCTTGGAAAGCAGAAGTGCCTCGGAGGGGCAATCGATGCTGTACATCAGGGGTCTGGAGCCCTGGCAGCGGCACGGCTTGAGGACGTCAACTCCCAGAATCCCTCAGCCAGCATGGTGTTCTGGGAGTTGAAGTCCACAAGCCTTGGAAGTTATGAAGGTTGGGGAGCCCTGCGGCCCGTGAAGGTTGAGTCAGCTGCTCCCGCCTCCTCCTCCTCCTCCGCTCTGGTTGCCATCCAGCTCCGCCTCTTGTGTTTCAGACGGTTTCCGGAAGGTGGTTCACATCGAGCAGGGGGGGCTGGTCAAGCCCGAGAAGGACGACACGGAGTTCCAGCACCCCCACTTCCTCCGAGGCCAGGAGCATCTCCTGGAGAACATCAAGAGGAAAGTCACCCACGTGAGTCTGCCCCCAGGAACCGCTGGCTGAGGTTCAGAGGAGGCTCCCTCCCCTCCCGCCTGGGCCCTTGGAAGGGCCTTTTCTCCTGGGATGCCTCCGGGGGGGGGGGGCACCTGCTTCCTTGATGCTGGCTGGAGGCAGATGCTGAGGCCGTAATCATCCCCCACCCCCAAATTCCTGGTTCTGCTGGCAGACAGCTGAGCTGAGGTTGGCACTGGGTTGAATGTAATCTCTGGGGCAGCTCAAAACCTCCTTAGGAAGGGACTCTTCTCATCCTGCACCCCCCATTTCTCCTTTGAGTTTAGAATTGCTCTTCTCCCGTGTGTGTGTGTGTGTGAAGACCCCAGGGCAGTGTTTCTCAACCTTGGCAACTTGAAGATGTCCGGACTTTAACTCCCAGAATTCCCCAGCCAGCGAATGCTGGCTGGGGAATTCTGGGAGTTGAAGTCCAGACATCTTCAAGTAGCCAAGGTTGAGAAACACTGCCCCAGGATCTCTCGGCACAATAAGGTTGATAGCAATGGTGTCTCCCCCACCCCAAAAGCAGCTCAACTCTTTAAAGGTCAGGCTGGCTTCTTGTGCTCAGCGTGGCTCCGGCTCCCTCTGCAGAGACAGAGAGCAGCCCCTCGGCTCTCCAGGGCTCCCTGCAGGAGGAGATGGCCAGGCTGAGCTGGAGGGCTAAGTTCAGCCCCCCGCTCCTACCTGGCACCAATTCTCCTGTCCCGGGTCACGCGATTTCCCCTTTGGCAACCTCCTGACAAGCAAAGTCAACAGGGAAGCCAGATTCACTTAACAACCATGTCATTAAATGAACAGCTGCAGTGACCCACTTAACAAATGAGGCAAGAGAGTTCATAAAAGTTGGCAAAACTCACTTAAGAACCGTCCCGCTTGGCAACAGAAATCCAGGGCTCAATTGTGGTTGAGGATTCCCTGTAGTATTTTTGAACTCTGTCCTGGTTCCTGACCTCTTGTGTCTGAGGACTAGCCAGCTCTTTTCTCCTTTCCAAGTTGAGTAATGCCTTCCCCCCTTCCTTCCTTCCTTCCTTCCTTCCCTCCCTCCCTCCCTCCCTCCCTCCCTCCAGGTATCCAGCATAAAGAATGAAGATGTTAAGGTCCGCCAGGACAGCATGACCAAGTTGCTGACCGATGTCCAACTGATGAAGGGCAAGCAAGAGAGCATGGACTCCAAGCTGATCGCAATGAAGCAGTAAGTACATGCCTGGGGAGGGGAGGGGAGGGGGGTTGCTCTCCCTTCCTCTGTGTCGTAGCGCCCTCTCCTGGCAAGTGCCGGCAGAGTCATCAGCGCCCCCAAAATTGGAAATACTCCTGAAAACTCTCCGCATACTGGTCTCCTTGTTTTGTTTGTTTTCTCCCCCTGCCCCCCTCTGACCCACCGTGTCAGTCTTTCCTTCCATGACACAAGATGACATTTGAAGAGAAACCAGGGGCAGGAATCTGTATGTTCCTAAAACTCCCAGTCTTCTAACTTTTAAGTGGGCAAAATAGTCCCTCGCAGGGCAGTGGTTTTTCAACCCAGGTACCTCAAATGGGATAACTTGCAGAATATGTCCAAAATTTGGGTCCCAGGACTCCTGTGGGACTGAAATTAGGCCAAGTGTGTAAAACATAAGCATTTATGGCCTAATGCAGTGGTTCCCCAAACTTGGCAACTTGAAGACTTGTGGACTTCAACTCCCAGAATTCTCCAGCCAGCAGAGCTGGCTGGAGAATTCTGGGAGTTGAGGTCCACAAGTCTTCAAGTTGCCAAGTTTGGGAACCACTGGCCTAATGTAATGTTTCCTGTGCTGATGTTTGACTGCGCCGTGTAGTTCCGAGAGAGGCAGAGGCCCCTCTGAATGCATCCCTCGAGGGCTTCCCTTGAGTCCAGGGCAGGAGAAGCTCCGTCTGTCTGTCCTGGTGGGAACCGTGGAGGAATCTGGCCAGGAAATCCCTCCGAGAGGATAACCCGACCTGCTGGGTTGCCTAGCACAGTCAGTCATGTTGGAGGACGAGCGGCAGTTTTCAGGGCTCCAAAACAACGGCAGCCTCCAAAGAGCCCATCAGGAACCGTTCGGTCAAAAAGGGAGAGTAGGATCAAGTTAAGCACAGGTAATCCTTGACTTATAACCACAATTGAGCCAACCTTTATGTTGCTAAGTGAGACAGTCTTCTCTTGGGGCCTCCCAGGCTCAGGGTTTTTTTGAGTGCTGATAGTCCTAGAGTTACGACCGGTCACTTACAACTGACCCGAAAAAGGGGACTTACGACCTGGAATTCGAAGCGGGCTCTTCTGTGTTGCCCCAAAAGAAACACGATGGATCATCACCTCTGCTGAGCCAGAGGGAGATTCTGACTCTGGGAGCTTTGCTGGAAAGATGGAACAGCCCAGAGGGAAGCCGAAGCAGAGGGGACCCTTTCCCCCCACCCCCCCGAAGCGACCTGGCTTGGGCCAAGAGGACCTGCTCTGCAGAGGAGCCTCTGAGAGGGTGGCTGTCCCTGCTCTTTCTCAGTTGAGGGGCTCCTGGGCTTTGGGAAGGAGACTGGCTTTCCGGCCTTGTGCTGCCACGGGAAGAGGAGTCTCATTTGTGTGTTTGGGCAGGGGGAGGGGGGTGTTTCTGCCTTGCACGAACGCATGTCCCACCTTCATGCATCCCCAAATGAATGGGGCTTACGATAAATCTAGGTACGGAAAGATGAGGTGCCTTGCAGCCTCTCCCTTCACCTCATGGCGACCCCCTGGGCCAGAAACGGCCTCCTGCCCAGCAGAGGAGGAGGAGCCCTTCCTCCCCATTGGACAGTCTTCACGTTCTGATCACAAGCCATGACGGCTGGGTGGAGGTTGCAGGGGTGGCCTCTGTGGCCAAGAGGTTCGGGGTGTGATTCACAGCTAAAGCCCGAAATACCTTGACTCCTGGGTAGAGCAGGACTGGCTCTTTGGGACCTACATCCGGGGTCTCCGCCTCCTGGGAGCATAGCTGGGGGTTTGGGTGGTGGCCCCACCCTGAGGAGCAGCCTCCCTTGGTCAGCTGGGAGAGATTCCCACCAGAAAGGGGTCAAGGCAGGGCTCTTCCCAAAGGAGGAGACGTCGTCTGCATCCCTCTGACATTAACAGGGCTCTTCTGTTGGTGTTGGTTGAGGCTGATGAGCCAGGAATTGGGGCTTTGGATTGCCTGTCATATGTGTGCATGTGTATGTTTGTGTCTATGTGTGTGTTTACAGTTATTTGCTCTCCATCTCCTCTCCAAAGCCTGTGAGCAGTTCTGGGGACAGAGAGCTGTGAAAACAAACCAATAGAACCGCACACAGTTTGTGCCCAGCAGTGGCCTCTTGGGGGTCAGCTGCTGCTTGTCCAGTGCTCCTGAGCAGTCTAGGACTCTCTTGCTCTCCCACCCTCCCTCCCTCTCTCTTTCTGTGTGTGTGTGTGTGTGTGTGTGTGTGTGTGTGTTAGTGCAAGCGGTCTATCTCCAGGTGGAGTCTTAGTTCAAAGGGAGCTTTGTGCAATGGAGGCACCCGAGGGGCCTCCAGAGGCTAAGAAGGAGTTATTATCCTTTGCTGAGAGATTTGGGGGGGGGGGGGAGATACCTAGAAATGCCACAGTAGACTTGCTCGTTAATTGGGGTGGGGGGGAGGCTGGGGTTCCTGCCAAAGAAGACAGGACCAGTGCAAATACCTCTGGCACTTGATGTGCCCCTCCTCCTTGTACTTCTTGAGAAGCCGAAGCAGGAAGTGCTCTGTGCTGAGAGACCCAGGACAGGTAGAGGTGACTGCTGGGCTCCCTTGGAGGCAGAAGAGGGCAGAAGAGCCGGTCCTGCCTGCAATACTCAGGTGTGCTGCATCCCTCTTCTGTTCCCATCCAGCAGAGAAAAGTTGAGAGGGGCCATCGTTATGCCCCCCCCCGGCTGCTTGTGTTTGTGTGTGTGTGTGTGTGTGTTCCTGTTCTTGCCTATTGGGCTCAGCTTATCCATCTCTTCCTCCTCTTGTTGTTTCACTCTCTGTGGCTCCTGCCCGCTGAGCTGGTTCTGGAGGGCAGCTTCCATGTGGAAATTGCACATCGTCTCAGTTCAGTGGCCAGTCTGGCTCCCGTTTCTGCGTACACACGGAAAAGGAGTTCATGAGAAAGTGTGGCAAATCTTCTAGCACGAAAGAACGAGTGAAGCACGCAAGGATGAGGAGAGATTCGGGGGGTGTAAAATATTGTTTTTGGCAGTGTCCAAAATGAAGGGTGGGGAGAAATATGGCCAGGGAAGTGAGTGCAGCCGGCCTGGGCTGCGGTTCGGCAGAATTCTCATCCAGAGGCTGCAAGGGATCATCATCATCATCTTTGGGAAGGGCGGCAGGGGTGTTATTGGGGCACTGACCTCCCTGGCAGGCTGGACGTTGCTCTCGGTCAGCTCCTGAAGCCTGCAAGGAAGAGGCCGTGTCAGATGTTGTGGCTTCAGGAGAAAGTGGACGGCTGCAGTTGCAAAAGGCTTGGCTTGGATATGGATGGGCTTGTTCAAGGCTCTTTCCTGACAACGGGGGGGGGGGGGGGAGAGGGGGGGGATGGTTGAAAGCCAGGTCTGAATTCTGAATCTGAAAGTGCTTGAAGTCCCCAGAAGAGGGGAGGGCTGGAGTCTGAGGAACATTTAGGAGCCCTTCCAAGCACAGGGATGGCCAGGGCTGGGCACGGGTGCCCGCCTCCTCCACGCGCAGCCCTGGCCTTTTGGAGCCCACTTCCCCATAAGGCAGACCAGCCCCCTTCCCTGCCTCATGGGTCATAGAAGGTCAGGGCAGCAGCTTCCCCGGGGAAGGAAGCTCTTGCAGATGCTCTGCTTGAAGGGGCACATCTGCTCCCACCACCACGTTGCCTCCTCCTCCTGGGCCTCGGGCTTCCATTTCTCCAGGGCTTTCCCACCTTTTTTAATAGGCCCAAGGAACACAGGTGTGTTTATCTTTGGGAAACTCTCGTAAAAGTTCTGCTAAAGAGCTCTTGAAATGAAAAGGGAACCTTCAAAGAATAGTTGTAGCCCTTTTCTGTCCCCCTCAGACCCCGGCCTTTTGGGGGAAGGGGCGATGATCGGGGAGACAGTGTGGGCTCTTCCCATCTCCCAGATCGAAGCCCGAATCCCATCATCTCATTTCCTTCTCAGTGGCCTTGAGGGGCTGGCCGGGCAAGCAGATGCTGGTCTGGATTTCGGGGTGGGAGCCGGCTGCGAGAGCCACCCCAGGTCAGGGCAAGGCTCCTTCAGAGGGAGATGCCTGCACCCACCTGGCTGGGCCACTGCAGGCAGGTGTCCCTCCGCCCGCCTGGCCTCTCTCAGCGCAGCCCCTCCCTTCCCCTCCCCTGCCAATCTGCTAGCAGCCTCCTGATTAAGCTGCTTGCTGGCTCCCTCAGCGCCTTTGATCAGCCGCCCACCCACCTGCATGTTCCCTTGAAGGAGTGCCCCCCCCCTCTGTCTTTCAGTGCTTTTTGATCTCCTCATTAGGGAGGGAGGAGGGGCCCAGCAGGGCCTCCCAGGATGGATGTTTCCCTGCATCACTTCCCAGGGAGCTTTGCCAATAGCCAAATTGGAGGAGCCCCCCCCCCACCCCCCCGGAGGTCCTCCTGTCAGAATGGAGAATTCGGGGGACGAAAGAAAGCCTTCCTTTCACCCGGCAGAAGCTTCCTAGTGGAGCCACTGCGGGACCCCCAGGGCCTTGGACCCAACGCAGAGCGGCCCATTTCTTTAACGCTGAATGCAAAAAACGAACGATTCTTTACATGAAAGATGCAATCCCAGTGGAACAAATCTACACAGATGACGATGGAAGAATCTTGATGGTGGAAATTATGGACAATAATAAGAAAATGCTACTAATAGCAAACCTACGCGCCTAACGATAAACAAGATGAATTTTACAGAAAACTACACAGGAAAATAATAGATATGGATTACTCAAATATTTGCATGATGGGAGACTTCAATGGAATTGTAGATAAGAACATGGACTGTAACTCACAAAAAACCAAAAAGTTAAATAGAAAGATACTCCCTAAATCCTTTCTTAAAAGGAGTCGGGAACGACTGGCACACAAGCGAGGAGAACCTTTACCTAAAAATGCACTGCAGAGAGTGGAGAATGGCTGGTACTTCAACACTGGAGCTTTTTAAGGAGAGACGGGACGTCCATTTGTCTGAAACGGTCTGGTGTCTCCTCCTTTTGAGTAGGGGGTTGGGCTAGAATGGGGGTCCCTGGGCTGCAGCACAAGCCAGCGAGGCCCCATCCGTGTCATGCAGGCAGCCCATGAAACGGCCCCCCTCCGGTCCACGAGGAAAACTCTCCACGGAGCTGGTCCCCAGTGCCCAAAAGATTTGGGGTGGGTGGACTAGGAGATCTCCAAGACCCCTCCCAACTCCGTGATTGAGAGGCCCCAGGGCCCAGCTGCTGAGCCAGGAGGCAGTGACGGAACGGAGGCTCTCCCCAACTCTGCACCGACAGACGAAAGAGGGAGCGGTTCCCCCTCTGGAAGCAGAGCTGGCATTATAGGGAGTTCCCATTTAGTGACCATTTGTAGTTATGATGTGAAGAAAAAAGTAATTTTGCAGCCAGTCCTCATAGTTATGACCTGTAAAGATGTGTAAAGCAAAGGAAAGCTGAAGTCAGGCCATAAACAGCCACGGTTTCACTTAGTGACTGCTTTGCTTAATGGCTGAGTTGCAGGTCCCAGTTGTGGTCCCTAAACAAGGACTGCGTGTAGTCTCCCTTGGGGGTGACCCAGATGCCCTGAATGCCTCAGAGGCCAGGGCAAGAAGGGCCGGAAGCCTCTCTGGATAGTCGTGGGAGTGAGGACCCTGGTTGTTGGGAGCCCCATGCAAATCATGCTCCTGTCGTGAGGGGCCCAGCGAGTGCTCAGGAGCCCTGGGGGGAGGCGGGTCACTCCGAAGGCCGCTCTTATTGCCAGCAACACCTGCAGGGAGGGGAAGCTCAGAGCTCCATGTCTCCCCTCCTCCAGGGCCCCTCTTTGCCCCACTCAAGGAGGCTCCTCTCAGACGGAGGGGCCTTTGCGTTTCTGTCCCCCCCCTCCACACACACACATCCAAGGCTAAAGCTTTGCCAGTTCCCTCCAGTGGGCATCTGCAGGGCGCTTGCCAACCCTCCCAGCTATGGCATCCCCTGGACAGCTTGGAGCCAGCGCCCGTCTGCGGGAGGCTGTTTGAAACCTCTCTCGTTAAGGCTCTCTTACCTCTTTGCAGCGAGAACGAGGCCCTGTGGCGGGAGGTGGCCACTTTGCGTCAGAAGCACACGCAGCAACAGAAGGTCGTCAATAAGGTGAGTTTGAAACCCCTCCCCCAGTGGCCCAACTCAAGAGTCCCCCCCACCCTTACCCCTGGAGGGCCCTGCTGTGAATCCTCAACCTGCCCAAAGACCGGAGGGGATCCCCCCCCCCCCCGGGCATCGGTGGGAGGCCACGGAAGCAGCCCAGAGCGACTGGGGCCAGATCCTCGGTCTGAGCCGTGAGATCCAGGGGCGAAGGACTCCGGGAGCGATTGGCTGCCCCCAGCAAGTGCCCCCATTCATACCCTCCTTCTCTTCCGGGGCTGCCTCGGGACCCCCGTTCTCCCAGGGTGCCGCACCCTCAGGGCCCCCTCTTCCTCCCCTTGCAGCTCATCCAGTTCCTGATCTCCTTGGTGCAGTCCAATCGTATCCTTGGGGTGAAGAGGAAGATGTAAGTGGCCCCCAGGGGCACGGTTGAAGGGCAGCCGGGGGGGAGGGGGAGCTCTGGGTCTGGCCGGAGGGTGGCCTCACTGGCCCCTCGCTTTCTCTCTCTCTCCCTTCCAGCCCCCTGATGTTGAACGACGGCAGTTCTCCCCACAGCATGCCCAAATACAGCCGGCAGTACTCCTTGGAGCACCTCCACAGCCCCTCCCCCTACTCGGTAAGTACGGAGGGACCGGCGGTTGGCTTCCGTTGCTCTCAGGCCGTCTCTCGGACCTCAGCCCACCTCCTCCTCCTCCTCCTGTGGGTCTCCCCAGGCAGAGCCGGCTGCATTCCCTGCAGGGACAGCCTCCAAGGGGACAGGAGGACTAGCACCTTAAAGAGGCGGCGGCCCAAACCACCAATACAATCCTCGGTTGTCTAAACGGAGGCATAGAACCAAAATCAGGTGAAGCATCGGTATATAAAGCCTGAGAGAGGCCTGGAGTACAGCATGCAGTTTTGGTCGCCCCATTTGAAAACAGAGGCTGCCTGGGGACTAAAACATGAAGACGGACGGCTGCAGGATTTGGGTTTGGCCAGTCCGGAGAAAAGAAGGCCTTAAGGGAGAGGGGGGGACGGGATAGAAGTCTTCCAGGGTTTGAGGGGCTACCATAAAGAAGAGGGGGCTCGGCCTCCGGAGCCCCAGAAGGCAGGAGGAGAAACAATGGATGGGAGGCGATGAAGGAGAGAAGGAACTCGGGAGAAACCTCCTCAAAGGGGGGACAGAAGTTGCCTCCGGGAGTTGTAGCTGCTCCATCCCTGGAGCCTTTGGAGAAAAACGGGGCAGCCGCTTGTCTTCGAGGGCAGGGGGTCTCCTGCCTGAGCAGGGGGTCGGACTCCCTTCCAATCCAGGGATTGGCTGCTGCAGCCCCTCGGTCTCCGACCGGCCCTTGGAGCACGAATCCTCAGGCAGGAAGAAGAATCCCAGCCTTCCTTTTCCAAGAAGGGGGGGTTAGGAAAAGGGCCCCCGGCTCAGGCCCGGCCTTTCCTCAGCTGCAGCTCCCGAGCGCTTCGGCCTTGGAGTAACGCTGGTGCCTTGGAAAGGGGGGGGGTGGCGCAGCCCTCGTGCCACATGGTGCGAACCCAGGAGTTGCGCTCCCTTAATCCAGGCCTCCTGGCGCTGAGCCTGCTCTCTGGGCCCCTTTCCTGCCTCCCTTCCCCTCCCGACCCCCTTCCTCTCCCCCGACTGGGCCTGTCCTCCCCTTCTTGGCTTTCTTGGCCCAAGGGAGGGGGGGTGGGGCAGTTTCTGCAGGAGGGAGGAGCCCCTCCTGGAAAGGCCCTTCCTCCCCTGGGCTTCTCTCGCCTCTTTGGGGGAGAGGTATTGTGGGTGTGGGGGGGGGCTGCCTCTTGGCCCATGGCCGGCAGGTGAAAGACTCCTCTTGTGCTCCCCCTTCCTTCCTGCTCCTCCTTACAGGCCTCCCCCCCAGCGTATGGCGGTCCCAAACTTTACTCTCCAGACTCCGGCCCCATCATCTCTGACGTGACCGAACTGGCCCAGTCCAGCCCCTCTCCTTGCCCCAGCAGCAGCAGCTTTGAGGAGGAGAGGTAGGGGGCTTCTCTGGGGTTGGGGGCTTTCCTCAGAAGGTGGGCCTGTCTCTCCCGGGTGGGAGCCTCTCTCGGCCTGCCTCTGGGCAAGGCTGCCTCTGCAAGGGGAGAGCCAGCCTAGAAGGAAGGAGGTGGGGCAGAAGTTGCCTTCTCTCCATAAAGACCATTGGTGGTTTTTAAGAAGAGGCCGCGGAGCCCCTTGTCTGAAATGGGGTAGGGTCCCCTGCTTGAGAAGGGGGTGGGACTAGAAGACCCCCAAGGCTCCTCCTTCCAATTCTCTTACTCCATTCTCTGTCCCCAGAGTTTGCTCTCCCCCTTCGGGCAGTGGCTGCCACCTTTGCCCTTAAGAGGAGGAGAAATCAGCTGGGGGTGGGGGCAGCTCTGTGGTGGTGGTGGGGATCCTCCCCGTTCTTGCCTGCAGCCACCAGCCTCGTCCTTCAAGCCCCTGGTCTTCCGGCCGGGCAGTTCGCCCGCCTTCATTGCCCCTCTGCCTTCCCCTCGTCCCCTGGCCTGTCTTAGGAGCAGCCCCGTAGTCCGCATCAAGGAAGAGCCCCCGAGCCCCTCGTGCAGCCCCTCCGCAGAAGAGGCCAGCCCCCTGGACGCCCCCGTCTCGCCCTCCGCCTTCATCGACTCCATCTTCCGAGAGGAGCAGCCCAGCAGCACTTCGGCCACAGCCCCTCCCGGCCACGGCACCCGAGCGCAGCCCCAGGAGAAGTGCCTCAGCGTGGCCTGCCTTGACAAGTAAGTGTGGGGCCTCGAGCCCAGGCCTGGGGGCCCCACCCCCTCTCTTGCCCACCAGCCGGCCTCCCCAGCTCCACCCGCAGGCCGGCTGTAGCCCAGGGGTGCCCAGCCTGGGCAACTGGAAGAGACTCCTGGGAGTTGAGATCCACAAGAGACCCCCCTGACCTAATGGGCCTTATGGGTGACCCAAGCAGGCCAGGAAGGACCAGGGTTCTCCTCTCTGCCCCAAAGGCCCTTCTGCCTCTGGGGGGAGGGGGGGCGGTGTTGTCTTCCCAACAGCTCCAGAGCCCGGTAGAGCCGACTCCCAGTCCCTGGTTGTAGGAGGTGGACTGGACGGGGGGTCCCTTAGGTGATGGGGGGGTTTCTGTGGCGTAAAGGGTATCGTTTCTGAGCCCCCCCTCCGGGATGTGAGGTTCAAAGCCCCCTAAAGGTGAAGGCCCAAGAAGGGGAGGGAAGCCCCCCAGGACCCTCACCCACGCAGGGAGGGCAGGCTCAGTCTGGGCTGGCATCCTCCCTCCCTCTCTCTGTCGGGAAGAGCCCCGTGGCCTGAGGGGGCTGTTGGGAGGGGGGAACCATCGCTCGGGCCCTGCAAGGGGCAGAAGTGGGCACCTTTACGGGCCCTTCGGCTGCCGCTCACTGAGCAACGGGCAAGGAAGCTCCTCCCGTGACCGATTGTGGGGCGCCCTGGCCTTGCTGTTGCGTCCGTGGCATCTCCTCCTCACCGGCAGGTTGTCTCTGCTCCGCCTCCCCCTCGGTGCCGCCTTCCCCCTCAGCAGCAGCAGCAGCAGCTCCCTGGCTGGTCAGCCCCCCCTCCGCTCTTCCCTCCCTCCCGGTGGCCCCTCCGTGGGTCTCCATCGACTCTTCTTCTTGTATCTTTCAGTGTGGGCCGTGCTCCGCAGATGTCTGAGGTCACCTGCCTTTTCCCCAGCCCTTCCTCCTCCTCCTCTTCCTCTCTGCACTGCAGACCACAGCAAGGGTCAGCATTTCCTCAGCCGTGGCTGCCCCCTCAGGAGCAGGGGGGGGATGGGGCAGGGAGCGGAGTGGGAGAAGCCATGGGGAGGGGGCCTCGGAGCCGGCAGAGCTTCATCCAGCCCCTTGCTCACCCCTCTGAGGGCAGCCCCTGAAGTTACAGCCAGGCCATCCCCCCTTTGACCGCCGTTGGGAGGGCCGAGGGGACCTGGCTGCTGGTCAGAGCAGAGTCAAGCTGTTCCTGGCCTTCGGGGAGTTGCCAACCGGCTGGCGATGACACCCTTGAGCCCAAGGAAGGGGATCTGACGTCTCCCAAGCTTAAAGGCTCTCCAGATTGGGGAGGGGGTTTCCCCGCTGGCGGTAGAGGCAAGGAGATGGAGAGGCGAAGAGGAGGGAGCGTCCAGGCCCATCCTGTGCGGTGGCCCTGCTGAAGCTGGCTGGCTGAGAAGGGCCCCCGGGGGATTAGGCAGCTCTTAGGGGTCCAGCTGGCCTCTCCTGGGGGCCTGGCTCTTCTTCGTCCCAGGCATCGTCTCTTCGCACACAGACACCCACCCCCCAGCAGAGGAGTCCAGGGGGCATCCTCCCTGGCCCTCCCAGCCTTCTCTCCCCCCCTTGCGCCTCCTTGGGGCTCTGCTGGCCCTGGGGAGGGGCTGCCACTGCGGGGCGGCTGTGCTGAGTGCCCTCCTGCACAGGGACTCAGGGACCCCGAGGCAGCACTCGTGAGACGTGCGGTTGGGTCCCCCACGCACAACCCCCATGGGGGCGGCTGGTGGCAGGAGGAGCCAGAGGGCAGCTTCCGAGGGGGAGCCGGGCTTCCTCTGTGCCCCCAGAGGATCCCGGAGCAGGAAGAAGAGGCTGGCGGCAGAGTCCGTGGAGCCCCCCGCCCGCCCCCCAACCGCCCCACCAGCTGCCCCTTTGCCTCCCCAGGAACGAGCTGAATGAGCACTTGGAGACCATCGACTCCAGCCTGGACCACCTGCAGAACATGCTGACCACCCACAGCTTCAGCGTGGACACCAGCGCCTTGCTGGACGTAAGCCCTCCTCCGGGAGCCTCGGGCGGCAGCGGGTGGGATTCGGTGGACCCTCCCCACTAACCCCTCCCCTTGGCTGCCCTTCCCCTCCTCTCCCCACAGCTCTTCAGCCCTTCCATGGGGGTGACGGACATGAATCTGCCAGATCTGGACAGCAGCCTGGCCAGTGTGAGTCTGCCTTTGCAGAGACCCCCCACCCCCTCCCTCCCTCCCTCCCTCCCTCCCCAGCAGGCCCTGATTGGAGGAGGCTGCCCCCACAGTCCTCCCTCCTTTCCCTTCAGCTCATAGGCCTGTCAGCAGAGGGTTCCCTCCCGGTGGGAGAACCAGGAGGGAGGCATGTTCCAAAGGGACCCCTCCTCTGAGCACCGAAAATGCCCGCTGCAGGAAGAACGGTGGGAGGGAGGAGGAGTGGGGAGGCTCCTGTGCTTCCCCCCCCCCCCGGATCAGGTGGCCTCTTGCTTGGGTGCCTCTGTGAGGGAGGGGCTTCTCACCCCTGGGGGGCTCTTTTGCAGATCCAGGAGCTCCTCTCCTCCCAAGAGCAGCCGAAGGCAACTGAGGGTGAAGACGCCACGGCAGACACAGGTGGGCACCGGGATCTGCATGCGGGGTCAGCCCAGAGGGGCCAACTGGAGCAGGGGGTGCATGTCCCGGGGAGACCCCAGGGGCCCCCAGAGGGGGCAGGCAGGCAGGTCTTCCCCATGGCTGGCTCAGGGATTCTGGGAGTCCATGGTGAAGTTGGCATTGTTGCCCCCCCCAAAAAACATCCAAGGGCTTCTGGGACTCTTGGGGGTGTCTGCCCCCCCCCCCGATCTGTGACACCCCCCTCTTGTTTTCTCTGCCCTGCCAGGCAAACAGTTGGTCCATTACACGGCCCAGCCCTTGTTCCTGATGGACTCCAACACGGTGGATGTGGGCAGCGCAGACGTGCCCATATTCTTTGAGCTGGGCGAAGGAGACGGCTTCCCAGAGGGGGAGGACTGCCTGGAGGACCCCGGCCTCCCCCTGCTCTCTGGGACGGAGCCCCCCAAGGACCCCGCGGTCACCTAAGGCCCAGCTCAGCCGGGAAGGCCTGCCTGCCATGGGGCCGAGCTGCTTTGGGACAAGAGGGGCGCCGCGTGGGGGCTGTTGTGGGCCCAGGGCAGGCACGGCGCTCGGAGGGACGTGACCGTGGCGGCCGGTGGACGTTCGCCTCGACTGCGTGGCCGTCGCTCTCCGGGTCTTGGAAGGCAAAGCCGCCTGTCCGAGAGACTCCGCAGCTCCTCCAGGCAGCCGGCCGAAGGATGTTGGGGGGCCCTGGGGACCCCCACGAGAAGGTTCCCCCGTCCCCCACCTTTCCCCAGTGGGGTTTATTTTATTTCCCTTGGCTTAGCAGTGAAGGGTTTGTACATTTACATTTTGATTGTTACTAGAAAAAATTGTATTTTGAATTTTTACATCAGAGAAGACGCCAGCCGCCCCCCTTCCTCTCTCTCCCCTCACCATATAAATACCTCTATATATATATACATGCTCAAATATATCTATATCTCTACGGAACGGCCGATCCTCAGGCCCACTTTTCTTGCCTCGGACGACGGCTCCACCTCCTGCTGCTGCTGGGGGGGTTCGCAAGCAGCTCCTTCCAGGGGGGAACTGGGGGGGGAGGGGGAGAGAGCGAGCCGGCCCATGGATGGGGGGGGGTGTCAGGCAGTGGCCGGCCTGGTCCCAATCCGACAGACGGCTTTTGCCATCCTTGGCCAACCATCCCCCAGAGGTCAGCCAACCAAGTGTTACTCTGGAGGGGCCTGGCCTTGTGTGGCTGGCCTCGGCCCTTCGGCCACTGCAGGCTGTCCAGAAATGGTGGGCAAGGGGCCCAGACACTGCAGCAAACCTTGTGACCCCCCCCCATGGCCCCTCCAGCCTGCCTTCAGCCCCCCCTCGAAAGGTGCATGGCTTCTGCCTCATGAAGACCCCCCTCCTCCAGCCTTCGTCCACCAGGAGCCCCGTGGGGCAGCCGATCTGAAGGGGAAAGCGGGAGGGATGTGGGTGAAGGAGGAGCCTCACCTGGGATGAGCAGCTGCTGTTTGTGGCTCTTCCTACTGGCCCCCGTGCCTTCTCCTCCCCCCCCCCAACACCCACACCCTAACCTGCCCTTGTTTTAGAGGGGCGTCCCCCCCCACCTGGTTTCACAACTCCTTTTTCCTCCCTTCTGGGCAGGATGAGTGGCCAGGACCACCATGGGGGAACCTGAAGGGAGAGGGCAGAGCGGAAGGGGCCACGGGGTGGGTGGGAATCCCACAGGCTCTGAGGGCGGATCCTGGGATCATCCTGCCCAGGGCTGTCAGGTGGGCCTGGCCAAGGTGCGAGGGGGGGGCTGGGGGGCAGCAACACGGAGAGCCAGAGCGGTTTGTACATCTTTATTGATTACAGAGGCTACAGAAGGGGGGGGGGGCTGAATGAACAGCCAGCAGGAACAACGGCAGAGACCACCACCACCACCTCTACAGGGTCAAGGGGGAACCTAGAGCACGCACACACACACACGCCTGACCAGGTGAAAGAGGCCCCTGGAGGTCCCAGCCTGTGGGGGCTCTGGGCAGACCCGGTGGGCCAAATAAGGCCAGGTCTCTCTTGCCCCCCCTCCATAAAACCCTTTGGGCTCACTTGTCAAAGACCCCCCTGGGGGTCTCCTCCTTCCATCTCAGAAGGCCTCCATTAAGGCTCTGGGCAGATTGGGCCCATCATCCCCTCCCTGGACCGTCTCTTCCGTCCCACCCCTGGGGGAGCCAGCCAGGGAGATGAGTGGGCAGCAGAGACAATGGAGCAGCCTCTGTCTGCAGACTCAGCTACCCCCCCCCAGCCCCTCTCCTCCCAGGAGGCCCCACGGGGAGAGATTCCCCAGGCAGAGGGGGGCAAGGGCGGCTGCATGGGCCCTGGGGCAGTCTTGGCCTGGGGGGGGTCACCTACTTCCGCCCCCCCCCCAGGCCCATTGTGTTGTTGCTGCTGCCAAGCGCTGAAGGGTGGAGGGCACATACATCTCTCTGCTTTAGAGCTAAAGGGGGGGGGGGGACGATGGCCCTTTTGACTTCTGGACAGCATGGCTGGCTGAGGAATTCTGGGAGTTGAAGTCCACAAGTGCCAAAGGGGCCTTCGTTCCCCACCTCAGCTCTGGAGCCAGGCCTGGCCAAATGGCCTCCTGGCCCTTCGCTGGAAGAGCATCTGCAGCCTCTGCCCAGGAGGCCTCTGCGAAGACAGGAGGGAGCCACAACCTCCGAGCAGCCATTGTCATCTTTCCAAACTTGCACACACACAATCACCCCTATTCCGGGCCTAGCTGTGGCAGGAACCAGGGAACGGCCGAGACAAAGGATCCGGGTTAGATCCCACAGGAGCAGGCAGATCGTTGCAGTCGCCCAGGGCACCTCAGGATCTTCAGGAAGGGAGGGAAGAGGAGGCAGCAGCCGTCCTCACATGCCTGTGGAGGAAGGAGAAGAGACCCTCCTTACCTGGCCCTGGAAGAAGCGGGGGGGGGGGGGCTAGGATTCCCCTTCATGGGGGGCTCAGCAAAGCTGGGTTTCCCCTCCAAAAGCCCCCCCCCCCGACCGCAGCTCTGCTTGGCTAACCTCCCCCCCCCCCCCGGTCCCAGAGCTTTCCTGCCAGTCCAAGCAGGGACCCCCTGCTCCACCCCCAAAGCGAGGGGATTCATGCTGGGCCAGCAACTCGGGCGTCCCTGGGTGTGGGGGCCCTGGCTGAAAGCCCCCCAGCGGCCACAGAGGCAACCAGGGGGACGGCTGAGGGCGCACGCACACCCCTTGCAAACTGAGGCCCTCTCCTCCCCCCCCCCCGCCGTGGGAAGACGACCACCCCACAGGATTTTCCATTTGCAACCCCCCCACCATTTGCCGCCTGCTCTTTCCAGGGGGTGAGCGGGGACAGAGCCCTCCAGGGACACTTATCTGGGGGTGTCAGGGCCTCTTCCGAATCGACCTCATGGTCCAGGCCTGGAGGGGAAAGAGCGGCAGGCGAGCACAGGACCCCTCGGGCCCTTCCCCCACCCACCCTGCTCCACAGCCCGGGGGGGGGGCTTGAGAGAGCATCCGAAGGAGGACGCTGCCCCCTCCTCTCCAGGGAGGACTTACTTTCCTGGGACTCCTGGGAGTGGGACGGCTCCTCCATGGCTGGGCCTGTGGGAACAAAGACCCCGTCTCTCCGTGGCCGAAGGAGGCTGGATGGCTCCCAGTTGGTAGCTTTGCCGGCCAAGAAGAGCTGCTGGTCCCTTCTGGGAAGCTACCGCTTGAGATGCCCCTCTGGCCAGGCAGCCACAGGACGCCCTGGGCAGCCTCCTCCGGCCCAACCACGGCTTCCCTCCCAGGGCCAGTCCCCCTGCCCTGCCACAGCCCACCCACCGCTGGGTGCGTCTCCAGGGAGGGGGTCCAGGCTGAAGGAGCCGAGGTTGGAGGCGTCACTGTGCAGCAGCTCCCCATTCATCTCCTCCGTGTGGGATCGATCGTCCTGCGCAAAGCTCACAGGGGCCCCACCTGCCAGAGAAAGGGGGGGGCAGGAAGGCTGGGCTGGGCGCTACTTCCAGGGCAGGCGCCGGCCAAAGCGGCTGGCCTGCAAAGCCCCAGAATGGGGGCCAAGAGGGCCCAGACTGCCCTGCGGCCTACCTGTCGTTTGCTCCACAGGGCCTGCAGTCTCACCTGTGGGGAGGAAGGCCGAAGGATGAGAGGAAGCTGGGAGGAGGGTGCAGACTTGCTCCTACCCCCCCCCCCCAAATTCAGCCTTTGGTTGAACAGGGACCTTGAAACGCCTGGCGTGTCAGGACTGATGGAAAGGATGGGAAGGGCTCCCGTGTGGCTGCTGGGGGGCTGAAGACCCCTTTGTAGATCCCCCATGGAGAGTTTCCTCCCCCTCCCCTCTTGACCGCTTTGGCCCCAAGGGGACCCTCCTTTCTCTTACTTTCGCCAGAGGCCTCCGATTTGCCAGCCACCAGGGGCTCAGAATTTGCCAGGGGCTCTGAAAAGGGGGGGGAGAAAAAGGACATTTCCCCCATAACTCTTGCAGGGGCTTCTCCCCTCCCCCCCAGCCTCCTCCCCCCCCCCCCAGCATCAGGGATTCTGAAGAAGTGGAGGCAGCCTGGGAACCCATCAGCTGCCAGGCCTGGGGGGGGGCTGGGAGGGGGGCTCCAGGTTTCAGGCAGCGAGGGCCCCCAACATCATACCTGGGGTCTGGCTGCTGGCTGGGGAGGTGGGCTCTGGGGAGCTGAGCGGCTCTGCAAAAAGAGGGAGGGAGGCGGGTGGAAGAAAGGCCTGGAAGGGGGAAGGGGGGCTCGGGAGTCCCATGTGGGGGGAGAACGGAGTGGGGGGAACCTCTCTGCCTCCTGGAAGGGGGGGGGGCTACACAGCTAAGCTAGAACCCATCGAGGACGACGCCCCGAGGGGCGCTCAGAGGCCCCTGCAGACGGAGCGGACCCCCAGGCCGGTGCCCCGTAGGGGACAGTCCCCGGCGCCCAAGGGAGAGCTGAGGCTCAGGGCGAAGGTTCGGGGAGGCCGCCGGGGACTTCCAGGCAGGGATGGCCGCATCTCACCGTCGGCGGCCACCAAAGCCAGGAGCAGAAGCGCGGCTGCCGCCAGGGCCACGAACCTGCAGCGGAGGCAGAAGGGCCGCCAGTCAAGGCGGGCGAGCGGAAGGAGCGCCGGTGGGCAGCACAGCCGCCCGGCCTTCCTACCGGGCACAGGGCGAGACCAGCGGCTCGGGTGCCCCCTGTAGGCACCGCTGGAAGCCGCCCCGAGGACCCCGGGATGACGGGGAGTCCCGCAGCCCTGGCCCGCTCTCCGGGAGAGCTCCGGGGGCTTTGCGACGCTGCCTCTGCCGGCCCCTCCGCCGCCCCAGGCGCCGCCTCCCCCCGAGCGCCCACCTGTGCTGCGCCCGCATGCTGCCCCTGGGCAGAGAGGCCGTCGGAGAGGCTTATATGGGGCTCGGGGGCCAGGGAGGAGCCAGGCCGGGCGGGGAGCAGCCAATCCCTGGCTGGCAGAAAGGGGGAAGCCGGCAGGCCGTCGCGACCCTCCCCCAAGCACGGGCCAGTCGGGCGTCCAGACGGCCTTTTCCCCAGCGTGGCCCCGCTGCCCCCCTCCGCCCTCGCGGTGAGTCCGGGCGAGGATGGCAAAAAAGAGCCGTCGCTGCGAACTCCGGGTGGCCCCCCGTTAGCCGGAGGGTCCCTTGCGGCGCACCAGGCCCCCTCCTCTGCAGCCCCCCGTTGTTCGGCGTCTTGCATTCGGAAGCCGCCTTTGCCCCCCGGCCGCCTCCTCAAACCAGAGTTAGGAAATCGGGGGATTCTCGTGCTGGGCGGTGCCCCTCCCCCGAAAGTCGGCCGGGAGGACAAAGCGCCCTTTGTGTCGCTCCGGTTCTCAGGCCACTTCTGGCGGGGGGGGCGGGGGGCTTGAGAGGTTGCCTCGCCTATCCCGCCCGCCCACCTGCCTGCGCGTCTCGGCTCAGAATCGGGTCCGCGCAGGGAAGGAAGGGGCGGGGAGGGGGGCGCTGGGCATCCTTTCTGGCCCTGGACGGGGGGGGGGAGCCCTGGCCCCGCTGGGCACCCAGGTCTTCCTTCGGGGCCGCTCTTGCTCATCAGCCCAGTCAACCCCCCCCCCCCCGCTCCGTTTTTCGCCCTGGTCTCGTAGGCAGCCCAGCCCCGGTTGGTTGGTTCCTGCTCTGAGCCGAGGGGAGACCAGCCGTCTCAGCCGGGTAACTCGGCCTCATTTCCCGACGGAAGGCCGGGCGGTGCTGGTGCTGTTTGGACCCCTCCAGGAGGCCCACGGGGAGAGCGATCGGTGCCCCCTCTGGCTCTGCTCGCGGTCAGCTGCCGCGGGAGGGGAGCCGCGTCTCCCCAGGACCCTTGGGGGGGGGCGAGGGGCGCTGGGCGGCGAGCAGGTCCGGCACGGGGTGCTCTCCCTTGGGCGTCCAGCGAGGCCCCCTTCGTGCCAACGCCGCCCAGCAGCAGCGCTGCGGCAGCCGACGGACGAGGCGCCCCCCGTGGGCGGCAGGAGGCCGAGGTCAGCGAGGCGGGACATCCCCCCCCCCCGCTGGCCGGGAGAACAAGGAGGCCTTTGCCAAGCTCAATGGGCCTTTGTCTGACTTGAAAGGGTCCCTCGGGGCGGGCGGGACTCACCTGCCCGAGTCCGCCCCCGTAATGAGGGGCCAGGTAGGCACCTGGCCGCCTCCCCGAGCCCGCGAGCTGCCTGCCGGCCTGGATGCGAGGGCGGCGCCCGACAAGCGGAGGGGGGGGGGGTCCCAGTCGTCGCTTGGCGCGGGAGGGTTGGGGGGGCGACTGGTGGCCCAGGGGGCGAGGGAGTTGATTGTGTGGCGTGACGCGAGGGGCGGCTTCCCTCCCGGCTCTGCTCTCTTGGCCTGGCAGTCCCTCCCCCAGAGCGGAGCTCTGCCCCACAAGCGGCAGGGGAGCCCACAGGTGGGGGGGGGGCTCGGAGGGCACCAGGGTGGGGGAGACGTCTCGCCCCCCTGCACACCGCGAAGCTGCCTTGCCCCTTCCCCCCCAAAGTGCCTGCTGGGCTCCCGGGACTGCCAGGTGGCCAACTGACCCTGTAGGGACGGACGGCAGACGAAGGGTCAGCTGGAGGGGAGGGGAGGGGGAGCAGGAGGTGGGTGGGGTCCCCGCTTCCCTTTTCCTTCCGAGGATTTCTTCGGCCTGGGCAGGTGACCCCCTTGCCTGAGATGGGCCGGTGGTGCCCCCTCCCCAGTCCTCCCCCAGCCTCCGCAAGGCCGGACCAGCTCTGGGTTCTTTGACGGGCCCTACTGCCCTCTGGTGGCTCTGGGCAGCACTGCAGCACGAGGCCCTTGGTTCTGCCCCCACCTACTTGCTCAAGGCTGCCCCCCCCCCTCTTTGGAAAGCCAGTGGGGCTGGGGGGCAGCATCACTCCCTGGGTGGGAAGTTTTCTCCTGTGCGGCTGGGAGCCCCCAGCCTGCCCTGCAAAGGTGGGGGTCTACCTGTGCTGAGTCACAGTGAAATTTGCCCTGGCTACTGAATGTTGGGCAGAGGACAGATGACCTTTGACCTGGGGGGAGGATCCTTGGTAGCCACCTCAGAGAAGGGGCTCAGCTGCCTTCTGGGAGGGTTTCTGGCTCTCCCAGCCTGGCGTGGAGCCCCCAGACTCCTCAATGAAGACTTTGCTCATTCTGACTGCTGACTCACAAAGATGGGATTGTAAAATTGATCCCTCCCCCCTTTGCTCCCGTGAAAGAAAGCAGAGAACAGCCGGACACCTTAAAAAAGAGCTGCCAACCTTATAGAATTTGTGGCAAAAGAAACTGGAGCTTAAATGCCACCGAGGGGATCAGCTGGATATAGAAAAGGGAGAGCAATAAAGAGAAGACCTGGCTGTGTGGCCAGTCCACCCCCCACCGAGGCTGACCTGAAACACCATCTCCGGGGGGGGGGGGCGCATAGGATCAAAATCACGCGGAGTCTTCGTACCGCTTTATAAAGGCTTGGAAAGGCCCCGCCTGCAATGCTGCATCCAGTTTTGGTCACCACATTACAAAAGAAAAATATGTTGAGACTTGAAAATGTGCAGAGAAGAGCAACTGGGATGTTCAAAGACTAAAACCTATAAAGAACAGGATTGGGGTATGGCAGCCACTGGAAGGTCCAGGGAAAGGAAGGACTACTAGGGGCAACATGGCAGCCGTCTTCCAATCTCTCACGGGTTGCCCCAGAGAAAGGGGGTGGCGGTTTCAACCTAATTTCCAAGGCAAGAAGCAGCGGGGGAAGGGGGGCCTCTTGGCAGCGTCCATGGCAGGGCCGGTGGCAGCAGCCCCAGTGGCGGTGGGGCCCTCCTGGGTGCCGTTAGCTGGGGCAGCTGGAGCTGCAGGGGTCTCCCGAGCGGAAGAAGCCGTAGACGCTGACCAGGGGGAATATAATGAGAGCCCCCACCATGGAGCCCAGCTGGACCACGGCCCCACACCAGACCAGGGCGCTGCGCCCTTCATCACGCAGAATCTTCCCAACCATCAGCTTGACGTAAGAGAAGAGGCCGGTGAAGAGGACCCAACAGAGGACCTGGAGGAAAAGGGAGGGAAGCAGTCGAGCTTCAGGGGTCTCCCTGCTACCACAGCCTGCCCCACCCAGAGGGTCACAAGGGGCCCTGCTCCCCAGCTGAGGGATGCTGGGGCTGCCCTAGGTAGGGTGGAGCCTTGGGGGATGTTGGACGTCTCCCTTCCTACTTACGATGAGGAGGACACCGAGGGACGAATGCAGCAGGGGGGGGCAGGGGCTGAGGGTCGCCATGCTGATGATGTAACAGGCCAGGAGGGACCCCGCCCCAGACAGGAGAGCCAGCAGCCTCAGAGACCTGGAGGGGGGAAGAGGGGGCAGAGCGGGCAGAGGGTGACTCTCACAACTGCAAAGACACCTGCCTGCCAGGTGCAGCCTGGGAAACCCAGCTCCTGCTCCCAGTCGAGAGCCCCCTGTGCTCGGAGAGCCATTGGGATGGGGGGGGGCATGTCTGATCAGGGCAGAAAGGCCTGGGATCATCTGGGGGAGGGAGTTGTCCCCCCCAGTGCAAAATGAAAGAAGACCATCATTATTCAGATCTACATTTCCCTCTAGGCGCAGAAGCCAGGCTCTCTGGGAGGAGGGGGGTCTTCCATCTACTTCACCCTTTATTGTAAGCCGCCCTGAGTCCCCTCAGGGAAAAGGGCGGCCTATAAATGTTTAATAAAACTAAACTAAAACTAAAAACTCTCCTCTGCACGGCTGCCCACCTGGGCCTGCTCTGCTGAGGCCACCTTCCTGTCAGCTTCTGCTTTGCTGCTGCTTCAGCTGCCATGAAACGGGAAGGGGGGGGGCGTGTATGTGGGAGGGTTTTACTTGGTGTGCTGGAGGACTGCTGGAGGAATGTTCTAGGATGTACCAGTCGTTGGGATTGCGCATGCGTACGTGTTTCCCGCCTGCATCAACGGCCTTCACATTCCATCTTGGCCTGTCTTTTTGAAGTTATCTCACACCTGACAATTGAAGGACTTATGATTGGACTGGAGCTTTGATCCTAAGGGGGGGGAACGGGCTTTGCTATATATCAATTGCTTTCGCGCCATATTATTCAGATTTTGCTTCACTGCTGCTTGCTTACCATTTATAATTGGTAAAAGTACTTTGGATTTCCAACCCATGGAGTCTATTGGTCTTCTTTCCTAGTTATGGAATGGAGTGGGGCGTGACAAGAAGCAAAATCTGAAAATATCCCTTTCCAGGAGATTTTACGTCTACCGAGAAGGGAAATAATGTCTTCTCCGACCAGAGAGGAGGAAGGCGCCGTTGGAGGGACGGATTCCAGTGAACTGGGACCTCCCGACCTTTCTTTACACCAGCCCAGCCCGTCTGACCGGCCGTTGCACGAAGATTTATTTCAACTGCAAATTTCCAGTCAGCCTGAACCTTCCCCCCTACCCCGTTGGTCAACTTCAGTGGGGCAAAGAGAAATAGAGACAAGCTGGAATGCTGGACTCACCCAAAAACCTCCTCAACAGACTTCGCTGGAGCCAGGGGCCGTGAGGAAACCTCAGGCGGGTGAGTTTCATGAATATTGGAGCCAAAGGGGCGATGAAGGGGAATGGAGAAGTTATCAGCACCAGGGCCCTGGGAGACAACCCCCCCGGAGTGAACTACCTGATTATTGGGGTCAAACATTTTTGGAAGAGAGAAGGGGAGAGGAGGACAGAGACTGGAGAAATTGGCAACGTTACCCACGCCAGGATTCTCCCCCACCCCCCCCTCGGCCCGCATCACCCCCTGCGGCTAGAGGCTTTGCTGACCAAAGGGGACCTCCACCCCAGGCTCCCCCCCGAAGACATCGTATGGCTAAAATCCCTCCTTTGCCTGTGCGTTTTAATGGGGCTTCGGCTAGCCTCGCCTCCTTCCTCATGCAGGTTTTTAATTACATGGAGATATGGCCGGGACTTTGAATCTGACATTTTAAGGGTCAGGATGGTCCTGTTATCTTTGGATGGTGAGGCGGCGGCGTGGTCGACTGCTTTGCATATGTCGGGTTCTCCCCTCTTGGGGAATTTCAACCGTTTTATGGCAGCTTTCCGTCGACGTTTTGATGACCCGTTGACCGAGAAGCGAAACAAATTGAAGTTTTTAACTTTTGACCAAGACGACAGGCCTGTCGCCGAATACATCCAGGAATTTCAGTGTCTGTCTCAGTACATGAGAGGCTGGGGGGAGGATGCGATGCTGGACAGATTTGCCGAAGGCTTAAACCCTGAAATTTATCAACAATGTGTTAATCGTAACCTGCCGAGGCGCTTAATCACTTGGTTCGAGCATGCGGCTGACGCTGAGCTTGACTTGATTCGTTTGCGATATGCCACTGAAGAAAAAAGGAAGCGGAAAGAAAGGGCTGCCAAGGCCCTCCCCCCTCCTGCTACTCAAGTGCTTTCCAAACGCCGAGGCGACGCGAGAGAGCCCCCTTCTGGCCCCTCCAGACCTTTAACATGTTTTCGCTGTGGCAAGCTTGGGCACACCGCCCCCCTCTGTAGGGCGAAAACACCTCTCTCTGCCCAACCCCCTCCCAGACGTGAGGAGAAATCTGCAAGAGGCTCTGAGAGGAAGAAGAAGGAAACGGCTTTCGCTGGAGAAACCAACCCTCCTCCTCTGGCCCAACCGTTGAAGGATGACGCGGATGCTAACTCCTCTTCTTCTGATGACTCAGATGACGACGCTTCCCCTCGCTGGGTGAGTTCAAACAAGGGGCCCCTTCTGCTCCCTATTGTATTAAGAGTTCCTCCTGAGGGACCACCTGCCACCCTCCTAGCATTACTGGATTCCGGCTGTTCCCGGTCCATGATCAATCCGGCCATGGTTGAGAAATTAGGCCTCAAATTGCGCACTTTGAAAACCCCTATTGTTTTTTGCCAGATAGACGGATCGATTGCAGGGGGGGGGCCCGCCCATTTTTTTACTGAGCCTTTGGAAATGACAATGGGTACCCACACTGAATTAATCTCCTTTGTGGTCGCGCCTGGCATGGACAGACCACTTATTTTGGGCATCCCATGGCTCCGGAAATGGAACCCCCACATAAACTGGCGGACAGGCCGCTTGCGTATTCGCTCCAAAGTGCCTCCTGTGGGGGAGGGCTCTCCAACCCAGCCTAACGTCACTGACGTTCCTGAGATGGCCGCTAGGGGGCAGGAGAGGATAGCAGGAGAGGAGAAAATTCCGAAAGAATATTTGGATCTTAAAGAAGTGTTCAGCGAGCAATCTTCGGACATTTTACCCCCCCACAGGCCCACTGATTGTTCCATTGACATTTTGCCCGGGGTCAAACTCCCCAAACCCCGCATTTACTCCATGTCGCCCAGAGAAATGGAGGAGATGCGTTCTTTCATTGACAAAAATTTGAAACGTGGTTTCATTGAACCGGCACGACCCAAGGTGGCGGCACCTGTGTTATTTCGTGAGAAGAAAGATGGGTCTCTTCGTTTATGTTGTGACTTTAGAAACCTTAACGCCATCTGTTCTCACAACCTCTACCCACTACCCTTGATGAAGGACTTATTGGCACGATTGGGGAAGGGACGCATCTTCACAAAATTGGACCTGCGAGAAGCTTACTATAGAGTACGCATCAAGGAAGGGGACGAATGGAAGACCGCGTTCAACTGCCCCCTTGGTTGTTTCCAGTTCCGGGTTATGCCTTTTGGCCTTCAGGGGGCTCCTGCTGTATTCATGCAATTTATTAATGAGATCCTACACGACCACCTCTATAAGGGCGTTATCGTATATCTGGACGATATCCTCATTTATACCCGCACTTACGACCACCACGTCAATCTGGTGCGCACTGTTTTGAAGAAACTCCGTGCTGCCAACCTGTATGCCAAGTTGTCTAAGTGTGAGTTTCACCAAACTACTATTGACTATCTGGGCTACCGTATCTCCCCTGATGGCGTTGAGATGGACCCTGAAAAAGTGAAGGCCGTCACTGAATGGGACGCTCCCAAAACTCGTAAACAGTTGCAAAAGTTTTTGGGTTTCGCTAATTTCTACCGTCAATTTATTCCCTCTTTTGCCGACATTGCTCTACCCATTACTAATCTGCTCAAAACAAAAGGCGACCCGAGACCAAAACCCAGTAAGCCTTTGGACTGGACCATGGAATGCCAGGCGGCGTTCGAAAAGCTTAAACGCCTTTTTGCAGCTGAACCAGTTCTTAAACATCCTGATCTCGACCAGCCGTTCGTTGTCCAGGCGGATGCCAGTGATGTCGCCGTTGGGGCCGTTCTCCTACAAGCCAATGACCAAGGTAACTTGCAACCTTGCGCGTACACCTCACGTAAACTCACTGACACGGAACGGCGCTGGGCGGTTTGGGAGAAAGAGGCTTTTGCAGTCCGTTGGGCCCTCGCTACTTGGCGCCACTTCCTGGAAGGCTCTAAGCACCCATTTGAAGTGTGGACTGACCACAAGAACTTGGAAGCGTTACGCACACCGCGCCGTCTCTCCCCAAAGCAGATGCGTTGGGCCCAATATTTTAACCGTTTCAATTTCACTCTAAAGTATATCCCGGGGGGAAAGAACTTCATGGCTGATGCTTTGTCCCGGTTACCTCAGTATAATTGTTCCAAACTGAGTATCGTCCAACCGCTCTTGGCAGCTCCGGTACTCACACGTCAACAGACCAAGGCTCAAAAGGACGTACCTCACGATCTGCTTTCTGACCTCAAAGCAGCTCTTCCTCAAGACGACTGGTTCCTGAACCATCGGGACGAGTGCACCATGAGGGAAGATCTACCGTGGATTGGTGCTAAATTATACATCCCCGCTTCCCTACGTCTTGTGGTCCTTCGTCGCGCCCATGACTCCAGGATGGCGGGTCATTTTGGATTCGTCAAAACTTTGCACCTCGTGAAGAGACAATTCTGGTGGCCCTCTTTAAAAAAGGACATTGAACTTTATGTTTCCAGTTGCCCGGTTTGCGCTACCGCCAAAAAGCCACCAGGGAAACCACACGGCCTTCTGCAGTCTGTCGCTCGCCCGGTTGCCCCGTGGAAGGAGATTTCTATGGACTTTATTGTGGAGCTTCCCGAAAGCCAAGGGCACACCGTCATCTGGGTGGTTACTGACTTGTTCTCCAAGCAAGTTCACTTCGTGCCTTGCCACAAGATTCCTTCCGCCAAGGCGTTGGCTAAATTATTCCTATTTCACATATACCGCTTGCATGGGGTCCCCGACCGTATTATCTCCGATCGTGGAGTCCAATTCACATCTAAATTTTGGAAGGAGTTCCTCACGCGCATTGGCTCCGCCCAGGGCCTTAGCTCCGCCTACCATCCTCAGACTAATGGCGGCTGTGAACGTACTAATTCCGTTCTTGAACAATATTTACGTTGTTTCATCAATTATCAACAGGACGATTGGGTGGACTTGTTGCCGCATGCTGAAGTGGCCTATAACAATTCGGTTCACTCCAGCACGGGTTTCACCCCTTTCCGGGTGGTTTACGGCCAGGATTTTGTTGCTATCCCCGAACTGCCTACGGCCCAGCCTCAGGTTCCTTCCGTTGCTGACTGGAGTGAACGTCTCAGTCGCCTTTGGCCCCTCACTCTTTCCACCTTGGACGCTGCCCATAAGGCTCATAAGAAGCAGGCTGATAAGAAACGCTCTCAGCCTTATGAGTACCACGTTGGGGATTTAGTATATTTGTCCACAAAATTCTTGCATACTACGCAGAAGTCTAAGAAATTGGGTCCCAAGTATGTTGGCCCTTTCCCAATTGTGAAAGTTATCAATCCTGTGTCTGTACGTTTGCAATTGCCCAAACATCTCAACCGGGTCCATCCGGTGTTCCATATCAACCTCATCAAACCAGTTCGGGTCTCCGACCTCCGGCCCGCAGATGCCCCTCCACCTGCTCCGTTACTTATTGATGGCGACCGTCATTTTGAAGTCCGGGACATTCTGGACTCCCGTCGCCACCGTAATCGCATCCAATACCTTGTGGCTTGGAAACATTTTCCCCCCTCCCACACGGAATGGGTTGATAAGTCCCACGTTCGTGCCCCCCGCTTACTGCGAAAATTTTATGCTTCGTATCCCGACAAGCCTTGACTTTTCTCCTTTCCCTCTCTTGCTTGTTTATTGTTTGTCTGTCTTGTTTGTTTGTTTTTTTTTCCTTCCAGGCCTGACAGCCTTTTTTCCGGGGGACGGCCGGATGTCAGCTTCTGCTTTGCTGCTGCTTCAGCTGCCATGAAACGGGAAGGGGGGGGGCGTGTATGTGGGAGGGTTTTACTTGGTGTGCTGGAGGACTGCTGGAGGAATGTTCTAGGATGTACCAGTCGTTGGGATTGCGCATGCGTACGTGTTTCCCGCCTGCATCAACGGCCTTCACATTCCATCTTGGCCTGTCTTTTTGAAGTTATCTCACACCTGACAATTGAAGGACTTATGATTGGACTGGAGCTTTGATCCTAAGGGGGGGGAACGGGCTTTGCTATATATCAATTGCTTTCGCGCCATATTATTCAGATTTTGCTTCACTGCTGCTTGCTTACCATTTATAATTGGTAAAAGTACTTTGGATTTCCAACCCATGGAGTCTATTGGTCTTCTTTCCTAGTTATGGAATGGAGTGGGGCGTGACACTTCCTCTTCCAGGAGAAAACACGCCCACATGTCTGGGGAGGGTCCCATTGACCTGGGGGGCCCAGAGGGGGCTCCTTTTTCAGGGTCTGGGGGAGGCCGGCCAGGACGCCACTCAAAAGGGGGAACTGCGTTGTTAGGATCCCCTTTCCTCAAACCAGGACATCCCCCCAACACTGGCAGATTCTCTGGCCACAACGGTGGGCTGCCCACCCTGAGTTGCACAGCTGCCTTGAAGGTGCAGCGTTGGCATCTGGGCACCCGAGGATCTGGGCAGGGTCTGCCTTAACAAGGGTCTGGAGAGTCAGTGGTGAGGGGCGCCCAGCACAGCTCTGTAGGAGGCCAGTGAACTGGGAGTTTTGGGGCACCCCTCTGTCTTCACTGTTGCAGGGAGACCCTCCAGCCAAGAACCCCCCATTGAAATGCCCCCCATGCCAGTTCTCAGGGGCCTGCTGGGTTGCCCCGGTGTGCCACAGTCCCCCGGGGTCTCTCTAGTGGGGCTCCCCTCCCCCCCGGCTCACCTGCTGACCAGGAACATCCCGAGGAAGCAGGCCAGCGGGTTGGCCAGGCTGCCCAAGGCGGCCGAGAGGTGGTAGGCGGGGCGGCCGTAGGGCAGGCAGGAGTAGGACTGCAGCGGGGGGAGGAGGCCATTGGTCAGCGCGTTGGCCCAGGCCATCAGCCCAAAGACGCAGGCCTTCTGGGCACGGGAGGAAGCCGCCCCACAGCCGGAGTCGGGGGCCCTGAGCATGGGATGTCCCGCCACCGCGGCGGCTGCGTCATCCGGGTTCCCTTGCCGGGCACGGTACCTCTTTGCCAGCCCAGGCAGGTGGTTGAGGACGAGGAAGGCTGCCAGGCTCAAGGCCATCATGGTGCTCAGCAAGAGGAAGAAGGTGCGGATGGAGAAACGGGCGTCCTGGTACTCGGCCAGCAGCTCCGTGGTGCCGTTGCCCACCAGGCTGGCGTTGACGCAGTGAGCCGCGCTGGCCCCCTGCCCCAGCGCCACCAGCCCCGGGAGGAGCCCGCTCAGCCCCTCGCCCACGAAGTAGCTGGTCAGGTGCCGAGAGGGCAGCCGGCGCATGTAGGGCAGGAAGGTGACGGAGGAGGTGCAGTCCACCAGGGCCAGGAAGAAGAGCAGCACCAGCAGCGCCAGGCTGTAGCGGGAGGCGCCCAGCGGCCGCGTCTCCTGCCAGAAGAAGGCCAGCAGGAGGCAGGCCAGGCAGCCCAGGGCCAGCAGCCCGTAGATGACGCCCACCTCGTCCGCCCGGAGGAAGCGGTGCGCCAGGGTGAAGGCCAGGGGCCCCAGGTTGGCCAGCTGGATGATGACGGTCAGGTAGGTGGGCAGGAGCCAGCCCTCGGGCACGCGGGGCACAATCAGCGGCAGCTCCACCCAGACCCCGTTGATGGCCACCCAGGAGCCGGTGCCCAGCAGGCAGACCAGCAGGTGGACCAAGAGGCCCATGCTCCTGAGCCGGCTCTGCTCAGACGGTTGCAGCTTCTGGGACAATAAGTTGCGATGGCCAGATCCAGTTGTGCCAAGAGGGAGGGGTGTCGCCTCCCTCCCCCCCCTCCTCCTCCTTCAGAGGCTGCTGCTCCCGTGTTTTATTTCACTGCAGGAAACAGAGGGAGAGTCGAAGGGGGGAGAGACTGAATGAATAAAACACAGTTCAGCCCCATGGAAGTCAGAGAAAACGGTCCCTGGGCTCTCTCTCTCTCTCTCTCTCTCTCTCTTTTTTTTTAATGCAGGTAATCCTCTACTTACAACCACAACTGAGCCCGAAAGTCTGGTTGTTAAGTGAATTTTGCCCCATTGTATGACCTTTCTTGCCACCGCTGTTAAGTGAATCTGGGCTCCCCGGGGAGTTTGCTTGTCAGGAGTGCTCAAAAGGGAATCACGTGACCCAGGGACACCGGAACTGTCATAAATACGAATCAGTGGCCAAATTCTGATCCTGTGATGTGACCTTGGGGAGGCTGTAGGGGGTTAGAAGTGTAGCAGGGCCACTTTTCCCAGTGACGACGTAACTTTGGGTGACGTCGCTTGCTTGCTATCGGCTGCCATAGTAACGGGGAGGGAGGAGGGGGTCCATGGTATTTGGGAGGAGAATAAACGGATGAAGAGCCCCCCTTTGCCCCTGCAAGGCTCCCTCTCCGGCAAAGCTCCCCCCTCGCCCGTCTCTGGGCTGGGTGGGAGGGCGCCTCCCCCGCTCGCAATTCTGCACAGGCTTCCCCAGGGAGGGGAGGGGGGTAGCTGCGCGACACGTCTAAAGTAGGGCTGTCCAATCTTGGCCCCTTCAAAACGCCTGGAGCCCAACTCCCAGAATTCCCCAGCCCTTGAGGTGGCCAAGGCTGGAGATCCCTGGCCTCAGGCTTTTCAGGCTCCCTGGGGGTCCTGGGAGTGGAAGTCCAGGCGTCTTTCCTTTGCAAAGCTCCCCTCTGCTCTTCTTGGCTCTCAGACTACAGGTTCCTCTCTTTCCCGAAATAGCCCAAAGTCCACCTTCCACCTGCTGGCCCTCCTGGCTCTTCCTGTTGGAGGGCAGGCGGAGGCAGAAGAGCTCTTGCCCTGGGTCACACGCACACGCACACACACACACTCCCTCCCTCCCTCCGCTAGTCAGCTCAACCTCTGTTTAATTGCCAGGAAGAGAGGCGCCTGCATTCAGCTGACCGGCAGGGTGGGAGCCCTTGTGCCCTGAAGCATCAAGCGAGGCCGTCCCTCCCTTCCCAGCCCCAGTGGAGCCTCTTTCCGGACAAAACCAATGGCCCAGAAAGAGAGAGAGATTCTGGGCCACGGAGGTTAGAGAAGAGAATGACAGAGCTGGGAGGGACCCTGGAGGTCTTCTAGTCCAACCCTCTGCCCATGGCAGGAGACCGTCTTATGCCATTGCAGACAAATGGCGCTCCAGTCTCCTCTGAAAAGCTTCCAGTGTTGGGCACCCACAGCACTTTCTGGTGGCAAGCGGTTCCACTGATTAATTGTTCTCACTGTCAGGAAATCCCTCTTCTTTCTCTCCTCTTCCTCCTCTTAGCTTTGTCTCCTCCTCTTGACAGGCTCCCAGGTCAGTTTGGGCCCAGTTCCGGACCCCTGTGAGCAAATGCCACCCATCGAATGGGAGGGGAGCGATCCTATCCCTTTCATAAATGGGTTTGACCCTCTTTCCCCCGGCTCTGCGCCAGTCGTCTCGTCTTGGAGGCGGCAGCCAATAACCACGGCTTCTCCCCATCCTTCCAGGGTTCACGATGGCCGAGGGGTGGGGGGGAGAGGGGGCTGGGGGGGAGGGTATCCATTCACGGAACCCACAACCAGGAATCTCCGGATTGCCTCCAGATCTGCTCTACTGGAAGCCACCGAACCCTGCAAGAGGCCCCAGGAACCTCTCACCAGATTTGAACCGTCTTTTCCAATTAACTATTAACTATCTTAATAGTGGCTGTTCCAGTTGTTTTCTTCCTCCTCCTCCTCCTCCTCCTCCTCCTCGCTGAGTGGTCAGAGGAAGGAATAGGCAAAGTTCCTTCTTTCCGACTTGCAGGATCCGTTCATGGAGCCTGGCGGTGAAGTGGGATTCATTCCTCTGCTCGTCTTTCCTGCTGGGGAGTCTGACCGGTGGGGAGCAGAGGCCAAAGGCCAAAAGAAAGGGATGCTATTTATATGTGTCCTATGGCTGGGGGGGGGGGATGCTGTGGCTCAGCAGTTAAAGACACGGAGCTGCCAGACTGGGTTCGTGCAACGGGCTGAGCTCCCATCCTGGCCACAGTTCCTGCCCATCTAACCGTTCGAGAGTCTGCCAATGTGAGTAGATCAATAGGTACCACTTTGGTGGGAAAGGGACAGGGTTCCGTGCGCCTCGGTGTATAATTATGCCCACCACATGACCACGGAAATGTCTTTGGACAGTGGGGACATTGGAGATGAGACCTGGAGATGAGCAGCGCTCCCAGAGTCAGCACGGCCGAAGCGGGGAAACCTTTCTGTGGGTTCCCTGAGCTCCCAGATGGAAGCCTCAAGGGAGGCAAACCCACCCCCTTTATTTCTCCCCCAAATTCTCCCTCCAACCCCTCCCCAGACCCCAAAGGAGCAGCAGAAGCCCCCTGCCCAGAAGGGCCGAGGCAGTCGGGAAGCAGAAGCCCCCATGGAGGCTCGGCCGAAGCCAAGTCGCTTTCCTTTGGGGCAGGAAACACGGCCACTGCTGCTCCCTCCCCCGGGGGGAACGGAGACAAAGGGCATTCGCACCTTCAGCAACCCCCAGCCCCTCCCCGGCTGCCTCTTACCAGACGGAGGGGGGCCCCAGGGGCTGCCCTGAGCAGCGGCTGTGCAGGGGGAGCCGTCCGCCTGCCTTCCCTTCCTGTCCGGAGATCTGCTGCCCTGTCTTCGCAGACGCCACCCAGAAGGGGTGTGTGCAGGAGGGCAGCCCTGGCCTTTTGCTCTGGCTTGGCACGGCTGAGCCCCACGTTCCCCTCCCTCTCACTCTCCGGGCAAGAGAGACGGTGGCTCCCCTTGGAGCCCAACCCTCCGCCCCCCACTCCCACCCCCAGCTTTTAAGCCCAGTTATTTTGTGTTTCCTGCCTTGGGCAAGAAGTCAGCCTTATTTCCTTTTCAAGCAGCTAGTCCTCAACTTACAACTACAATTGAGCCCAACATTCCTGCTCTTAAGTGCAGGAATGCTTTTACGACCTTTCTTGCCACAACTGTTAAGTGAATCACTGCAATTAATTAGTAACCCAGTCATTAAGTGAATCCGGCTTCTCCTATTGCTTGTGAAAAGGTCTCAAAAGGGGATCATGTGACCTTGAGGTAGAGCAACGGTCATAAGTACGAGTCAGTTGCCAAGCATCTGAATTTTGGACACCTGATCAGGAGATGCTGCAAAGGTCATTGTGAAAATATGGTCCTGACTCCCTTTTTTCTTATCGGGTGTAAACTGTTGTAAGTGGAGGACTGATTTGGAAGGGGCTCTGAACTCCCCCTGGCTCTCTGGGGAGGGGGGTCAAAGGGCCCTCTCAGAAGGAGAGGCGGCTTGCAAGGGGGCAGGAGGGGGGGGGTGGAGCTGGGGACAGGTGAGGCTGCTGCTGTGGGGGCTCCCCTTGCCCCTCCCCCCAATGCAGCCAAGGTCCAGGCGGTGAGCAGAGCCGCCTAAAGGGATCTCAGGGCTGAAACGTCCTGCTGGAGGACCTCGAAGGGGCAAAGAAACATCTCTCAATGGCCAAAAGTGGGGACGGGCAGTCTAGGAATCCAGGAGTCAGAGAGTCAGGGTCTGCCCTGGGAAGGCACCCTGGGAGGGGGCGTCTGCCAGCAGAGGGAGGGTCCACCAAGGGCGGGGAGGCTTCAGAGGGGATGGGCTGGACTTGATGGCTCACTTGGCCGAGTCCCCTCGCCCAGCCGTGCTGGATGAGGTGGGCAGGAGCCAGATCTCCCCACTAGGTGGAGCTTCAGCCTGGGGGGGTGGGCAATTGAATCAAATGGAATAACAGAGTTGGAAGGGACCTTGGAGGTCTTCTAGTCCAACCGTCTGCTTGGACAGGAAACCCTACACCACTTCAGACAAACGGTTGTGCAAATCTCTTCTTAAAGGCTTCCAGTGTTGGGGCATCCACAACTTCCGGTGTCAAACTGTTCCACTGATTAATTGTTCCAACTGTCGGGAAATTCCTCCTCAGTTCTAGGTTGCTTCTCTCCTTGGTTAGTTTCCACCCATTGCTTCTTGTCCTGCCTCCCTTCTGGTGCTTTGGAGAATAGCTTGACTTCTTCTTCTTCTTCTTTGGGGCAGCCCTTCAAATATTGGAAGGTGCCATCACCGCTGGTCCTTCTTTTCATACCCAGTTCCAGCAACCGCTCTTCATAGGCTTTAGTCCCCAGTTGGTTGAGCAAAGGCCTGAAAAGTCTGCCTGGAAACGCTTCTGCCCCATCGTGAAGGGAAGAGCCAGCGGGGGCCCCCGGGAGTCTCTTCTCTGCTCAGTTCTGCTCCCCATCTTCATAAACCAACCGAAGGACGGCTGGAAATGCAAGGTTTGGAGAGGAGGCCACGCTGAGAAGAACGGAGAAAAACCCCACAAGTACAAAATGGGCCAACAATCCTGTCAGAACCCACAGGATGGTGCTGGGCTGCGACAAGGCTACGCCCCTGTATCTTCTGGGGGGGGGGGGAAACTGCGGGTGTCAGCAGAGGCCTGGGAAGATCGGGTGTTGGTAGCAGAAGAGAACCAGCCGACATCAGCAGAACCAGAGCAGGCAGCAGCTGGAGAGGCCAAAGCGATGGAGATCTGCATCCCCAGAAGCCTCCTGGACGGGTTGACTGGAGAGAACCTGCCTGTCAGCTCCTGTCTCTCTTGCTTGCTATCGGCTGCCATAGTAACAGGGAGGGAGGGGGTCCATGGGGTTTGGGAGGAGAATTGGGCAGGTGG